>NC_046663.1:87589624-87629121 GCF_010883055.1 Belonocnema kinseyi
ATAATTGCTTACCCTGCTCCCATTGAAGAGAAGTCTCTCTTTGATTGGAAAGTGTATACAGTCAAGCTCAGTACCACGAGGAATGTTATAAAAAAGGCTTCTATTACCATATTCGCATCGTAAAACGATACAAAAATTCCGAGCATCAATGATTCTGAGAGCGTCTATATTATTGAAATATAAAAAATGTTTATTATCATATTTTAAAATACTAAAAATCACGAATAAAGGGCTAAAATAGAAAAAGATTTAACAAATTTTTAATTGTTATCAATTTTTGTTTGTACTTACAAAAGCGGTAAGTAGTAATAAATTAGTTGGGTGTTCCCTCCTTTTAAAGTGAAGAGCTATTAATATTCCCATCGTCACAAAGAACGAGACGAAAATCACCCAAAAGCTGTAATTTTTTTAAAATTATCAAGTATTTCAATTAATTCCTGATTTTGTTTATAATTCTCGTGATAAAAGGCTGGGTATAAAATTGACATACTTTCCTTGCTCGCCAACATACTCTTTGACAGGCTCCCCTGCTGAGGTGATAAATATTGCCCCCACTCCGGTAGTTATGAGAAGCTGAATTGTTAAGAGACCATAGACTTTTTTTAAAAAAGCTACGAAAGAAAAAGAATTAATGCCCACTCGAATTTAGAGGAGAAATCATTAAACATGTTGTTAACCACTATTGAATTTAGGTCTATAACTATTTCTGAATGTTCTTTAAGTCTTTTGAAATCTTTCAAGGCATTTTACATAATGCAAGAAATTTGTAATAGATTTCAATATTTTGAAGATATTCAAATATTTCAATGTGTTACAAAAATAAAAATTTTGTTTTCAAGGGATTTGAAATATTTTAGGTTATTTTTAACGATTCTAAGGCATTTTCAAAGGATTAAAACATTTTTAAAGATTTTCTTAGGATAGAATAATTTTAAGGGATTGAAACGATGTTTGATGGGGGTTTGAAGAACGTACTTTCAAGGGTTTCAATCATTTTAAGGGAATTTAAATGATCTATAGGTATTTAAATCAATTTTCCAGGATTTCAGAAAATATCAGATATTATGTATTTCACGGGATTTTATCATATTTTAATAGATTTTAAGGAATTTTTATTACAAGATTAAGGGATTTTGTAGGATTTTAAAGATATTCAAATATTTCAAGGTATTGCCAATGATTTTAAGGAATTTTCTAAGAATTCAGGGTTTTTTTAAAGATTCCTAGAAAAAGATTTGAGAGAATTTTTGAAAAATTATAAGGAATTTAAAAGAGGTTTCAAAAGATTTTTAAGGAATTTAAATATCTTAGGGTATTTTTAAGATATTCTAAAATATTTCAATCATTTAAAAATATTCCAAGATATTTTATAGATTTTAGGGTAATTAAAAAAATTTCCCAGGAATTTTCAATAGCTTTAAAAATTTCCAGGGGATTTCAAAAGATATTAAAGGTTTTAAATTATTTTAAGACATTTCAAAAGATTCCAAGGCCTTTTCAAGCGATTCAAAACATTTGAAGGGATTTCCAAAAATTTTATTGTCTAAGGTGTGTTTAACAATTTTTCAATTGTAAAGAATTTCGGAAGATGTGGAACGATTTTGCAAGATTACGATTTCAGGAAATATCAAATTTCACGGGATTTTATGATATTTGAATGGATTTCAAAGAATTAATTCAGACTACGTAAGTGATTTCGTATGGTTTTATAAGATTTGAAGAGATTTAAAAATATTTGTTGCAATTCATTTGAATTATTAAAAAATTTTCTTTCATTTTTGGAATTCATTAGACTTATTCTAAATTCAATGGATTACAAAAAATGGTTTAGTTTTTGTTTAATTCATCTTGAAATCGTTTAAACTCACACTGAATTCTTAGGCATTATTTCAAATCCTTTTGAATTCCCTTTAATTTTACTAACCTCATTTCAAACTTCTTGAATTTCCCCAATTTTACTGAAAATTTTTTCGATTCATTTGAATACCTTTGAATTTAACTTGCATTGTTAGGAATCGAAATCTTTTGGATTCTTTTAAAACGGAAGGATCATTAGTCCTACCATTACTACACATTAGTCACTTTTTCAGTTTTTCAAAAGTAAATTAGGCTCTGGCCGGACGCGTATAAATTGGTGTAGGTGAGAGAAATCAATATGAAAATTACCCAATCTAATGTTTACGTTGGCAGAATGAACATTGTTGTTGTAAGCGAAATCTCCCTGAATTCCATGATCTGTGAAATCATGTTTATCTCCTCCTGCTTCGATGTCATCCTGAGCTAATATTAAAGGCGCTGACATTTTGTCTTCACGTTTACAAGACCCTCAACTACGAAAAATAAAAAATGCAGTTTTATTATGTCACGTTATTAAAAAAAAAAGAGAATAGAATGCGTAAAGCAAAGTTACATTCTGAGCATACAAAGGTCAAAAAGTTGCGCAGTATCGTAAACGTAAACAGAGATTGATATGGGGTCATTCACAAAATACGCGATACGCTATGCTTGGCGGGGAGGGGGGGGTATTTCAAAGTATCATTCTCCATGTTAAGTGCAATGAAAAAAGCAACACACAGGGGGAGGGGATAAAGTCCCTGAAAAACAAATAAAGTATTTTGTGAAGGGCCCCTATTAAAGTAATAAAAATATCTACACCTATAATATATAGTTGTACGACTGATGAAATTGTATAAATAATTATCATTAACAAAAACGAGATCTTAAAAGAAGCGGAATTATAACAATTTAAAACGCACTGATTGCTTTGAAAATAGGTTACGTTTCTCGTTTTGTTTACATAAATGACGACGATGATCTACAATCCCTGTAGAATCATGAGATTTTAATGGGATATCCTCATTTTTGTTGGCCTTCTATACATGGATTGTCATAATTTCCTGAAAATTAATCTATACAAAGTCGCAGCAATATTTTGAGTTATTTATTTATCAAACAGCTGGAAGATATTTTAGAGCGACGAAAATATTAAGAAATGGTTTTGTGTATTCTTGAACCATATTTTCGTTGAAAGAATATTTAACATTATAAATAAATTTAAGAAATTACTTACGGGCTATAGCAAACCTTTATGGCTATTATATCACACCCACGCCAGTCTCTGCGAGTCTCTTATTCGCCCGGCAAATACAACACCATGAACAAGTTGCGCATGTGCAAACGTACGGAAGTTTTGCTGAGGGATCGTCCATATATTACGTAAGAATTTTTTCTTTTGTTTATATCGCTGTGTCCTTTTCAACTTGATAAAAATATTATTTTCGTCTTTATTCAAACAACAGAAAAACGTCTTACGTAATATATGGACAATCCCTGACGAACTTCACGAACTGATTAGTTATAACAAAGGTATTGTTATAACCAGAGATGAGGTGGTAAATGTATTTAATTTCGAACGATTTTCGCCAGCGCCACCTATTACCTGAGGCTTTCGCGAACTAAAATAAAGCGCCCCCAATTACTCAGGCCAGTTTACGAATTGAAATAGACCATGGACATAGGAAACAAGGGACTAGCATGTCATTGCGGGGATGATGCAATGAGGGGGGAGGTCCGCCACCTTTTGATATCCCGCGACAAACATGACAGCGCCCACATGTTTATATTTCCATGCACAGTTTGTCGGCAAAAATGCTCGTGCGCATAATCAAATGGCACATCGTAAGATGGCGGCTCTCCCCACTCATGGGATTCTCCCCCCTCCCGTGGATTCAACCCCGCTCGCCAAGTTAGGATGGCATGCCTAGTCCCGTGTTTCCTATGTCCATGTGTGCATGAAAATATAAACACATGGGCGCTGCCATGTTGTCGCGAGACATCAAAAGGTGGCGGACCTCCCCCCTCATTGCATCACCCCCGCAGTGGCATGCCTAGTCCCTTGTTTCGAATATCCATGAAGTTACCCAATTTACCAATTACACTGCAGTTCCACAAGAAAAGTTCCCGTTAAAGAGGGCAAGATGAAGTTTATGAAAAAGCGGGCTGTTTGATCGGAGCTGAATCGTGTCGTCTGCTTCAGTCATTTTCAGTCGGTCAGTTGCAATAATGTTGCAGAACATTCGCTTCAGTTTGCTTTCAGTCACTATAATGTTTAGATTATGTGTTGTATAACCCGGCATTACGAAAATGTCAAAGGAAAAAAAGAGGAAGCGTTTATTTATCCACATGACTTTTTTTAATAAAATAAAAATTGGCAAAGTTATAGGATTTTCAAGTGTCTATAGAGTATATTATAAGGATATGTTAATACCTGATGAGTGATTCACCCTGACACGTTAAAAAAAAAGATCTTTAAACTTATCATTTTCCAATGTAGGCCGGAAATTATGGTGTCACGAATTGCGGTAATCGGTATTTCCAGAGATGTTTTGGCAATATTTTGCGTAATAATTTTGTACATTTTTAGAATGAATATTAGGCACTGTCTGTGGTTATGGAATTTTTGGTAACGTTTGCCCTGAGCAAGCTAGAAAAAGGGTTAGAATTACGGAAAATTCCAGAACATTAGCCCTGAAAACCCTGAATAAGGGGTTAAAGTTTCGGAAAATTCCGTAACCATAGACAGCGCGGTTTTATTATTCATTAAACATTTTGCTATTCATTATTTAATTTTTTTATTGCTAACCCTAATACTACCTGAAATCAATGTTTAATATTACCGACAAGTGTAGTAAATAGTTCCACAAACGACCACTGAATAACGCACAATATTTTCTTTAACCGTACTGTTGTGATTATACCAATCACAGCCCGAGCAAATGACTTTCACGTCAGTCGTATATTTTCACGACTCACTTTTCAGGCAGCCCTGTAGTCTCATAAAATGCTGATTTCGAATAAAATATCGTACATCACTCGTAGTGTTACACACGTCTCTTCATGTGGAGTTCAATGTTCGCAGGACGACTTGAGAAACCATGTTCGGCCAGGGTTTTACAACTGGCCGTATAAACATTGATCTCGTAAAGACGTGCCTAACGTTACTAGTGAGGTAATATATAATTTCATAACAGTGTTTTTTTTCATTTAATTGAAAATAGTGGTATGTCGCTATTGAAATCACAGTAAGCTTGTAAGAAAGAAGCAATCGTATGAAATCCGAAATGACTTCATATTTAATAAAATGCAATCGTCGGCAAAGATTCATCTAATTTCAAAGTGAATGGTCCCACGCTGTTTTTCCAAAAAGTACTGAATACATGCTAAACAATTTGTATTTAATTACTGGTATAATTACTAACAAGTTTAGTTTTGATAAAATACTCGAAAAATGAAGTTGTAAAGAATCTTTTAAGGAAAAAATAAGCTCTAGGTAGAAAATTAACTTTCTTTTTGAAAATTCATACTTTTGGTTGTAAATTCATCTCTTTTAGAAGAAAACTAATTTTGTTGTTTAAAAAATCATCATTTTATTTCAAAATTGTTGTTGTAAGATATATTTCTCTGAATGTCATGGCCCAGTATATACGTATATGTAATGTATGATGTAAATATTTAATGATTTTGCGCTGATAACAAAATGATTACTTGTGGTTTGATATTCAACGACGCGATGCGACGCTGTGGTTGAGCAGGTCGAGGCTCCGAAGTTATCACCTTTCACACACTCGATCAATGCAATTTGAATGATCCTATTTTGTTAACGAATAATTCAATTAAGATAATACTTTTCAGGAAACTTCATTATATCCTAATAAACATTTTTTTTCGCTAGAAGTATGGCTTTACTCAAAATTGTCTCGATAAACAAAGCGTTTGAAAATTGTCTAACATTATTTTGATACTACGGCCCAAAAAAAATTATAACTTTTTTTATTTAACAAAACCAATAAATTTCCAATTGCACATTATCTTAAGAACAGTTTGAAGGAAAGGATCTCAAATTTTGATCTTAAAATATCAAGAACTTTGTCATGAAATTCTCTACAAAATGATATGTTAAAAAGTTGAATTTTCGAAAACTGATTTTCGAGCCATCAGAAGGGCCAACTCGAGCGGCCTGAAGCGGTCAGGCAAATTTTATGCAGTCATAGAATCCGGAGTCTCAATTTTTACGTGCTTTAAATTCTCAAACTCTGTGAGCAAAAAGCATAGAATTCGAAACCTAAGAGAAAAGTCGTGTGGCCTAATGCCTGAAAATTCGAGACCGTTGCTTTAAAAGCAAAGGTTCCGAGATCTTAGTTCTCGTGCCAACACGCAATAAAATCAAGGAGCAATCCGTGAATTAATTTCTCGAAGTTTCTTTCCGTGCATAAAAGATATAAAATAATAGTAATACAACATAAAAATTGCAAATAACTATTTGTTGTTAAAAGTTTTTTAACATTTTAATTTTTGCTTATTGGATTTTACAGAATATTTCAAAGAAAATCCGAGTCTTTTTAAAAGATGTTTAGGACTTTTAGAAATTTGGAAGAAATCAATCAACATTCGATAAATTTTTGAAAATGTTTCCAAGTTTTTGAAAATTTCTGATCTATTTAAAACGTCTTAAATTCCTGAAAATATTTTTAAGTAAATTGATTTGTTCTCATAGTGTTGAAAAATCATTCAAAATGTAAAAAAATTACCTTATGACCTTCGAAATTTTCCCAAGCATTCAAAAAAATGTATTCTCGTGAAACCTTTCGAAATTATTTTAAAGCTTCTTAAGTTTGATTTCGAAATCTTTAAAAATTTTCATTTTTAAAAATATTCCAGTTTAAAATTCTTTTTGAATCTCTAATTCCACTAAATATTTCTTGAATTTACTCCATTTTTTATTTTCTTATTTTTAAATCTTACGGAATTAAAAAATTATGTTTTAAAATCTTCTGCTCTATTTCGAAATTTGAGGAAATAATTAAATACGTATAAAAGCATTTTTTAATTTTCTATAAAAGTTCATTTTTCGAAAAAAAAATCATTTAACATTTTCACAGAATATTAAGAAATATCTTTTTTTTTCTAATCTTGTCAGACATTCTTTTAAAATTATTTAAATTTTTCCTGATTTTTTTTAATTCTGAAAAATTAAAAAAATTTCACTCTAAAATCTTTCAAATTCTTTTTTGACAATTTTTGAAATCTTTTGAATCTTTACAAGTTTTAGTTTTTTTAATCTTTTAAAATTTTCTGAATATCTCTTAAACTTACTCAAATTTTAATGTAAATTTTTCAAAACCGACATAACATTTTTAAAAAATTGTGCAACAAAAGTGCACAAGAAGGTTTAAAAAGAATTATGTTACTCAATTTTTCTTAGATTATGTAATTTGCCCATGAACTTTTTTCATTCTCATGGTACCCTCTAAAATTCAGTTCACCCATAAAAATGGGTACATCCTGAATAATTAAAAAAATGTTCTCAGTCTTCCATATTCTTTTTCTTCACATGTTGAAATCTTTAAAACTTAAAATTATTCTTTTCAAATACAAACTAAACCATTTATAATTTTTCCATAAATCTTTAAAAAAATTTAATTTCCTCAAATCTTTAATAATTATTAAAAAAACACCGAACTTTTTTCGAATTCTTCAAAATAAGTTTTAGCCCATAATTTAATTTTTCTTATCTTATAATTTGGTATCGAAATGTTATGAGCAGAATTATTTCCTTTTCTTAAACAACCATTCACAGTTTAAATTTTCTCTTCTATCAATAATGTTTATAAACATTTAGAAATCAACTTTATGATGAATTACACAATTATTTATTTAGAAATTTTGATACACAAAGTTGATGCTGCATAAAATTAATAAATTAAAAATGTTAAGGAATCGGGTCAAAATACCCCGTAACCCTCATAGCAGACCGTACCGGAATTCGAAACTTATAATTTAGATTTAGGTGTAAAATTTAACTGACGAGTCACCAAATATAGTTGAAAATTGTAAAAGCAAACAATAGAGAAATAAATCAAATAAAAAATACTGTAAGCTATTAAAAATGAACACTCAGAAAATAATGTGGTTTAATCAATGACATTTTTGCTGATTCAACGATAGAATATGATTATTATATGGACAAAAAGATATTTGGCTGACCCAACCGATTTTTTTGTTTTGTCAATCAAATATCTTGTTGAATCGACTAATATTTGTTTGATTCAGCCAAAAAGGTATTTTAGTTTCCACTTGTATATGATGAGCTCGCGTGGGGGGGGGGGGTTAAAAGTTTACAGTCTCAAATGCAAAATATTTTGGCGAGCCTTATTATTTTGTCTAATTAAACAAAAATAGTTTATAAATTAATGAAATCACCATTTCATACAGAATTTAATTGATATGCAAAAAAAAGTGATTTTTTTCAAATGATAGGATTTATTTAACATATTGCAATGTCTAAGAAACAATAAAAATTACAATCATTCCAAAACTTTAAACCTTTTTAAGTTATTCAAGTCCATATTCCATAAAATTTTAATTAAACTTTGCCGGTTTTAAATAAACGATTAAAAGTTTTTAGGATTATTTTTAGGCGATTTAAAATAACATTTGAAGATCGTTTGGGAAGTAATTTCTATCGCTTCATTAATGTAGAACTATTTATTCACTTTGATGACATTTGAGTATTTTCTTCATAATCAAAATAATATGGCTTTTCGAATGAAATATGACAAGAACGTAATACGCTTGAGTCAAAAATCCTAAAAATGATAAAACTTACGACGACAAAACTTACTTGATTCCCAAAAAATTTAATTTTAATGAATGACCACACTGATAAAAGTTTCATGAAAGGTTATCCATCACGAAAAATTGAGAAAATGTACAGCTCAAAAGTCCGAATTGGTAACTGGTTCGAGGAATTAGAACTTCGAAAGGTAGAAATTTCGATAAATATTGTTAACCTTTAGGTATTAACGTGATTAAATTTTTGCGCTAACATAGATCCGAGGTCTCACAGACCACTGTATATATCTATATTTAATTAAATAAGTAAATAAGTTTTTTTAGCTAATTAAAAAAATATATGAAGGAAAGTTGGAATAAGTAAGAAATTAAACATGTTATCTAATTTGATTAATAATAATCTTTTATTCCAGTGGGGGGAGGTACCCACATAGCAGAAGCATGGTACGGTCTGAGAGACCTCACGTCCATACGTCCTTACTATTGTCCCTTTTCGCTCAAATGAGGGATAATCAAGACAGCTTGTGTTTTAAATACTTTACAATAAATTGAAACAGAAATATAAAATTGTGATGATATCGTGGACGTGCGGTCGCCTCGAGGAAGACCAGGGTGGAGGGACCCACATATCAGAAGCATGGTGCGGCCTGTGAGACCGCACATCCATATTTGAAGGTTTATATTATTAAGACCTCTACCTAGTAACTAGTGATAAATGCGTAAAAGATCCTTCTAAGAAATAAAAAATATATTTATTCAATTAGAAATGATTTTGCTCTGCAGGAAAAAACAGAACTTTATATTCAAAAGCGTGAGAATAAAGAACTGGTCGTACAAAAAATAAGAGAACTATTTCACAATGTATGCAGAGAAACCCGACTTTCTAGAAATGAAGATTATATTAAATTTGGAAATAAAATTCAACTCTTTGCGCCCGATATGCAAAGCTCTCGACCAAATTGTGAAAATATAAATTATGGAGTAGTAGTCGCTGGAACCGTTCCTCAAGATGCTATTGGAAAAATCAGTAGATTCGGAAATCGAAGTCCTGTAGTTTGTTATCCAAAATCCACACCCTGTACTCGAAATACATTTACAATCAAATCTGCAGATTATCAAAATAGGGATGGAAATAATCTTCTTTTTGGACAGGAATTCATTTTGCAGGTGAGTAATAAGTAATAAATTCTCCACACTTATAGGCAGATTCAGAAAATCAGTCGGGGGGGGGGGGGTCTTCATCGAATGCATGTGAAGGGGGGGCTCCCCTAATCATTTAAAGGAACTGTTCAAATTGAATATAATAAGGCGAAATTCCAGTTATAAGTTAATCTTGTAAGAAAATGGTAATTTATGTTTTTCAACCACAGTGATGATATTCATAAAAAACCGTGCTTTCTTACATGATATGTAATTTTTGTTGAAAAATCATCTTTATTTGGTCGACAATTCCATTTTTTTGGTCGAAAATTTATATTTTCTGGTTGAAAATTCGACTGCTTTGTAAAAAATTAGCTTTTCTAAATTTAAAGTTATCGGTTGGTTTTCAATAAAATTTTAATTTTTCCCTTTTTATTAAAAAAGTTACGGACATAGGGCCCAAAAATAACATGAGACACAAACTGACGTAAGGCCTTAAACTGGCACAGGGACCCAAATATATAAGGATAATATATATAGGACCCAAAATTGAGATAGGACCAAAAGTATACGAATCTAAAAGCTACGAAACCCTTCCTTGTTGACGCTCGTCGCCTACTTTGACTAATTTTTTTGTTTAAATTCAATTTTATTTTAATTAAAACTAAAATATCTTTTTTTTTAAATATCAACTATTGTATTTTCAGGGAGCGGATTAGAGTCACTGTAAAGTTAGCTAAAAAATGCAGCTCGGCTCTCGCATGCTGAGAACCGTTGGCCTAATCGGGGTTCTCTATATTTTGTTCAAAATTTATTTATTTTTTAATGACAATTCTTCTCTTTGGTTAAAAACTGAACTAATTTGTTGAAAAGTCGCTGTTTTGGATACAAATTAGTTTTTTTTTTTAAATTTAATTATTTGGTTGAAAATGAACTTTTTTTGAAATTTCATATTTTTGGGTTGAAAATTCAACTATTATGTATAGAAAAATCATTTTTTTTAATGAAAATCTAATTTCAATTTTTTTGTTAAAAATTTAGTTTTTATACTTTTAAATTCAACTATTTGTTTGAAAATGTATGTAGTTCTTTGAAAATGGTATTTTTTGTAAAAAAAAAACTAATCTTCTTGATTAAAAATTTAGGTATTCTGTTGAAAATTTATTTTTTTGGGTCAAAAAATATTTTTTTAACGTAGCATTGAACTATTTAATTGAAAATTGATTTTTTTGTGGAAACATCATATTTTTGGATAGAAAATTCAAATGTTTTGTACGAAAAATTCGTCTTTTTGTTTTGAAAATTCATTATTTTGGTAGAAAATTCAACTACAAACGTAGAAGATTTTTTTGGTTAAAAGTCATTTTTTTTAATAATAATGTAAATTCTATTTCTTCCATAAAATTGATCTTTTTAGTTTAAAAACTTAACAATTTGGTTGACAATTTGTCTTCTTAGTTGAAAAGTCCACTAGTTGGTTGTAAATATATGTATTTAGTTGAGAATCCTACTTTTTAAATAGGAAATTAATCTTTTTGGTTGAAACATATTGCTTTTCGCATATTTTTTTTTCTTTATTGGATGAAAAATCTTTTTTGAGGATCCAAGTATTTTATTAAGGATTCAATTATTTTGTTGAAAATTCGTCTTTTTTAGATGACCCTTAAATCAAATCACGAATAAAATCTAGTCGGGCAAAAATGACATTAGATAGAAGATTTGGGGGGGGGGGGGACTTTTGATCCATAACAAAAGGGGATTCTTGGTTTAAAATTTAAAAAACGCTAAAAATAAGGTCTGATGTTAATTTTCAAATTTTAAATTGGGTTTCCTAAATGTCTGGATATTTGCCCCCCCCCCCACTTTATCCACTCTACGGATCCGTGGTTTCCTCACACTAGGATAGATGAAATAATATCAAACCTTTCTTTTTCAATTGATCAACAGTTAACAGATTCTCCCGGAGAAGATTTATATTTAAGATCACCAACTCCATTAGTCGATGATACTCGCGGTCCCAGGCAACACAATCGAATTTTGTTAAGCAACATTAAAGACTGTTATTCTATATGGAAAGTTCTCTGCTGGGACAATAAAATGAGATTTGAAACTGAAGGATCTCCTTTTCCCTCTTCTACTAGGTAAAATTTTAACTTATACATATCAAGGGCGGATCCAGAGAGGGGGAATTTGTGCCTCCCCTCCCCCCAAGATCTGAGAAACCAAATTAAAAAATGTTGAATTACAAGTACCTAAAGCACTTAAGGTCTCTTAATTTCCTTGACAAATTTGATCACCCTAACTATTAGACCTTATTTTTAGTTTTTTCTTTTCTCAAATTTTGCACCATCATTTAGGAGTAATCCAAAAATAACGTAAGATTTTTTAGTCAATCAAGAAAAAAAATTTCACCCAAAATGTAGAATTTTTACCAAGAAGAGTAATTGTCTAATGTAAAAGGCGAATTGTCACAAAAAACATTCATTTTGAACCAAATAGTAGTGGAGTTTTCAAACTAAAAAAATACGAGCTCTCTTCAAAAACAGAACAGTTAGATTTTTCATCAAACAATTACATTTTCAACCAAAAAGACAATATTTTTACTAACAAAGGTGAATTCTCAAAAAATACAAATTTTTCGAATTAAATAGTTTTATTTCAAATCAAAAAGATTATTTTTTACGAAAAAGATGATTTTTTAACAAAGGTTAATTTTCCATTTTAAAAAACTAACTTTAAAGACATTACATAAATTTGCAACCATATATGTAGTTGAATTTCGAAACTTAAAATTTGATTTTTTAACAAAAAGGGAATAGTTGATTTTTCATGTAAAAAAATTAATTTTTAATAAAAATAAGGATTATTCTAAAAAAATTGAATTGCTAATTAAAATAAGGATATGAACCAACACAAGAATATGAAGTTTCAACAAAAAAGTTAATTTTCAATCAAAAACTTCTATTGTGAATTCAAACAATTATTTTTGACCCGAAAAAGGAATATCCAACAAAATACGTACATTTTTAAGCTTTTTTACTCTCAACAAAAAAGATTAATTTTCCAACAACAAAAAAACACGTATTTTCAACAAACCACATTAAATTTCAACCACCTAGTTAAGTTTCTGAACTAAAAAATATGTTTTTAACCAAAAATGAAATAGCTCAATTTTCATTTTAAAAAATTAACAATTAATCGAAAAATCAAATCTTCTACAAATTTGTTGCATTTTCTACTAAATTGTTGAATTTCCGATACAAGAAGACGAATTTTCGATGCAAAATAGCTGATGTTTTAAATTAAGTTAATTTCCAATTAAATAGTTCAATTTTAGGTTGAAAATATTCGATTTTAACCCAGAATTTTTTTTTTCAATAAAATACATAAATTTTTAAACAGAGTTATATATTTAACGAAGAAAATTAATTTTCGACAAAAAATACGAATATTCAACAAATTACTTAATTGCACAGCCAAATAGTTGAATGTCTGCACTAAAAAAAAAATAATTTTTAACTAAAAATGGAAGTCAAATTTTCATTTAAAAAAATTTCTAATTAAAGAAATTATAATTTCCCAATAAAAAAAATATATATTCTACAAAATAGTTGAGTTTTCAACCCGAAAATATGAAATTTCAACAAAAATTTCATTTTCAGTCAAACATGAATATTATATCATATTTTATATTTTAAGTAATATTTAATTTTAAACAAAAAACAATTAAGTTTAACCAAAACATATAAATTTGCAATCAAACCGTTACATTTTTAACCAAAACCAATGGTTTTCTGGAACGAAATATTCATTTTCAACAAAATGGGTTCATTGTTAAGCAAATAGTTTACTGTTCTACGAAAAAGATCAATTTTCACAAAAAAACACGAATGTTCAACAAACTACATAAATTCACAACCAAACAGTTGATTTTCTGAACTAAAAAATCAATTTTTAACCAAAACCGGAAGAAATTTGTTAATTTAAAAACGAATCTTCTACAAAACATCTGAATTTTTAACCCGAAAATATGAAGAAATTCTAACAAGAAGTTTGAGCGCGCCTAGGTCGCGCGACGGTTGAATCTCGCGCTCGATAATAGGTTACCTCGCGCTTCGCGCTCGAACATAATTACACCTCGCGCTTCGTGCTCGGATATTTATTTTTTGCATTTAGATGCTTGAAAAAAACTTTATCAAAAAGATCTCTTTTAGATGGCAGTATTTATATGCGTCTTTGTATTCTGAATCGTCTACTTAATTAAGTATAGTCAAAGGTTAAGTTTCTCAAAGCTCTGTAGGCTTTGAGGTACACATTCTCATCGTGACACTCGCGCTGTGCACTCGATTTCCGACAGACATTTGTAAACAGGTTTTGTTGGATTTTTTTTCTCGTAACTTTCGTTGTTTTTCCACACATTTTTTTTTATTTTACTTTTTTCAACGTTATTTTTCAAGAATAAATCAAAAAGTACGCGTCCTATCAAGAAGTGATTATTAACGAAATTGTAGATCTTTTTTGGGATAACCATTTTTGTTAATTCATCTTTTTTTGTACCGTACATAGTTTGTCCACAAAATGGAATTTTTTATTTTCCATTATTTTTTGTACAATCAAAATTTGAATTTTCGATTTTTGAAGAAAATCCAAAAATTGGTTATGATAATCTTGTAGGGCTATAATTCTGAGAATTTTCTTTTTATCGAAAAAAGTCATAAGGATAAATTGTTTGTTCTTTTCAATTCTATAAATATCCGTACATAGAATTTTCAAATTCAGGAAAAAGTGGTCTCAAAAATTTTCAAAATGCGCTCACTTTTTGAATTTTCATCAAAAATGGCTGGTTAACGAACTCGTCCTTTCTTTTACGACCTAGAAAAAGTGTGCCAAAGATGGATTTTAATTCGTTAATTTTTTCGAGAGTTATCGTGTTTACAGGCGGACGGACAGACAGACGCCATCGTGAAAATCTGATTCGGATGTCAAACTTCCGACAATTCTAATACTTTCTCAATCATAAATTATGAGAATGTAAAAAGGGAAGTTTCAACAAATTAGTTCATTGGTTAACCAGAAATGAACTTTCGACTAAACTTATGAATATTTAACAAAAAAATGAATTTTTAATAAAGTAGTTCAACTCACAATCCAAAAAGATGAATTTTCAATAAAAAATATATTTTGTATTTCAAAAAAAAATATAATTAAATTGGAAACAAAAAACAATTAGGTTTCACCAAAAAAGACAAAATTTCAAACAAACAGTGGAATTTATAACAACAAAGAAATTGTTTTCTCACACGAATTTCCAACAAAATGGATAAATTTCTAACCAAATAGTTGAATTTTGGTTAGATTTGGATATTTAACCCCCCCCCCCCCCCCCCCCCCCCCCCCCTTCTACATAGATTCGTTGAAGAAAATTCGCAATCACCCCCTCAGAAAAATTTTCTGGATCCGCCCATGATACATATAAAACTGATAAAAATTGTAATAAACTTTGAATTTTTAACATATATTTGATAAAATAAAATAATTCAGAGTGGTTATCACTCACATGATGACTGGAGAATGCTTAGCAGTTGAAGGCTCAGACTGGTACACAAGTATTTTCGGAAACGAATGTGGAATATCCGTTCACACCTATAGAGATATTTTCAAACGAGAAACTGCAGAATGTCTCTGGATGTTCATAACTGAAGAAATCCCTCGATGTATCGAAGAAAGATGTGAATAAAAATATTGATTCTTCCCCTAAACAATACATGTGTTCTCAATTAAGAAATCTTCATTTTATCTAAACAAATGTTTATTGGTAAAATAATAGAGGTAGACAATCACCTTAGTCAGATATAGTATTTTTTAAGTTATTACTTAAAAAATTAAAAAAGCTAACTTACATCACACAAAAACAAAAAACATGTTTAAAGATTTGTACAAATTTAAACAAATTAGATTAAATTTACAAAACTTAAGTCTATTGAATCAAAAACTTTATCCAAAAATAAAAAGAAACTCACGTCTCTCATTTTCTTAATAAGATTTGTATCACGTTTTAGAAATACGTCGCTTTACTTAATTTAATGTTCAAAATTGATCAATCCATTCATTGTTTTTGTAGTCTTTTCCTGTTTAAATTCAATTTCCTTCTGGTTATTAAGATCATCCCAGTTTGAATATTCTTCAAAAAACAAGCTTCTCTTCAATTTCTTACTTTTCTTCTTGTTTTTCGTTTTATCCTTGATTTCGAAATCAGAAGAAGAGTCTTCCTTATCCAGACTTTCCTTTTTGCTTTGGTGATCAGTCTTTGATAATTCGATCTTCTGCGAGTTCTTTCCTTCTGTCTTCTCTATTTTATTTTCAGTCGAAGAATCGTTCAATTTTTCAGAATCTCTCCCAGACTTTTTCTTCTTCTTCTCTGGTTTTCTGGCATTTTTTAGCTGGAGTTTTTCTACTTTCTGCTCCGTCTCCGACGCTATTTCAACAATCCATTTATCCAATATCTTCTTATTCTTTTTCTTCTTATCGTTTTCATTTTTCACCTTATTAATCGACAATGAATCAGACTCTTTCTGTTCCTTATCACTTTTTGCCTTCACTTTCGAAATATCTAAACTGTTGTACTTCTCTTTTTTGGCTGAAGATTCCGCAATCAAATTACTTAGTACCGTCTTTCCTTTTTCAATTTTCAAACAGGAAGCTTCAGATTTTCCTTTTCTTTCATTGAATTGATTAAACTTTTTTTCCTTTTTCAGTTTTTCCTTCTTCGGCTTTTTCTCTTCCCAGAGTCCTACGTCAGAGGAACCTGACTCATTATCCAGACGCTTATCAATTTTATTTTTTTTTCCTGTCAGATTTTCTGGAATTACGACCGGTGGTTTCTCATCCAAAGCGTATTCGTCAATATTCCACATTTTCTTTTGCTTAACATCGACTTTCGGTTCAACTTTTTCTTCTTCATCGCTCTCTGACAAAAAGTGTTTCCGTTTCCTTTTCTGCGCAGTATTCACTGATTGTGGACTCTTAAAAGATTCAAATTTATTATCTTCTGGCTTTTCATCTTCATTATCGATACGCTTGTTAATTTTATGTTTCTTTCCTGTCAAGTTTTCTGGAGTTGCGACCGGTGGTTTCTCATCCAAAGCGTATTCGTCAATATTCCACATTTTCTTTTGCTTAACATCGACCTTCGGCTCAACTTTTTTTTCTTCTTCGCTCTCTGATAAAAAGTGTTTCCGTTTCCTTTTCTGTGCAGTATTCGCAGCTTCTGAACCCTGAGAAGATTCTAATTCATTATCTTCGGGTTTTTTCTCTACCAGATCCAGCATGGATTCTTGAGTGAAAAGTTTCTTCTTCTTCTTTTTCTTCTTTGGATTTTTCGGAATGTTGGAAGCTGGATGTGTTACTTCTTTCGAAATAGTCACTGAAGATTCTTGGGTATCGCAACGTTTTCTTCTCTTCCTTTTCGGTTCATTTTCCGCAGACCAAGTATTGATGAAAGCATTTTTTGGACGAACAATCAAGGAAGCAACTGGTTTGATTTCAACTAAAAAAATTTAATGAATTTAATTATTTCAAAATTTGCTACTTTATACAGTAAAATTCCAATTATTCTAAAAAAGCTGATAATAATTTTTTTAATATCTGAATTTAGGAATTAAAAAAATTACCAGTTTTGTAAGGCATTTTCGATTCCTCGGAACTACAAACAAAGATTAAAGTTTCTGGTTTCAGCAAAGATGCTTTATACTCTTTTTTGCCAAGTTGTAATTCGCTTTCTTTGTAAAACATTTGCTCTCTTTTCAAATTTTTTGAAATTTCCTGAAAAGAATCAAGTAATTAACAGGACTTAATATTAAAATAATAAATTAAAATAATAATTTTTAAATTATGAAAAATTATCAGTCAATTTCATGATCACATACAAAAGTGATTGCATTTTTAGATAAAGTTTAAATACAAAATATTTTTTATAAATACAAACCTTTTCCGGAATTAGAATCGACCACATGTCAAAGTCATCCCAAATAGTTTGCAAATTTATTGTGGTAGGCACATTATACTCAATCAGATTTTCCTTTTTAACTAATTCCTCGTACTGAAAAAAAATAATACCTTGAACTGCATTAATACATTAAAAAAAGCTTCTGTAGTTTTCAGTTTTAATATGTGATTAAAAATCTATTTATCATTTTTTCCTATACCTCCGTCATTTTTTGGAAATTTTCAGTGATAACCTTGTCATTTTCTTTCAATTGCTGCATTTCATCAACGACCACCTGATGTTCAATTCCCTTCTTTAATTTAGTATTTGCACTTTCTAAATTAGCAAGCGCATATTTGAGACACTCCTTCTTTCTACTTTCCGTTGACTTCGTCTTTTCATTTTTCAAAGGAATCTGAGTATCTGGATCAGAAATTACTTGAGAAGAGCCAAAATTCTGAGTTTCTACATTTTCTATAGCTTGACTACTACTCCTCTCTTTTCCATCTATTTGCTGTTGCAAAAACGACACACCTTCTTGAATATAATTATAAAAATCCCGATCCTCATCTGGTTGAACTACTTCTGTAATTTTCTCGTTTTCATCTTCTTTAGAATCATCTTCAGATTCGCCTGAACTTCGGACCAAATCCTTTGGAATCTCTTTCTTCTTTGGCGATTTTTCTTTCTTAGGCGATTTCTTTTCATTTGATTTCTTCTTTGGAGAATCTTTCTTCTTAGGAGATTTCTTCTTATCATCTTCCTCGCTTTCCGAGTCTGAAGAATACGATTTTTCCTTTCTCACAAACTTTTTATCCTGATTCATTTGAGCCTGAGAAAATTCTTCATCAGAAGAACTATCACTGCCCATAGTCAAATCCAATCTTTTCATCTGTTGCACTTTTTCCAAACTTTTAGCAGACATTACTTCCTCTCCCTCATCACTCATATCGGGATTTTCTGAAACTTCGATTTTGTGCTCATCGATTGCTATTTTATTATCGTCCAAGTTAACATAAGTTTCTTCGTGTTCGAGAGTCAATCTCAATTCTTCATCATCCTGTTTCTCTTCTTCACTTTCAGAATCATGTTTCCGATCTACAAATTGCGTAAATATTTCCCTTGAATCCATTTTGACTTCATTCGAATCTTCATTATCATTCTCTATTTTCTCTGTCTCATTTGAATCAATATTTTGAATGTCAGTAAATGCTTTCTCTACTATTTTGAGATTGGATTCTTCAGATATTAATTCTTCTCTTTCTTGATCTTCATTGTCTTCTATCTCATATTTTTCTTCATCAACTTCACCACTCTTATTTTTCTTATCATTATTTTCTACACCAAGTTTCAATTTTGGATCTTCATTCTCTTTTTCTTCCTCATTACTTTTTGAATCCTCTTTCAGTTTTTTGACTTTCCTTCTTTCAGTTATGTTTTTAGGTTCGTGGATTTCTTTTTGCTTTACTTCTTTTTCGCCTTCCGATTCTTCTTCACTGCTAGATTCCTTTACCTTCTCTTGTTGAATTATTTCTTTTTGTTTCACTTCTGGTTTTTCACTCTCTGAGTCTTCTTCACTACTAGAATAATTTACCTTCTCTTGCTGAATTTCTTTTCGTTTTAATTTATAATTTTTATCTTCTGAGTCTTCCTCACTACCAACTACCTTTACTTTTTCGCTAACTTTTCTTCTTTCCTGTTGTTTTCTTTCTTCTTTGTCGCTCTCTGAGTCGTCATCATTACTAAAATCCTTGACCTTTTCTTCCACTTTTCTTTTTTCCTGCTGTTTCTCGTTTTTCAATCCTTCTTCATTAATTGAATCATCTTTTTCTTCCAAAGAATCTTTTTGTTCAAATTGTTTCTTCGGACTTTCCATCCCTTCCTTTTGCTCCTCGAAATCAGATTCACTACTTGAGAAAATATGACTTTCATGATCTTTTTTATTCGGTTCTTGTATGCTCTCTTTTTCCTTTTTACTGTTCTTACTTTGTTTCTCGGATTTCTTCCCCTTTTTAGGAGTCCTTTCTTGATTGATTAATTTCTTATCGATGGGCTTTTTGATAATAAATTTTTTAATCTTCTCAAGGCCTTCATCACTTTCTTCAATTTCATCTTCTACCCGGTCAGTCAAGACTTCCTCCTGACTTTCGTCTTCTTCGTCCCCTTTCTCGGCCTCGTATTCTTTTATCTTCTCATCTTTTCCAAAATTCGATTTCTTTCTATGTTCCTCTTTTCTCGCAATTTTCCGTTGCTCAGATTTTTCTTCCCGCTTCTCATCATTTTCTTTGCTCTCCTTCAGTTTCCAAGACGAAGATTCCGATTCATCACATTGTTCCATCCCCACGACATCAATTTCTTCCTCTTCTTCGGGAATCTCTGTTAAACCTTCTTGTTTCTTACCCACGATTTTGTACTTTTTGTCCACAATTTCCGATCCAATAATTTTCGGTGGATGTTTCTCTTTATGAGGCTCATTATTTCGTATAAATCCATTCTCATAATTTCCTAATGTTTCGGCTCCTTTTAAACTTTCAACCTCAGATGCATCTTCCGCTTCTAAGCCGAAATTATTATCATTATTGTAACTATTCTGATTAGTATTTATATTGTTAATAGCAGATTTTCTCGCATATTTCTGCTTCGGTGTGCTTTTCTTAATGTCTAAAAATTTTTTACATTTTCCTTTTAATTTCGCAGACTCCTCTGTAGAATCGTCTTCAATTCCTGAATCTTTCGGCTGATTTTGATTTTTTTTGGTCAAAAAATCACCGACTAGACTCTTCTTCTCTGTTTTGTCAGAAATATCTGAGCAATCGTCTGGATATTGTGTACTTTGGGCGATAGCCATCATGTGAGACAAATTTAAATCAGAATCTTGAGTTTCGTTCAGTTTGTTTTTATCCGAATTTTTTTCGGTTAGGTTTTCTGTTTCGGAATCTCCAATAATAGTAGAGAGATTTTTCTTGACGTCCTCGCGTGTTTTATTCCGTAGCTTTCTATTTTCTAAAACACGTTTTTGGACTGAGGTTTTGTTGCTGCTTTCGAGTTGAGGTTTAGAAACTTTTCGAGGACTAACTCGAGTCTTTGGAGGCGATTCAGTCGTTTCAGAATGTTCTTTTTCTTCAATTTGTCGCTCTTCGTCTTTCGGTGAAGAAGTTTCTTCAGGACGGGAAATATTTTTTCTTTCTAAAAAGTTTGTTAGCATTGTTTGAACTCTTTTCGATTTCCGAACAGTTGACTTTCGAGATGTCGAAGGCTGAACTGATATTCTTAAAGAAGTATGTTGGTTTCTTATGGAAGGTGAACGAGAAGTTTGAGTTTCTGTAAACACAACATTTTTATTTGTTTTTAAATTATTTTTAGACGATTTTTGATAGTTATTTTCTATTCATTTCTTATGAGGGTCTGTCCATAAAGTACGTTGTCAATTTGAGAGTGGAAGGTGTAGCAAAAAAAATACTTTTAGTAACGGAAGGGGGGCAGTAGAAGTAACGTTATGAACTTAGATAAAGTTTAGTAAGTTTTCTTATGCTAAATTTGAACAAAGGTTATGAATTCCGTGTAAGATGCCCCTGCAACGGTACAGTCTAATGATAATTTAGTAAGTTTGAAAATAACTTTCGTATTTCAGACTTCACGATACCTCTATCCTATTTAACAAATTCCTCTACTCTTATCTTTTTGTTTCGGAATTCATTTAATTTGGTTAAACATTAAACTATATGGTTGAAAGTTGAACTACTTTATTAAAAATCCTTTTTTTTGTTGTTGAAGATTCATAGTTTTATTACAAATTCATCTCTCTGGTTAAAAACTTTACCGCTTTTTTGAAAACTATATTCTTATGTTCGAGAATGGATTTTGAAATGGTATATGGTAGAAAATAAATGTATTTTGTTGAAAATTCGTCTTCTTCGTTGGAAATGAATCTTTGTTGGTTAAAAAAGCAATTGTTTGATCGTAAATTAATCTGTTTTGCTCAAGAATTTAACTATTTTTTATTTCAATTAAAAATATTTTTCGTTTTTAATATCAACCATGTCATGTCTTAATTTAATTAATTATAAAATTTAATTATAAAAAATCTATTGAAAGTTTAACTGCTATGTTTATCTTTTCTAAAGATTCGCCGCTTTTTATGAAAATGTATAAGTAAAAATGATTTATTTGGTATAAAATTAATGTGCTTTGTTGAAATTTCTTCTTTTTTGGTAGAAAATAATTCGTATTTGTGTAATTTGTTTTAATTATTCTTAGTTGAAAATGCAACGAGTGTGATACAAAATTCATGTATTTTGTCAAAAATGTATCCTTCTTAGTTGAAAATGAACCTGTTTGTTTAAAATTCAACTGGCTTCTAAATATTTTTGTTTATTACAAAATTTAACTATTTGGTTGAAAATTCAACAGTTTTTGTTTGAATTTTTAACTTTTTTTTTTGAAAATTCGATAATTTGAATGCACATACACCTTTGTAGGATAAAAATATAACTATTTTGTTATCAATGTGATTACTTTGTAGCAAATTTAACTATTTTGACGAAGTCATATTTTTTGTTAGAAAATTAAACGAGTTTGTTGAAAATTCTTCCTTTTGGATTGCAAATTAATCATTTATGGTAGAAGTCACATTGTTTGGTTGAAAAATCATTTTTCTTAGTTAAAAATTAACTTTTTATTGAGAATTCAACTGTTTTATAAACCCATTATCTTTTTGGATTGAAAATGGAGTTATTTGTTTAATATTTAATCTATTTTTTTTAATTCGTAGCTTCTGCTTGGTTAAAAATGAATTTTTTGATGAAAATTCATTGGATTCCTTCGAAAATTTTGGCTTTAAAATCAAAATTTTATCATTTAAACAAAAATTTTAAGCGCAAAACAAAATGACTTTACTGCCTTATTTCACACATATGTAATTTATCTATATTATTACAAATAATGTATTAATCGAATGTATAGGCTTTGAATGTTAGAGGCGCCTGTAGCCTGAAAATTCAAATTTAAAAAAAATTCAAGTCATAAATATTTTTAATGAATGTCACAATTCATAAAGGTTGAACGTGATTCAATTTGGAAAGATAAAAATATAAAAATAGAAATAAATTAAAAGACTGAGAACTATGAAATTCTATAAAATATTCTAAGAAACGTTTCTAAGATTCCATATTCTTGTTTTTAATTTAAACCCGTCAAGAGTGAAAAATATTTTCTTTTGAAACAGTCCTATTTTTAATCAAATGTTCATAAGTAGAAATATTCCAAATTTAGATAAATTGTCCAATAATTTCAAATCAACACATTCGTAATTAAATGCTTTTATTCAATCTCAAATACTGGTCAAATATTGTTTCATTCTGAAATATTTCATTTTTACACATTCTATTTGAAAATTTTGAATTAAAAAAAAAAGAAAATTACTTTAATATTCAGCAATATTTCACTGTTTATTTGAAATAACCAATTATAAATATTTGAATCAATCAAGCCTTTAAAACATTTAAAAGAACTACCTGGACCTTTGAATATATCTACCTGAGTGCCTGCGGAGAAATTCTCTGAGCTACTCTGACCCTAGAGAATCTTTAGAATATACTCAGAGATTTCTTTCGGTAGGGTCTAATTGATTTTTTTACTAAAATGATGCGTTTTCAACCACAAAAATATATTTTTAACAAACAAACAATTTAACAAACAATTTAAAAATCAAAGTCACTTTATGCACATTTATTTGCAGTTTGTTTCGATTTAATTACTGTAACTGAAAACAGTTTCAGCTTTAAGAGTTGGAATTTTTTAATTCCAATAATCATAATGTTTCTTGTAAGCCAGGAAATCCCCGGAAAATAAGCGGTAATATTTTACTTCATTTTATTTATATTGAAACTATTCACATCATAAGATAATCATATATTTTTTTCATATCGAAAGCCAGTTTTTTTGTATCTCACACATTTCTTACTCATAAAATTTCAGCAGAATTTTTCGAATATTGTAATCAAAAGCCTTAAAAAACTATTTTGCACAAATTGTATTAAATTCAAATGGTTTACTATTTAAAAATGACCTACTCCACCAGTTTCCGTTAAAGATAACAAATATGTATTTCACTGAGATCTATAACTTTGATATTCAACACTTTTATCTAAAATCAATATTTTTAGTGATTAAAAAAAAAAAACTAATTTTTGTAAAAAAAATGTTAATAACCTAATTGCTATTAATCGGTGCCAAAATTCCTTTTGGGACTTTTAACTGTATAATGAAAAAGGAACCCCTAGGCCAAGTATAAGTCAATATTCTTGGGTGACTCAGAATATATATGCAATTAAACCGAGCATATTATAAATAATGTTTCTTCAGACCTTGTAAATCTCTAAGGGTGTAAAAATAATACTATTCATATAGAAAATTAAATAAATGTTTTTTCATTTTTAAAAGTAAATTTGTTAAAGGATGAGTACTATAATAATATTGTTAGTTTTTAAGGAATTAATTATTATATTTTATTCAGAGAACTTTAACAAATTACATCATAAGATATTTCTTAATATATAATCAACATCGAATAATTAAACAAATAAATAATAATTAAAATGTGATTAATCATTTTTTTTCAATTTGTTCGAAAAGTCCATGAATTTAAATAATAATAAAAAAAATTATGCATGTATATTTTCAATTAAATATATTTTCCAGGTGAGTAGATACCATATAAAACTGGAGAAATAAGGTGATTTTTCACGACAATACATACGAAAATAGGAACATATTTATGTTATAAATCTAATTAGTATAGGTACTATGTTAAACTCATGTTAACACGCTTCAAATTCCTAAATCAAAAAGTAAAAATATTGCACTTTCAACAAGACAGATGAACAAAGTAGTTGAATTTTTAACCAAAAATGAATTTTCTACCCAAAAAGAAGAGATTTAAAAAAATATATATGAATTTTAAACCAAATATTTGAAATTTTCAATTAAAAAAAAAAATGATTTTCAACCAACTGAAAAAGATTAATTTGCAACTATGAATTCAATTACCAATCTTCCACTGGAATAGTTGAACTGTCACCAAAAAGATGAATTTTCAAAGACGAAGATGAATTTTCTACCAAAAAACACGAATTTTCGACAAAATGCATGAATTTTATACAAAAAAAAATCAATTGTCAACCAAAAAGTGAGCAGTTAAATTTCCAGTTAAAAAATAAATTTTCAACAAAACACATAAACTGTCAACTAAAATGATGAAATATTCGAGTGGAACTGTTAAATTTTCAGCTAAAAAATAATTTTTAACCAAGAAAAAACAATAATTTTCAACAAAATACTTAAATTTTCTACCGGAGATGAATTCTTAATGAAAATTATTAATAAAAAGATTAATTTTCTACCAAATAAGACGATTTTTGAACAAATTAAATCAACTTTTAACGAAACATTAAAATTTTCAATTAAAAAAGACCAATTTTTAATACAAATACTTGAAGTTTGAACTAAAAAAGATCAATTTTCAACAAAAAATGGAATAGGTAAATTTTCAGTTGAAAAAATTAAATTTTCAACCAAACAGATGAACTTTCAACTGAAATTATGAAACTTTAACGGGAAAACTTAAATTTTCAACTGGAATATTTGAATCTTTAACTGGAATAATTGAATCTTCAACCAAAATGATTAATTCTCTACTAAAAAAGATGAATTTTCAACAAAATAGTTAAATTTTAAGTTAAAAAATCCAGCCTAGAGCAAGAAAAAACAATTTTAACCCTTTGAGGGGCACATTTTTCTCTTCGACGAATTATTAATAATAATAATAAATTATTAATAAACAATTGCACATAATTTTCTATGATAATTACATAACATGGATCCCTAAGATTCTGAAGATACACACTTGTAGATCAAAAACTTTAAAATATACCAGAAATCCACAACAAACCATGAACAAAAAGGTGGGAGGAATACTTTCCACTGCCCCTCAAAAGGTTAGAAATTCACTTTAAAAAAAAGAGATGGACGATATTCCAACCAAAAAAGATTTTAGTGCTAAATAAAAAACAGTTGCATTCAACAAAATAGGTGAATCTTCAACCAAGACAATTTTTTCAAATAAGAGCAAAACATTTCAACCAAACTGTTGAGTTTTCAATTAGAAGATGAATTTACAATCAAAAATAGAATAGGTAAATTTTTCAGTTAAAAGAATTAATTTCCAACCCAAATAAAACTAAATTTAAAAAAAGTTAAATCCAGCAATATAAAGCTACTTTTACAAATGAAAACATTGTTATTAAATTTTATATCAAAATTTAAAAAAATGTAGACACGCTTTCGAAAAAATTCCGACTTTGAAAAAAATTCTGACATTTCCAGGAATATAAAAATTTCTTGATATTCCCTGATTCACGACCTAAAATAAAACGAAATTTAAAATTAAAACTAAAATACTGAAACATCAACAAAATTTTGAAACCTGAATCACTGTTTTCTGTACTGCTTTTCTTTGATTCTTTTCTCCTGCTGCAATTTTCGTCTTCTCTACCAGATAAAGAAATAATGGGATTTTCCCCAATAAGTATATCATCATAGTCACGATCATCTTCACTTTCTTCAGCACTAGAATAAGCCAAAAGGTCGGGATTACTGTCCCTTGAATTTGCAATTTTGGATCTTGAACTAGGTTCGTAATCACTTTCTTCGTCAACTGAAGTATTTCTCAAATAAGATCTCTTAATGTCGAGATACTGATTATAACTTTTTAATCCAGAATATTTTCTTATCTCACGATTAACAATTTTTGTACGTTTTTTAATTTTTGATGTGAACTGCAATGCGTGAGTTAAGGAATCATTTGACAAGCGATCTGGTACTGTGTTTTCAACTAACATCCAGGTCACTGTCTCCATTGTGCCTCTATTTCTACTCATTGTCTTTTTTAATTGTCACTAGTTTATTTTTCTTTTAAAATCACTCACTAATCCGATAACATTCCGAAGCGAATATTCACACAAGTGGCACAAGAGCATTGTAATCTTATGGAATAGTTTCATCTGGTTATATCGTTAACTAATGACACACCGAAAGCATTTTTTTATTTGAGAATAACTTTCATTCAATCACATCGACTGAAAAACTAAATTTAATCGAAATTTGTTTGAATGAAAACAGACAGTCACCTTTTCAAACTTGTTAAAGCACGTGTGAAAAAGTTAGGTTAAGCCGAAAACGATGATCATGAGTTAGTTCTGAAATTTGCCGCCAGAGGGAAAGTGTGGGAAATTTGAATTATTAACATGAAATTATAATATTTAATCGGTAACGCAACAAGAAAGTTTCAGCAAAAAATAATAATTGCAGTCAGATGATTGTTCTTGAAAGTAATAAAAGCCTAGACGTATTTTCTTTGAATGGTTCAAATTACATTTTCGGATATCACAGTGTACTTATGCTTAAAAATTATTCTTGTTTACACATTTTCTGATTGTAAAAATAACTAAATACTCAATAGCTTTATTTTTTATATGAAAGAATACATTAACTTGAATAATTTGGTATAACAATTTTTTATGCAATTACCTATTTCCAACCATATATAGTTAATAATTTAAAAAATTATTCCTAATGTTATTGACTGGGCAAATACTAATAGTTTTTGCCCATTTTCCAATTATTTTTTTTTATTAACCATTGCAACGCTAAAAATTCACAGTTGAAGCCTCGGCAGAAAGAATGTTGTATTATCACAAGTTCTGTGTCCATGGAGTTCTATAATACATTTATGTACAAATAGTCAAGTTTATTTTAAATCTTTAATTTGATATAATTTTTAATCGAAATCAATTCCAAACTCAAAAGTGTAGTTTTTCAAATCTAACTTTAGACATATTAAACTGACACAAAAACAGAAAATTGCATTTCTTAAGTGTCGACAATTTTGAAAATAATTATTCTTGATTTTTAAAATAAATTATTGGTATTACCGACTTCTGTTTTCTTTTTATTAAATTAGGCCTCAACCAAAACAGAATAATTTTGAAACCAAAAAGACGGATTTTTCTGCAAACCAGTTGAGATTTTATTTTTCATCTCACAAATATTAATTTTTAACAAAAATGACAGAATTTTCTACTAAAAAAGATAAAATATCCAGCAAAAATGGAATAGTTATGTTTTAAGTTAAAAAATCTATTTTTAAATAAACAAAAATGAACTTTCAACAGAATAGTTAAATTTTCGACCATCCCCTACCGATAGAAAGCTCTGAGTTTTCTCTAGCGAAATAGCCTGGCCCATTTGAGAATATAAGCAGAGTCGATTTGAAACAATTTAGTCTGAGAGATAGTCTGAGAGATTTGGGTCCTTTTCAAGGTCCTTTTAGTGGTCCTTTTAAGAGTGGTGCGACGGTAATATAATGTTCCTTTTGTATTCGTCACGTACCGGGCGGGCAGAGTTATTTACAGTAGTTATTGGCCGTGGCTAATCCGACACTCCCTTTTTAAATTTCTCTTCAAATTATCAACAATTCTTTTTTAATTGATGAATTTTCTTATTATACTTACTTATAATTATAACTTATATGCTAATATACCATTTTCTAGTTGAATGAAAAAATGTTGACTTTTTTGGCGTATCTCATTCCATTTACGAGAAACGTCGTATTAATTCCAATTTTAAGCATTTAAAAAAAAAAGTGAGATATCTGAAATCACCGAAACCCGTGGATTCCGAATTATTATATTTTAGGCTGTTAACTATGAAATTTAAAAAAATCTACTTCTAAATTTTAATCCGAAAGCTTAACAAAGGACCTTTGAGTGTCGGCCTCTCTATTGTTATAGCCCCTCTGCTTGTTATTTATGATCGAATTCTTATTTCAATTTCAGCTTCTCTGCTTTTTTTTATGATCATATTTCTATTTCAATTTCGGAAAGGACATTTTAAAGCCTTTAAAACATTTAAAAGAACTACCTGGACCTTTGAATATATCTACCTGAGTGCCTGCGGAGAAATTCTCTGAGCTACTCTGACCCTAGAGAATCTTTAGAATATACTCAGAGATTTCTTTCGGTAGGGTCTAATTGATTTTTTTACTAAAATGATGCGTTTTCAACCACAAAAATATATTTTTAACAAAACAAAATTTTTAACCTAACGGTTCAATTTTCAACAAAAAAGATAATAATTTCGTACCCAACAAGACAAATTAAAAACAATACATTAATTTTCAACTAAAAATGATAAATTTGTAATAAGAAATAGGAAAGTTATAAATTTCCAACGAAATAGTTCAATTTTGAACTGAAATTCTATTAAAATTTAATTTCTATCGAATAAGATCAATTTTCACAAAAAATTAAATATTTAAATTTTCAGTTAAATAAATGAATTTTTAACTAAAATGATGAATCTTCAATGAAAAACGAATTTTTAACCCAAAATAATAATTTCCCATAAAAAATACAATTTTTCAATAAAATAAATGAAGTTTCACTTACATTAAAAACAACAAATTTAGCCAATTACAATAAACTAATACTTACATACTATACTAATACTTTAACCTATCCCCGCTGCGCCGCGTCAATTCTCGGATTCTAGGGTTCACTGTACTAATACTAATGAACTAACTTCATCTGTTTGCACGAACAATTTTCTATAAAAAAAGATCAATAATTGTAGGCCAAAAATAACGTAGAAGATTAATGTTATTTTAATTTTAAGATTAACGAAAAAAAGAATTTTTAACCAAAAAGGAAAACAAAATGTTTATTACATAATTAAGTTTTGTACAACAAAATAAGGGGGTTCAATAAAACTTTAAAAAAATTTCAAAGAAAAACAGTTAATTTCTATTAAAAAAATGAATTTTTAAAAAAGTGTATAGTCCGAGAAAGCTCTGCAATCGCTACATTGCAAACGAAAAAATGAAAATTGAATTCAGAAGTAAATTTAATGTCAAAATAATCCAGATTATTTACTCAAAATCAATCTCCAACTCAAATGTAACTTTAGACATTTTAAATAGTTACAAAAACAGAAAATAGCATTTGCAAGTGTCGAGCAGTGGTGTCAGAACGCGGATATCTCTGACATGCGCAGTAGTAATTCCTGTGTATTTTTGATTAACATTGTGACGTCCACTCGAATGTCGGATATTTATATTTAAATTTTTGATAGTCGATAAGGAAAAATCGAGATTATTTAGATCTCGGTAAATTTAAAAGCTGTTAATTCTTTTTTGACAATGTTCACAATTTGAGTTCGTTGCTGTCGTAGAACATAATGTGCCCCCCTGGAAATAAATGTAGATATGAAGAGGTTTACGCAATAAAAACACTTGTTATCTTCACTGGAAAAAACACTGATATTATTTCACTTGCAACAGTCAAGCTGCAGTGAATTAGTTCCTATGAGTCACAATTTCACAGTTTATCCAGTTTTGAGTCACACACTCACAATATTTAAACGACGAACTGAATATGATTTTATTCCCTGTTGAAAATTCCTATATCGAATCCTGTACAGAATTCTACGTAGGAATTTTGCAGGAACCTGTACGTGATCCTATGAGGTTCCTATATGGGTTCTGACGTATGACACCTTCAAGGAAAAGAGAAATGATCTTGTGTATAGGTTTCTGTAAAGTTTTCTGGTCATCCTGGCTGACATAGGATTCTGTCCAGTTACTTAGGTCACTCACACGAGCGGTGCGTATGGACGCGTATGTGTGGTTCGAGTTCGTCGGGTGAGTGGCTAGAAATTTTATAATACTTATATTGTTCAGCCTCGACGGCTGCTCGTGTTTAGGTACTCTTGGTTTATGTTTAGAAACTGTAGAGTCCGTAGTACGAGGGTTCGAATCCTCAGAGATGTACAAATTCATAAATAAAATATAAATTAAATCGCACAAATAAAAATTTTCCCTGCACAGCTTCTGTGCAGGAACCTTTGTAATATCCTTTGTCCATTTTATATATACATGGAAATTATTCCTGTATAGGTTCCCATATAGGAACCTCTAAAGTACCTGGGTAAGATCCTACGTGAGCCATTTCACGATGAACAGGAAACTACACAGGAACCTACATAAGATCCTTGTCACTTTTCCTTGAAGGAGTCATACGTCAGAACCCACATAGGAACCCTCATAGAATTATGTAAAGGTTCTTGCAAAGCTCATATGTAAGATTCTATACAGGATTCTTTATTTTAATTTCCAACGGGGTTATATTCTATTGTTTTTAATATTCGCGATATTGATATTTAAGTATCACAATACTTGTTGAAACGAAAAATGCGACTTAAAACTCAAGATGGTTTTGCAAAATTTTTTGTGGAGATCCGAAATCGATTTTATCCGAGAGAAATCTAGATCTGCCGAAAAACAGAGTGGGGCTGGTTTTTATATAGCTAAACCACGCCTAGGAAAAATTGGATGAGCCTATCATAGTTTCTAATGTTGAACTTAGTACAAAAACTTAGCCAATCGCAGTTTAGGAAGGAAAGCTTGCCCACGCCTATATTACGCAAGAAAACCGGCTTTAATATGTTATGTATGGGAGGGGATAATATTCCAGGAAAGAAGAGTTTCCAAGAAAAACGATAAAAATCTTATTTGGGCTACATCCTGTCAGTTGAATTATTAATGTGTCTATTTGACAAGTCTATTTTGACTTGACTTTTGGCCTTGAGATGTCGATTAGTTGGGGCATGAGTTGAGACGTTGAATGTGCTGGCTTGCCGCGCTCGAGCTTCCCATTGTTAAAAAATTAAGAGCCGATTAGGAAAAATGGAAAATTTAGTAAAATATTCATTAGAGAATTTTAATAGGCAGCGTTAGATTTTCTAGATTATGACGAGAACATTAAAAACAGATAGAAAAAATCGGTTAATAACTTCAAAAGTTATTGCACTTTTGTTACGCTGCAAAGTGGTCCAGTAATGGATTTTCTCGGAAAAATGTATTGAAAATATGGAGCGATTTGTGTGATACTTTTACAACTTCAGTTATTGTAACAGGTCTCAATCTCAGAACAATGAAAAGCATTCATGCCGGGTAACCACCTTACCCAGGGTAGCAGTTTGGGCAACGCTGTTGTAGACCAGCGTTTCCCAAACTAGTGGCGCCGGCCGATCAGGCTGCCGCCGGCAGGGGGATGCCTTTTATTGTTCTGAGATTGAGACCTGTTACAATAACTGAAGTTATAAAGGTATGACACAATTAAATTTAAATTAGCTGAATCAATTTCATGATATAATTTTAGAAATATGGGAAAAAGTTAATAAAAATCGGTTAATATTTTCACTAAATTTGTCCGAGAAAATTCATTACTAGATCACTTTGCAGCGTAACAAAAGTGCAATAACTTTTGAAGTTACTAACCGATTTTTTTCTATCTATTTTTAATGTTCTCAACATAATTCAGAAAATCTAACGCTGTACATTAAAATTCGCTAATGAATATTTGACTAAATTTTCCATTTTTCCTAATCAGCTCTAATTTTCTAACAATGGGAAGGTCGAGCGCGGCAAGCCAGCACACGCCCGAATCAAAGGCAGTCAATCGTCCCCCCTTGAGTTTAAGTATTATGAAAAAAATTGAGGGTGGCGTCCCTGCCGCTCCCCAGAAAGAGAGAAAAAAGTTTGGGAATCGCTATTGTAGACAATAGGACTTATTTCTGTTCTATGATTTTTGAGAAAGGGCCTGCGGCCTTCATAAAGAATGCCAGAAACGAAGGATCAATTGACATTTTACAGCCTAGGGTCTTGGTAAAATAGTCTTTTAACCTTATGTGTTTGCATCTTATAATTTCTTGAGAGTTCTGCGATTGAGATTTCTTTCAGTATTTACTTAAAGAGACAAAAAAAAGTAAAGGGACAATTGACCATTTTAAGAATTTGCCTTTTAGGTTTTCCTACACTAGAAACTTATTTCGTGGGAATTCAGGGATAAACTTCTGAAAAGGGTTTATGCCCGATTTCCTTCAAACTGCATATACCTATGTATTTTAATGCGCAGACTACGAATATGATAGTGAAAATTGGCGCAGATTTAATTTTCATGGTGAAATCATCAAAAAACTATAAAAATTATGGGTTTTTGATTTTATCTCAGCTAATATGCAAAGTTCAAAAAAGTATTTCAAATCAAAGTTGTAGATCTCATCGAAATACACATTTTTTGTTCAAAGCATTTTTTAATAGGAATGATTGTTTCCGAGAAACTCGGCAGAATGAAAGTGACAGAAGTCTATAACCCCACGGGGCGTTGGAAAAGGGGCAGGGATGTGTTCTTACATTATTTCTATGACCAGCCACAGGGGTACCTTCCCGTCCCCACGGGGCGTTGAAAAAGGGACAGGGATGTGATCTTACATTATTCCTATGAACAGTCACTGGGGTGCTTTCCCGCCCCCGCACTGGGCGTTGGAAAAGGGGCAGGGATGTGTTCTCACATTATTTCTATGACCAGTCACAGGGTGCCTTCCCGCCCCCCCCCCCCCACGAGGCGTTGGAAAAGAGGCAGGGGTGTGATCTTACATTATTTCTATGACTAGTCACAGAGGTGCCTTCCCAACCCCCACGGGGCATTGGAAAAAAGGCAGGGGTATGATCTTACATTATTTCTATGACCAGTCACAGGGGTGCCTTCCCGCCCCCACGGGGGGTTGCAAAAGGGGCAGGGATAATCAAATCTAAAAAAATATGCTCTTCAAAATAATCCAACCTTCTCGTGGTGAAGAGCATGAGTAGACAATGAGCCGAAACTATTGGATTTACCACTGATTTTCTGGGAAACTATTCATTCCTGTAAAAAATACATGCAATAAAAATGTGTATTTCGATAAGATCTACAACTTTTATTTGAAACATTTTTTTCACTGTTGCATATTAGCTGAGATAAACTTAAAAAACAATGATTTTGATGCATTTTTGATGATTTCACCATGAAAATCAAATTTGCGTCAATTTTCACTATCATATTCGTAATCAGCGCGTCAAAATACATAAGTATACGAAGTGCGAAGAAAATCAGGCACATCCCCTTCTCGGAAGTACACCCGAATTTAGTTTTTCTGTCTCCGATATTTCGTGTGAAATTTGATTTTAGTGCTTTTCTAACTTCCATAAAAGGGTTTGTTTTTTATGTTTGCCGTAAGGGATTTTAACGTCTATGAGAAATCTCATGTAGGTATAAAGTGTCCTGAAAAACATAAAGATTTATAGTAATGGGATCCACTTTTGCCTTCCTTCCTAAATTATGTTCTATTTGTTTAATTTATTCGTTGTGTTTTCACTTTCCTATTTTCGTTCCGCTATTTTGTACTTTTAGAGTTTCGGATTTCATTTCCTGTCCTACGAGATCGGCTTGATTTCGAATATTCGGTTTTCATTTACTTATCGGTTCCGAATCTCAAGATTTAATTTTAATTTAGCGCTTATTAGACTTTTTAAATATTTTTGTTAACGTAGGTTCCTATTTGACTTGAGCCAGAGATATCCGCGTTCTGACATCACTGGTGTCGAGTTCAAAATCTGAGGGCGGCAAATTTTGAAAATAATTATTCTTTCGTTTAAAAATAATATGTTTGATATTACCAGCTCTGTACTTTTTACTACTGGTACCTCGGACTCCGAAAGTACGAGCGCTTCACAGATACGAGCGTCCCACCTCAAAAGGAGCGTCCAGAATTTTCTCCGCTATACCCCCATCCTATTCGAGAGTCGCGCATCGATCTTCTTCGTCTTCTTCGCTGGAGCTATACCAGCTTTATAGAAGCTTTGTATATCCGGACATTACGAAGTTGAGAGGAAGTGAAGTCTCCTGAATCTGAAGCAAACAACCATGAAGAATGTCTATTCGCCGTGCAAACAGCGTCGGGCTGTCCATGTCTTTAAGTAATATTTAGGACATTGGACGTCTTAGAGACGTTGATTGTCCTGGCATAGGACGTCCTAGGAACTTCCCAAGGACGTCCTTGAGATTTTCATAGTTTTGTGCCCACTGGGTTGTACGGCGTGGGTTCCCGCCATTTTTGATGTGCTTCAAATATCATTCTGTATTTTTCTCTTACATCTCAAATATTTTTGGAAATATTCTTTAGGTATAACCTCAACGGCTCCTTCAACAAAGTAAATCTTCAGATTTAAAAATTGTACTTAATAGTTTTTAAGCAAAACATGTACAATTTTACGCGCTTTGTGAAGTGTAGCATATATGTAATAGTGCCGCGTGGTGATTTCTCCATTACTTTTATTCAAACGCATACATATTTTTCGCGGGAATCTAGCCCGAGTGACGATAGGGAATCGTAAACATTCGTTATAATAAATACTGAAATTTCTGAGTATAATTTTTATCCTTTGTCGAAATTTAATAAAATGTATTTGGAATTTCTTCAGGAAATTTATTTTCATATTTGCGACGTCACGCAACGTGTTACAATTGAACAATTTTTCAAAAACGGAATATATACGAACGTTCGGGTCACACCTTGACAGTTCCCTGCTCACGTTATCAACCCCGCTGCTTTGAGCCGTCGCATTTAAAGTGAATCATTTTAATTTTTTTTACCGGGTTCCGATTTTAAATAAAATGGTAAATTCAGCAGACAACGATGCTCCTCAGGGATGTCAACCCACTGGGAATGAGCAACTCGCTCAAGCAATTATTCGGTTAACCGAATCACACAACCGCGTAGATGCGACACATCGGGTACAGAAAATCCCGAAATTTTTTCACCAGGACCTAGCACTATGGTTCCTCCAGGTCGAGTCCTCCTTCGCGAACTCTCAGATAACTGCCGAGAGAACTAAGGCAGATAACGTCGTTGCGAACCTAGATTTTGAAATCGTAATCCACGTCAAAGACATCCTATCGATATCTCCAAGCCCTCCGGGGATTTATGCGTGAATTAAAGCCAGAATAATATCAGGTTTCTTCGCTTCGCCTGAAAGTCGATTCCAACAACTATTAAGAGGGGAAGTCCTTTCGGAAGGAATTCCTTTCGATTTTAAATCGCTTACGGTGTTTAAACGATAACACCTGTTCTGAGGAAGTCATGAAAAGTATTTTTCTTGACCTCTTACCGAACCATATAAAAGCAGTCCTGGCAATGTCCAGCATGGATGCCCTAGACGACCCAGCGAATATGGTTGACAAGGTCACGGAAGCTGCTGACTAAGCTGACAAAGCAACTCAAATAACCTCGCTTTAGCAGGTCACGCGGACTTGAACGTGGTCTTTTAAATTCACAAAATCGAAACACGCGCGATCGCTCAAAAAGTATCAATGCTAAAGGTTTATGCTTTTACCATAACAAATTTGGCGAAAAAGCTCATCGGTGCGTGAAACCATGTGTATGGGCTCAATCGGCGTCGCTATCGGAAATTTAACGGAGCCTTCCCACGTGAAGACGGAGGGTTCAGGTAAAATCACATCAAATTGTCTTCACATCCATGATCGCACTTCCGGACTTGTCTTTCTCATTGACACCGGATCTGATCTGTCCTTAATACCGGTAGATAAAAAGCGCAAAGTCACACCAAGCGATGGTGTACTGTACGCAGCCAATAACACGCGCATCGCTACTTTCGGAACAAAACGTATTCCACTTAATCTCATCTTTGGGGTGAGCACTATAGACAAATCTCATTTATATGCAAAAATTTTGGACGATTTTCCTGAAATAACGAGAGTCCCTCAATCACCCGACCTTATAGTGCGTGATTTCAGCACCACATCAAGACTAAGGGTCCTCCGATCGCTGAACGTGCTAGACGTTTGTCACCTGATAAACTGGCCGCTGCGAAGGCCCAATTTCAAGAAATGCTCGATTCTGGCATTTGTCGCCCTTCCAGCAGTCCTCGGGCAACACCCATCAACATGACTCTCAAAAAGATGGTGAATGGAGGATCTGTGGGGATTTTCGCTGGCTTCATTCCGTCACTATCCCGGACAGATACCCGGTTTTACACCTTCGCGACTTTTTGGCAAATTTGCACGGTAAGTCAGTCTTCTCGAAACTAGACCTCTTAAAGGCCTATCATCACATTCCGATAGCTCCTGAGGACATACCGAAAAAAGCGTTAATTACACCGTTCGGATTGTTCGAGTACACGGTCCTGACTTTCGGATTACGAAATGCTGGCCAATCTTTTCAGCGATACATTTTACGTGCCTCAGGCGACCTTGATTACGGTTTCGCATACGTCGAAGACATTTTTGTCGCCTCCTCAAACGATGAGGAGCACGAAAAACATCTCAGGGTGGTATTTCAGCGACTCAAGGATTTCGCGTTACGTTTAAACGTCAGCAAATGCCAATTCGGCAAGGCCGAACTAGAATTTCTAGGCTACTCAATTAATCGAAATGGGTTTAAACTAACCACTGAGAAAGTGCAAGTAATTACGCAATTAAAAAGCCTAACACCATCGTTGAACTGCGTGGATTCCTAGGTTTAGTAATTTTTTATCAGCGCAGTTTACTTGAAACTGCTCAGGTACAAGCTCCTTTAAACCGCTACTTTGTTGGACTCGCGCAAAGACGATCGACGAGCGATCGAGTGGACTCGGGAGGCGTTCGTCAAGGTCTAGAATGACCTCGCCAATGCAACTCTCCTCACACACCCTTTGTCTGAATCTGAAACGCGCCTAGTCACGGATGCCTCAGACTCCGGAATGGGGGCTTATCTTGAGCAAAAATTTTCTGATACCTGAAAGCCATTAGGTTTTTTCTCCAGAAAATTTACACCGGCACAGTGTGCATACAGCCCGTATGATCGTGAGCTCACAACAGTTTTCGAGGCCATTCGAGCCATTCGAGGCCATTCGAGCGGTACACCACTCGAATTGAACACCTTCCCGGTGTAGAAAACGTCGTAGCGGATTCTCTATCTAGATTTTCTATCTAGACATCCCTTTATTGTGATTTAACCCGTGGAACGATTCATCCTTTCATACCAGAGCCGCTCCGAAAACGCGTTTTCAACCTCTTTAACAACCCGGCTCATCCGAGTAAAAAGGTTTCTGACCGTCTGATCAGAAAACGATGCGTATGGCCAAATATGAATCGCGAAATTGCCAATTGGCGCAGGGCGTGCCTAGACTGCCAACAATCTAAAATATCGCGCCACAACCATTTAGCACCAGCCGACTTTGTAGCCCCAGATGACAGTTTTAAACATGTCCACATGGACATAGTTGGTCCACTTCCAGACTGTCGCGGTTATAAATACATTCTAACCATGGATCATTTGATCTTTCGATTCGGCATTCCTGAGACCTTGACTACCGACCAAGGGTCTCAATTCGAATCGCAAATCTTTACGGCCTTACTCCAACTTATTGGTTGCCACCGAATCCGAAACCACGGCATACCACCCAGCATCAAACGGAATGAACGAGCGTTGGCATCGTTTCCTCAAGGCTGCAATCATGTGCCATACCGAATAAGATTGATTACCATCCTTATCCACCGTGTTGATAGGTCTTAGATCAATCCAGTCCCTGTGGGTCATGAATATAAAAAACGAGCATTCCTTTTTAAGGACCTAAAATCAAGGTCTCATGTCTTCCTTCGTGTTGGAATGGCCAATAAATCGCTAGAACGTCCGTAAACCGGACATCACAAAATTATACGCCGCACATCTGATAGAATATACGAAATTGATGTAAATGGTTCACCTCGACAGGTATCTATAGATAATATTAAGCCTACATATTTTCTACACGACGATTTAGCTAAAATAATTCTAATATCTAGCATTTCAAACACTACAACCACTGTAACTACGACCACTTGAAAAACGATGAGGTTAATTCCACCCATCAACACGTATGCTTGGAAAAAGACTGTCTCTTTTGCTACATAATGTCTACAATTTTGCAATTTTACGATTATTACTTAAGTATAATTATAAGTAATTTTAAAAAATCGCCATATTTATATATTGCGAATGTCAAAGGTGTTACGCAGAACTTAAATTAAGTAAATCGAAAGGCCGTGATACCTACAACTTCAGACAATGTTAATGCTAATAATGATCTCGCACGTCTGCGACCATAGTCTTAATGTAACCCATTGAGTTATTGCGTTTGCGTTAAATCTCTTAAATCAAATTTTGCCTCGATAGGCACTGCGATACCATTATCACCGAACCATATTTATGTTCTCTCTTCACATTACCGATCATTTTTTACTTTTACCTTCGAGAATTTCGAAAAATTGTTCCTAACACAACGTCACTCGGGGGGAGTACTGTAGGGTCTTAACACCCCCACTACCCACTTAGCGGAGTGAATCTAGCGAGCGAGTCTCCGTGATATGTGCACGATCAGTGGTAGAATAGGCAACGGAAGCGGGACCGGGACGAGTTCCTTCCCCCAGCTTCTTGATAGTTCACAGTCTCTGCGTTACTGCATTCCAGTCAGTCGGTCTCTGGCCTTATCAGCTACTCTTACATCTGTAATTTACAGGAGTACGTGCAATGTACTCTAAGTAAATAAATTGTTATAGTTGTTACATCTGATATAACTTTACTTTCCTCCACATGCCAAAGCGGGTGTAAGCCGCAATTAATAATTTATACTGAATTATGGAGTCTTATTAAACACTTTAACACCTGGCAAACTACTCCGCGCGACGGGAGCTGTTTTTCAACGACTTCATCGATACGGGGCAACGCAGCGAGCTTAAATTGTAATTTAGATTTTAAAATTTGCTTTTTTTGA
>NC_046663.1:87629221-87635392 GCF_010883055.1 Belonocnema kinseyi
AAAGAGATCTTATTAGGTCTGTTCTATGTGTATCAAATCTTGAGCAAGCCCAGAGAACTTGGTCTAAGTCTGCATCTATTTCAAGGTTTTTAGGGGCAACCTCCAGTAGATATATATTTTTTCGGGCAAGGCTAGGATGTAAGGAGTAATGGTTACTCCTCATGTGACATAGCGAGACTATCCATTGTCTTGGGGCGTTAAATGAAGGGAAACAAGGGTTTTTGCTATATTTATATTTATATATATTTATATTTACCTATTTCTAAATAATAGTTGTTACAAATTTCATCTAGAGATTTTCGGGCTAACGAGAAGAAATCGGAAAAAGAGAGGGGTATATTGAGAAGAGTGGCATCCTTAGCTGATGGTTTAGCTGTTACGTCCGCCGCTTCATTTTCTAGGATACCTTTATGACCAGGGACCCAAACAAGAATTACCACGCATTGAAGTGTACTCAAGACTACCAGGCGATTTCTAATTATAAATATCAGGTAGGAATTTATAGATCCAGGACTATTGGTACATAAACTTTCTAGAACACTTACAGAATCTTTGAAAATAATTGGTTTATCAAAACCATGACTGATGAAGTAATCAATCTGGGCACACTAAGGCACAACCTGCTGCGGACATAGTACTTGATTTTAAACCGCCAGTGGAAAAGTGTGAATAGTCCTGGAACTGGTTATTCACTAGATCTTTAATATGATTTGTAGGAGAGGGGCTATTCTGGACAAGTCGACCTACTCCTATATTGATGTTAGGGGCGAAGAGCATATCTTCATAGGGAAATTCATACAGAGTATGCATGTCTCATCTACGAATCTGATGTTTTAAATTGTTTACTTTTTCAAACGCATTCAAAAGAAAGAATTGATTGATGATATTGACTTTCTTTTTGCTAATAACCTGATCCAATAAAGAGAGTAGCATATCTGGAAGCAGGTGGTCTAGGTCCGCATAACTTTATCCCGAGTGCTGCCTCTGTAGCCAATAGCTAGACTTAATGTTTGATTGCGAATTTTTTCTATTTGATCAAAATATTTGTGAGACGAGAAATTAAAGTCATGAGATCCATATTCCAGACTGCTTCTTATGAGGGAGACATAAACCATGCTAAAGACGAAAATGATATTGTAATGATAACCTTATCTCTAGAATAATTCCGAAAAATGTGACGTGAATCGAGGGGAAGATAATAATGTTGTTTAATAATAAAGTATATCTCTTTGAGATTTTCAGTTAGAATTTGGGGAATGTTATTCTGGGGAACGCAACTTTCAGATCTAGAAACAGGCCAGCCACAACTTCGCCATTTGCAAAACCCGAAAAAATCTCGGATGATAAAATAGCCAGGTTATCAGCACAGGACTTCCCTTTCTAAAACCAAATTGAATAGGAGAAAGTATGTGATTATCCTCCACGTACCACGAGAGTTTGTTATAGACAAACCTTTCCATCAACTTAAGCAAAAATTATGCAAAAGCAATTGGAGGGAATTTTCCTGGTGATGATTCAGGGACCAAAAAATAGAATGTTATTCCAAAAGTCTGGGAAGGAGCCAGATAGGTAAATTTCATTATAAATCTCAAGAAAAGTTGTTATTACCTCATCAGGAAACTGAAGTAAAATATTATTATCAATTTTGTCTAAGCCAGGAGAGGAATTAATTTTTACTGAAGTTAAGGCTACAGAAAGTTCAGCTTCCGTGAACAGGGCCTCTAAGAAATCGTTCATCTGAAAGTTTTCAGGGAAGGAGTCAAAGAAGGCCGTTGGTGGAAGCATCTCTTCAGTCAGAGAATGGGCAGGATACATTCGCCGGTTGAGTGTTTTTATTCGTAAAAATCTAGATGAATCGCCAAACTCTTGAGATCGGCGATGTCCTATCTAGGGTCTCACAGAATTTCCTAAAGTTTTTTCTACGAGCCGCGCTTAATGTAACCTAGTTTTAGCTTCTATTATATTTAGAATAATGTAGTTAACTTCATTTCTGCGCCTCCTGCCGGCCACAAATGCTGACTTTCTTTCCTCAATTGCAGTGTCGCAATCCTCATCCCACCATAGAGCAGCGATACATTTGTTCTATTTAGCTTTATTATGAGTTTAGTTTCTGGGAGGTTTTGAGGCCGGGCAGGCTGCAGTAACTGCTTCATCCACACTTTCGAAGAAAGCTTTGTACCTGGATAAACAATCAATGTCCGGGGAATTTAAAGCTTCATGTTTGTCCTGAATGGATTCCGAGAGGTTGTTAGAAAAGGAGATCCAGTCAAATCGCTTAAGATTGTTTTTGTGAGAAACGTACGAAGCTATCTGGGTAGAGATACCTAGACCGGATACAAATGGGAAGTGATCACTTCCTAGAGAGTCATTCCAAACTTCTCAAGAGGTCATGTAGCTTTACCTGTGTTAATGGGAATAAGATTCGTATTATGAAGGGCATAGTCCCTAACAATAAACAATGAGCTTAACTTAAGATTTGAATGGAATTAAATAATTTAGTCCACGTCTCGGATAATATAAAATTATCAGAGGCGGGCACTCTGTATAGGTAAACAATCAAAAGTTCGCCTAGGGAAGTACTGATTGAAATTGCTAGAGTCTCTGAAATATTTTTTAATTTTAAAGATGGAAGAGACTTTAGATAATGTAATTCCCCTATTTATGGAAAGGGCCAAGCCACCCCCATTATTAAATTGCCTGTCTGCTCTGATAATATTGAAGTCTGATTTTAAAATTTGAAGTTGATTTGAAAAAGGTTTAAGACAAAAGAAGAATATCAAATTCGTCACGGATGTTTGCTAGGTTGCCTTGTTTATTCAAGGCCCCCCGGAAACACTTTATTTAGAATATTTTGACTTTCCCCTGTTTTGAGGTGACCCGAGAAAAGGATCCACCAAGTTCATCAGAGAAGACAGGGCTGCACCGATGATTGGTGATCTAGTTGTGTTTGAATCCGGGATATGAGCGGGGTAAGAAGGGGGGAGTTAAAGGGGTTAAAGGTAGGGTATGGAGTAGAGGATAGGGAGGAGAAGGGAGAAGTGGGGGGATTGGGGGATGATGAGCTCATAGGACCAGTACTATTTTGTTTGTGCAGAGCAAAACCGGGTGGAAAGAGGCTTTTTGACTAACTTATATGCCGCAAAAGTTTTTACAACATCTAGAACTGAAAGAGCAAAAGAAACCTAGTAGCCTTGCGCATGATTTCTTTTAATTTTTCGTTAATTTATAAATTTAATCAATTGTGTGAAATATGGCAGCTTAACCTCAAAAAAGTCGGTCTCATTCAAAAAAAGGGAAACCGATTCAATATGATCTTACTTGAATTGGTTATTTCATACATTCACAGAGTGGTCTTTTCAATGGGTTCTTTCTTTCTGAGTATAATATGGCATTCTCCCTTTTCGAAAGCACTGAAGCGAAGAGAACGAGCATGTTCGGCATGGGGAGGGGGCCGTGGATTTGAGAGATTATCGAACTCGACGGAATTTCCAGATTCCTCAGAATCAACGTTTGAGATCGCTTCGCTATTACCGACTCGCTAATTTTTCTTCATACTTATTCTTACGGACCGCTAGATAGTTCGCGCCTATTTTAACATCTTCGGTAAGATATTGCAACAGGACATTTGTTGACTCTAAAGGACCTCCCCTCTTTTCCCTCTGATTCTCATTGCAAGAGGTCATGCCTCAGCAATGTTCAAAAAGGAATGTCAATTACAGGGATAGAGGGGCAAACACTCCGCGAAAGATCGAGCATGTTACTCGCAATCTGGAAGAGCCTCGGTGGTCCATGCGGTGAACACTAGCCTAACAAGGGGGTTGTTCATCTCCGGAGAGTCCTGGGACCGGTACCTCTAGAGAAAAAGATTCTGGAAGTACTTATAGCTGTTGCTCTTGGTGGCTCGGAACCCACCTTAAACTGTAGGTCCCCCTCCCACCACCAAGTGAGTGTGTGGGGGTGTGTAAAGGAATAGGGATGAAGTTACAAGAAAAATGTAAACACTTAGGGGACACTTCAGAAGCTTCCATTCCAATTCCAACTAGATATTTTCCACGAGAGATTAAAATTGTTTCCAGAGCATACCACAGGATGGCCGCGATGGACTCAGCCATAGACTTTGAACCATCCGTGTAGAATGCGAGATAGTTATGATAGTCTGGACAGTTCTGGACTAATATCGGCGAGAAAACTATAGGCATCTCCCTTTGAAGCTTAAAAACTCAGTCAAAAAAATGCTAACGCAACAAAAAAAAATTATATAAAAGCTGAAAGTGTTCTACGTGAATGAGCTTGAAGATGTGTATGTAAAAAAATTTTTGCGCTTAGCAGACTGAAAAACGTAAAAAAAGTAAGGATTTTCGGGAACATTTAAGAACAGTTAAGTTTAGAGCATTATTTCTTATACAAGTGGCGATGGGAAAAATTTGAAAAAATTCATGAGTATGAGGAAAACTATTGTGGACCAGTTGTAGTTGAGAAATTAAAAAAATAATGAAAATTGTTGCTTAAAAGTACAAAAATGTGCAACTATATTATCATCAGTTCTAATACAGATATTAAAGCGATTCAAATTGCAAACTGTAATGCATAGGCCCATTTTTTTTACTGCCAATCGCTGGTCCCTTTCTTTGACCCGTGGCCAGGTGCCATCTAAGCATAGAACTAGAGACCGAAGAATGGCGCCAGCGGTCGGCAGTAAAACAAAAAAGGGCCCCCCTGCTTTCTGTCACTTGTTTTTCAGCAAAAAAGTGTCTACAAATATCGCGATTTTCACAAAAAAGAAGACTAACACATCTTTCCGGGTGATTGAAAATAAATACAGAGCCTATCATTTACAGTTTGCAGTTTGAATCGCTATAATATATGTATTAGAACTGAAGATAATATAGTTGCACATTTTTGTGCTTTTAAGCAACAATTTTTATTATTTTTAAAATTTCTCAACTGCGACTGGTTCATAACATATTTCCTCATACGAACGATATGCTAAGGGAATTGGAATGGAATTTGGGTGAGACAAATGCGCCAAGGTTTATTTGAAGCGAGGAAAACTTAATGGCATCCCTGAAGATCCCTTTCTCGTTGATAGAAGCGCCATACAACACCTTTGCGCTGGAGAGACTTATACATACCTGGGCGTGTCACAGAGCCGCATTCAGGATGTGACATCTATAAAAGATACTCTCCAAAGCAGATACAAACGTCTCATCCAACAGATTTGGTCTTCCGAACTATCGGCAAGGAACAAAGTATCTGCAACGAACATCCTTGCCGTCCCGGTACTACTCTATTCATTTGGAGTAGTTCCATGGACGAAGAACGAGCTCAGATCTCTTGATATCGGGACAAGAAAGGTTATGCACATGAACAAAAGCATGCATCTTAAGTCTTCCGTTCCGCGACTGAAAATCTCACACCGTCAAGGGGGTCGCGGAATATTGAGTCTTGAATGTCTTTACAACAGGATTATTGTGGGTACAGCACATAGAGTTGCAAATGGAAGAGACCCTATTCTTAAAATGGTCAGGAATCACGAGGAAGTGGGCAAAGGAGCATTTCTGTACAAAGCAGCGGAGGTGGCTGCTGAAACACTCGGACTTGACTTCAGTATAAGGGGTGAGCAAAATGCATCAAATCTAATCTATCTCGAGTACTCACTCCTGAAAGCCCGGATTAAGAAAGCACAAGAGAAAAACTTTCGTGAACAGCACCTCGATAAAAGGATGCACGGTATCTTCCACAGAAATGTGAAGGATCAGTCAATGTCTTGTGAGCTAACGTTTGCTTTCCTTAAATCGCCCGGATTGATGTCTGGTACAGAGGGTTTCATTGTTTCATGCCAAGACGGTGTCATTTCCACCTTAACACACCGTCGTCACATTTTGAGCCAAGACATTCCCGATGATAGCTGCAGGGCGTGCCATGCACACCCCGAGCATTTAGCTCACATACTATCTAGTTGTCCAACACACGCGGGAACGACCTACATTCAAAGGCACAATGCGGCACTAAGAGTACTTTATTACCATCTCTGTCACTCTTTCGGCATTCACCTTAATATCGCTCCTATAAATGCTCCTAGGGAAATTAAGTCAATTGTCGAGAATGGGAAGTGCCGCATATACTGGAACTTTATATTCTCGACAATTGTTTCTGTTGCTCACTCGAGGC
>NC_046663.1:87635492-87637886 GCF_010883055.1 Belonocnema kinseyi
GTGCCAAGCTTTCACTTGCTGATAGCCTAAAAAGCATCCCTGCGTGTCAACAATATGCTAGAACACTTGCGGGAAAAATGCAGAAGGCGGTTGTCCTTGGGTACTCCGTGTTCTTAGGGTGCACGAGGCTTTTGCTGTATCGTCGTATTGATTCCTTTACAGACTGTAACCACCTATCTCACGGTTGTGAGACGTGGTTATAGCTGAAATTTTACCGCAATTTCGCTGGAAGTGGGTGCAATTTTTCAGATTAGCACCCTGCACCCGGCGAAATCCTGCGGTTGTCCTTATGACAAATTTTTAATTATATATATATGTCTTAAGAGTGCGTGTGGTTTTCGCCTATATTCTATTGAAATAGATGTAATTTGCATCGTTCTTGAGTTCACAGGTTATTGGCTATTGGTACTGAAACTCCTATGCTAAAAATAACAGGGAAGTGATCGCTGCCCAAAGGCGGGCTTCGAGGACAGCAGTCACTGTCGTGTGCAGTTTGTCATTTTCAACATCTTAAGAAAGAGGAGGATAAGGAGGCTCCTTCTCGCGATCGCCCTCGCCACCCGACATGGATCATTTAAAAGAAGCCATATCTCCGGAAAAGTTTTAGAAATCAGAACCTAAGAATTTTCCAGAGCTACCAAGGAAAGCGCAGACAACAAGAGTATCAGCAGCCAAAATCCATCGCAGCCACCGCCAAAATCTGAAGAGCAATAATTTTGCGAGTTTGTATCGGTATGTAAGGCAATCCAACAAAAATTTAATTTTGGGGGAACTTTTAAACTTAGTTAAGGGTCTTCTGTATGAACTTACAACCAATCTAGATCTGGTAGACCAAGGAATTATATTTTCAGAATACATAACCTTATTTGGAAATATCAGTAAACAACAATAAACTAGTTAAAGGTCACTGGAATGCCAATGGTATTCTTAAAAAGCAAAAGGAGATGAGTCACTTTCTTGATAAACACAAAATAGATATTTTTTTCATTAATCAAACAAATCTTAGACATAAACTCAATTTTAATAGTCCAGCCTTCACGACTACTAGAAAAGATAGGAATAGTTTAACAACGGGCGGGGGAGTTGCAATTCTAATGAAGTAAAGTATTAATTGCACAAAGATAAATTATGCAACTAAAACAATCGAAGTGATTGGAATTAAGCTTGAAAAAAGGATTACTATAGTAACAGTATATTCACCAAATCAAAACTTAGAAATAACATACATAGATAAAGTATTTAGTGATACTGGTAAAGTATTGGCAGTAAGAGACTTTAATGCGAAACATAGTCACTGGCTTTGCAAAAAAGTAACAAAAATGGTAAAACAATATATAAATATGTGAACTTTTCAATCTTATATCCAGAAAATCCTACGCTTTATCCGTACAGAGATAACACATTGCCAAGTACAGTAGACATATGAATAATTAAAGACATAAACACAAAAAATGACATAGAGACAATTGACGAACTAGACTCAGACTATTTACCAATACTAATAACAATGCATAATTCCCCTCACACCTGTGAGGATCGTTCGTTCTTAAAATACAAAAAAACCAAGTGGAAAAAATTTACAGATTATATCCACACAAACCTTGCTATTGTATCTAAACTTGAAACAATTGAATCTACAGACAGCCCAGTTAAAACCTAACAACCCTTATAAATAATGCAATAGTTGAGACAACACCAAAGTGTAAATCAAAATATTCAGCAAATCGCATACCTCTTCCAGAGGAAATTAAAGAACTGATTAAAGAACGTAATAGAATACGTAAAACGTATCAAAGAAATAAAAACACTTATTCTGAAAAATAAAAAATAGCTTATCAAATTTAATAAAAGCTCAAATTAAGGAATTTTATAACTTACATTGGAATAAAGAAACTTGAGAATTTAATAGTCCGTAATAATAGTCTCTGCAAAACTGCAAAAACCTTCACTAAACTCTACGCTGGAAAAATAACAAAATTGCATGGACTTAACGGCCTAATATTTAGCGATATAAGGAAAGAAAATGCTCTTGCAGAGAAATTCTAGAAAGTGCATCATCTCACAGCAGAAATGGGGGATGAAGAGACTGACAGAGAAGTAAATAAAAATTATAGGGAACTAGAAAGAAGTGATGTAGCCAATGTGCTCGCCTTTCATAAATCTGACAAAGATATAAGTTGTTCCTTCAAAATACAGGCCTATCAGCCCACTGTCCACTTTAGAAAAAAAATCTAATTATAATTCTAAATAGAATAGAAAAGCATTAATCAATTAATAAACTGCTCATACCAGAGCAATATACCAGGTGTATACATATGAAACCGGTATTTTTTCAAGAAAAAAACACATTTATTTCAAGAGAATGATAACAAATATTTTATTCAAAGTATGCGC
>NC_046663.1:87637986-87639372 GCF_010883055.1 Belonocnema kinseyi
AAAAATGCAGAAGGCGGTTGTCCTTGGGTCACTCCGTGTTCTTAGGGTGCACGAAGCTTTTGCTGGATCGTCGTATTGATTCCTTTACAGACTGTAACCACCCATCTCACGGTTGTGAGACGTGGTTGTGGCTGAAGTTTTACCGAGATTTCGCTGGAAGCGGGTGCAATTTTTCAGATTAGCACCCGCTCCCGGCGAAATCCTGCGGTTGTCCTTATGACAAATTTTTAATTATATATATATATATATTATATATGGCACAATTTAGCGCCTGTAACATAAAAGAACGTATCCGAATATTTTGTATTTACTTATAAATCTTTCGATTATTACGAACATAGTTACCAATTTCAGTGTTGATAGAATCCAATACTGGGGAAAAAGGTCAATGTGTAAAAAACCCCATTAATACATTTCTTAATTTACTTAAAATAAATTACAAACTAGTTTTCTATTTAAAGAATAATCTTATAAACCATATAAAAATATAAAAGGGTATTATTTATGGAATAGTTGCAGAGAATAGCATACAATAAAATATAATTTTATCTTATCATTGAGTATGGAAGTCTATATTTTAGTTTAAATGGAACAATGTCCTTGTTATAAAGTTTAATATTCACAGTTTTTTCTTAATGTCAATGTTTCTAGTTGCATTTTTGATTTTGTAGCACTGTTCCATACAAGTACCGCGTACAGTAATACTGGCTTGACGAATGTTTTGTACAATATGAGCTTATTCTTAACGCTGAGTGAGCTTCTCCTATTCATTAAGCTATACAGAACACTAATCATTTTTTATCCGTTTTACGTGCCTCGATAATATGTTTCAAGTAGAGTAGCTTATGATCTAGTATCATACCTAAATATTTAACTTGTTTTTGAGGTTCTATTATTATATCTTTTATCACAATAGCATTACTATCTTCATCTTTTTCTTTGGGTATTTTTATTTTTTGGAATGTCATTAATGTAGTAAATAAATAAAATATGCCCTAATATAGACACTTGAGGTACACCAGCTACGATATTTTATAATTTAGATTGTTGTTTGTCGTAAACAACGCTAAATTTTCTATTTCTTAGATAACTCATAAGTATCTTAATAATATAGACAGGTAGATCGAGTTTTCTTAATTTATATATTAATCGTCTGTGCCAGATGCCATCGAAAGCTTTTCCAATGTCAAGAAAAACTGCTGCAGGAGATTTATTTTGATTAAAATTTATGGAAACCTCATTGGTAAGACGCGCTAGTTGTTGTGCTGTATTATATTTTTCTCTAAAGCTACCAGGTGTATACATATGAAACCGGTATTGCCATCTAGCGGCCAGTAGGCACACTTGTAGGCACTGTCGGAACTTACCATTTGTGCTAATTGGCGT
>NC_046663.1:87639472-87643728 GCF_010883055.1 Belonocnema kinseyi
ATGAAATGTCATGTGCAATTATATCAACAGTATTCTGGCGGGTGTGTGGGGGCTGAGGTCTGGAATCGGGTCTCTGTTTACCTAACTGGAGGTCTGGTTCTTAACTCTGGATCATCATACATCTCATCAGTAAAACTGAGTATTATTTGTTTTTTAGTTCTAAGTACTGTTATTGCTAGATTTAAGGCCAGAGTATAATTAATAAGTCTTTTAATAAATTTTTTTACTTCTACTGATTATAAAATTATAAAATTAATGATTGGCTATCTAAGTAATATAACAAAAACCACAACGAACAAAAGTACAAAAACCAATAAGGGGTAGAGTTCCAATCTGGAACTAGGGACCTGGAGAGAACAACTAAATGTATGTAGATACGAAAGTATCATAACATGTAATATTATTGATCAATAAAGAACTTTTAAAATGCTAAAAAAAAGAGCTGAGGTTGAACTTTTACGATCGACTCTTCACTCACAGAAATATGCAGCTTTTGTAATAACTAAGTTCAAAGACGATGCGCCCCCTCTAAATATTGTTTAAAATTTAAAAAAAAATCTGCCTTCTACAATCGTATAAACTACCGTTATTTGCCTTTCGCTACTAAGAAAACCAAATGTTTTTTTCTGGTCACACTATTATATATCAAAGATAGCCGGATTCGGAATATAGCCCCTACTTTGAGACTTCACGCTAATAATATTTGTAGGGCCTAAGGTTGTAAAGTAGAGGATATTGCCATACGATTTTTGCCCCTATTTTAGCGCTCTTATGGGCCGAATCTTCTATATGGGGCGTCAAAATACGTCTGCTAAGCACATTTTTTTTACATAAACGTCTTCAATCTCATTTACGTCGCAGAACACTCAGCTTTTATATGACTGTTTTTTGTTGCGCCCGAATTTTTTTTACTGAGTTTTCAAGGCTTTCATGAGCTTCAAAGGCAGATTTCTCGCCGATAGTAGTATTGGGATTTTGTATTGCCCATGGGGATGGTCTGAAACGAAACGGGAGAAAAGCAGATGTGACTCCAATAGTCCAGACGCCAACCCATTTCCGTCGGATTTGCGAGGTCAAAAAAATACTTTTATCAATAATCAAAAAAGCATTTCACGTATGGAAAAAAGTAAGGATATTTTGAAAGTGCCAACTGAAATACACAATTTTGTAATGAACACTGTTCCTCTAAAGTTAATAATTTTCAAGATAATAAAGCTTGTGTTATAAGTCACTTTATCACGTTACAACAAATAGTAATTTTTAATTGAGCGAATTAGTATTAGAGGCAACATTTCTGCAAGAAACTATACTCACATACTTGATAAATAATAACCGAAATGATCAATAAATTGTTAAAATTTACGCAAATTGGGATGATTGTTTAATTTATTCACTTTGAGTTAATATAATTCTTTCCAAAAAAAGAGATAAAGGAATGAAAATTGGTGTACTCATTCTGTGAAGCAGTGCTAATCTTGTGGCATAAGTGAAAATTTCAACATTTAAATATAAGGACCCACACAATTGTTTAAACTTTGAGCACCTATCTCTGCTTCTGCTTGTGGTGGAAAAACGGGATAAAAACTGAAAATTTTCCAAAATTACTACGAATTCAGTCATCTCAATGAATTTATTGTTTTTTTATTTCTTGAAAATTTATTAAACTCTAATTTTTCCTGGAGGATGACAATAGGCCGATTAATGAGACTGTAAACTGCGCAGCAGGCCAAGGTGCGCACATGGCTGGAGCCCCTAGACCCAAAGGCGTAGGGGTCGTAGATGCTATGCAAGGGTTACGGGGTTACACTGAAGATGTATCACAGATTTCGACAACGTAAAAACGAATCATTCACTCTATCACAGGATAAATATATACCAACATACAACTTTTTAAACAACTGTTATTATTCTAAAAGTTTCATTGTGAACTTTGTGATTTTATTCATTACTTATATATTGGAAGATGATTTTCTCCGAACTCAATAACTTTTTCAATAAATCGTTTTTTTCCCCCGTTTATCAACTCAACATTTTAGATACCTGCAAGCATTCAATAAAAAAACTTAACTTTTACTTTTTGTAACATGTGTAAGGCACACATTAGAACTCATAAAGTGGTAATTACTTATTTACTTACTAATTTAAATCATTGCGATACTATGGTTACCGGATGTGCGAAAATAGTTACTTATATTTACTTATTGATTGCCGCGATACATTGCAGCATTTAGACTGTCTAAAAACGAAAAATTTAGCAATCTAGTGTAGCTACCTCTTTAACAGGTTTATTGCACTTTATTGTAATAGAAAAGAAGCGTTCAGTCCTGAGAAATTATATCGCAATTTTTTCAACTTTTCAACAATTTTTCAATTAAAATTACTCATAAAAAATGAACTTCATATTTTTTGCAGTCTCTCGTGAAGAAAATTAAAATTAGTTTGGTCACAAAACTGTTAATACGTAATGCTTATGAAAATGTAATTTTTAAGTTTTAACATTTGTTTAGTTATCTCCTTTAAAAATTGTAAACTTCATTTACGAACACAATCTCTGTTTGCAAATATTAGTACTATACGTTGTTATGAAATTATTATATCATTATGTAAATATCAATTACAAAAAATGCACACACTTTTAACCATTATATATATAATGATAAAGTGAACTATATAAGTAATGAATAAAATCACAAAGTTCACAATGAAACTTTTCTCTCTAAATCTGAATTCGTGAAATTTTACTAATTGATAGTAAAATTTCACTAATTCAATTAGCAAGAAGTCGGTCACTAACGATTAGTAGAAAACTACTAAATTGATTAGTGGACATTTTCTACTAATGAAATGAGTAAAATCCCACTAAGAAATTAGTACAATTCCACTGAAGAATTAGTAAAATTCCACTAAGCAATTGGTAAAATTCTCCTAAGCAATGAGTAGTCCTAGCTGTTGTAGTGTTTACTAATTAAATAGTAAAAAGTTTTTGTGGATCTGAACTATGCGACCATCGCTTTGAATGAACTACGAATCTATCGTCTGGCCCTTTATGCAGATAATGTAACACTGATCGGCACATGGTTAATTCCTTGCCTACTTGTATCATAATTAGTTTCTGCGTCCAACAAATCAACAACTTTTTTCATATTGCTGGACGAAGTACCATTATTATATATTTAGTCAATAACACCAGAATAAATTCTTTTTTTCATACACTTATTTACCACAATTCAACATTTTGAGACCTTCGACACAGCTTCACTTCGCTTCTGATACGACGCATAACCCAGCATAACCTCAAATGGCGTGACATCGCTTGGCGCCATGGACTGGCCTGTACCCTTAAGATCTTAAAGTGTACAGTTCCGGACGCTAACCCTGTAAATTCTAAACGGTTCGGGTTCGGATCCGTACCCTTAAAAATTTAAAGGGTACAAGCTGGACCCGGACCCTTAAGGAACCCTTTAAGCTAGGCTCCAAGCAAAAAGGTTCCGATCCCTGGCTGTGGAATAAAGATTTTATTCAAGAAAAATTATAATTTAAAAAACTATATTACATAAATATTGTTTTGTTTGAAATAATTCGAATTTGTTATGAAGTTTATGTTGTGTGGCAAATACACGGAGTGAAATGAATGTTTAAATGTAGATGTTCAAAGGCGTAAAAAAATTTGTTAAAGTGAAACAAATTCAGATGTTACAACCATCCGAGCGCATGCGCATAGAGCATTGGAATTTCACGATTATACTAAACCACTATATATTTTCGATATTATATTTATTTAATATTACAATTTTGAAAAATTTCAAAAGAATCAAAATTAACTATCCTTGCATAAAATTGGATAACGATTTTTTTCTGTCCAAAGTAGGGAACAATGATCTTAATTTGCAGGTTTATTGACTCAACACATTTGACAAATGTTTATAAATTTAAAATGAAATTTGAGTTTAAGTAACTTAAAATAGATAGAATTTTAAATTCAGATTATAGATCATTCGTTCTTTGATTACTTACCTCGTTTTTATTTTAAATTGAAAATATTGATCATAACCTCAACTTGACTGAATGTATCATCTGATCGACATTTCATACCTTTTATCTGTTTTTCCTTCGTGTACGAAACTAACAGTTTAATTTCAAATTCACAAATAAGTTATCAATTAATTTCTTAAATGACCATAAATAAGTAAACTCCTCAAATATTTACAGGCGTTATTTGACATAACTGTTCAGCTGACAAAATGACTGATAAAATA
>NC_046663.1:87643828-87646300 GCF_010883055.1 Belonocnema kinseyi
ATAACTGACAAAATGTTCAGCTGAACATTTTGAAAGCTACAGAGTAACATCTCACTTTTTAATATCTACAGATGCTTAATATCTACAGATACTTAAATATGTTAACCCTGAACATCTAGATATTACATTTGAACATCCATTTTTCTCCGTATATTGAGTAACGTAATCCTTAAAGCAAATTGACATATGCTGAAAATAATTATCATTTGTAATAGAAAGTATTTCATAAAGTAAATAGAAAGGTTTTTTGATTACTTGCAATACAAATTCAATAGCATTTTTTTAATAAAAAATTTATATTCTTAAGCAGGATTGATGAATTTTTTGAAAAGTCCTCTTTGCGCTGTAAAAACAAGAGATCTTTTTTAGCGTATCATTTATTCGTATCTTGTTTTTGAGTAGGATAACTTCATTCTGTTATTTCCAATGCAAACAAACGATTCTAAGATCCCACCAATGGTCTCATGTTAATACCACTCGAGACTGTTTTTTCGGCGTCTTATTTTAATACCTGAAACTAACTCCGAAATAATACTTTGTTTTTCCAGTGTACGATATTTTTCATATGGGGTTTCTCTCATTTAAACATCTGTTAACTTTAATATTACTTTTCGGATAAGGCAGTTTCACAATACAATTTCCCGTTCATGCAAAACCTTGCAATTGAATCTATATTTAAAGTAGGTTATATTTGAACTTTTTGAATGAATTACAGAGTGCATTCGTCACATGAAACTAAAAATCAGAATCTCTTTAAATATAAAAATAATTCTGTTTTCTTCTTCTTTCCTATATCCTCAACATTTTTAATATAATGAAAAACTTTTCCAAAAAAACGACAATATAAAAAAAATAGTATTCTCTCCTTAAATAATTAAATTTTGATTGAAACCTACACTGAGAAAACTATATCGCATGAATTACAATATATACCGTAATTCCTGCGCTATATATCGTAACTATCGCATTATAATAGCGGAAAATCGTGATATCGTACATTGCAAGTTTTTACATTATATACCGCATAATTGTGCAGTCTATAACGTCAGAATTTAAGTTTATTACGCTATCACATTGTGTGTCTTCTTTTATGATCTCGCGAGGGTTCGAGTAGTGAACAAACGATCACAGGAAAAATTAAAGATAAAGTTTACATCGATTCCAGGTGAAAGATTCACCGGAACAAAAATTAATCTTGCCAGATAAACTTTACATGAATCGAAGATAATTTCCGATTTTTAACCTTGCCTGGATAATTTTTCATCTTATAATCGCTCCGTTTTTATTCGAGGTGTAGTGACAATTACGACGCCAGCGCTATCCAGTGTCGTTTAACTTCATTAAATTTGAGGAAATAGGGATTCCCATCTGTCAGTTACATTTTGCATCGACGAGTTCAGAATTATTTTCCTAACCTCAGTGAAAATATGTTTAATCACTAACCGTTGCAGGTCTTACCTACAGCAAATTTTTCCTTTTTTCTGTGATCTTTTTAAAGCTGGTGTCTCGATTTATAGCTCGAACTCACTCACACTCTGCCTTTTTCCATTGCTATTAAGGACGCCGCGCCGTATAGACGACGACACTAACCAAATTTAACTTAATTTTTTCTGTGATAATAGTGCATTATAATATCGTTCAAAGCTCCGGGACCTGATTGTACGTTATAATATTGCGCTTTCTTGCAATATAGAGATTTTGCGATATCTTTTTCTCCGTGTAAAAGTAATTAGCAATAAAAATAATAAACTCACTCAAAGGTCAGTTCTTCGAAAAATCTCTTCATTATTTCAAACTCAGTTATTTTCTCCCAATATACATGAATTTCATTCTTCCTCTTCGCATTCTCATGTTCAACTGCCACATTCAGTTCTCGAACTCCAATAGGACCTACTTAGAATAGGACATTGAATGCTTTCATTTCATCCTCCCAAAAACACTAAGAATCGCACATTCCTCTCAAAAATTTGTATCTACCCCATAACTCTGAATATAATATTTCCTCTACAGCAGCGAAAAACCAGCCTAAATCTTAATTTTTCTAAGTTTAAAAAATTGTGCCTCCCCTCAATGCATGGTTCTTAAAATGAAAATTAATTCCCTTATATTAAAAGCTTTCTCAACAATCTTAACTGACTTCATCAGTCCCGAAAATTAGGTTACCGAATCCAATAAATTCTGGTCACGAGCAGCTAGCAAAAAGTGACGAAATTAATTATTTTGCTTTTGCTTTTGAAAACCTTCTTTATCCATTAATAAGTTGTACATATATATCTCGCGACCTTTGGGTGGAAGGAGCAACTGAATCACGACTTGCTAGAGTGCTACAATGCTAGTGTGGCCCGTGAAAGGGGTTACATGGCACGGCTACATGCTCTATGGTGCGAGAAACACCCGGAGCTATCGCACTTTTCGCAGCAACGTCTGCGAAACCATGCTGAACTACTCCGTAAAAGGGGCTATGTAAGCGGA
>NC_046663.1:87646400-87647694 GCF_010883055.1 Belonocnema kinseyi
TCTCTTTCTTTTCATTCTCCTTGGCTATGATGTTTTTGTCAGCTGATGCCGAAAATTCGATAACGAACATGGTTCACTTCTCGAAGTCAAGAAGAATCATGTCAGGCCTCGAGTGAGCAACAGAAACAATCGTCGAGAATATAAAGTTCCAGTATGCGTGGCACTTCCCATTCTCGACAATTGACTCAATTTCCCCAGAGACATTTAGAGAAGCGATATTAAGGTGAATGCCGTAGGAGTGACAGAGATGGTAATAAAGCACTCTTAGTGCCGCATTGTGCCTTTGAATGTAGGTCGTTCCCGCGTGAGTTGGACGACTAGATAGTATGTGAGCTAAATGCTCGGGGTGTGCATGGCACGCCCTGCAGCTATCATCGGGAATGTCTTGTCTCAAAATGTGGCAACGGTATGTTAAGGTGGAAATGACACCGTCTTGGCATGAAAAAATGAAACCCTCTGTACCAGACTTCAATCCGGGCGATTTAAGGAAAGCAAACGTTAGCTCACAAGACATTGACTGATCCTTCACATTTCTGTGGAAGATAACGTGCATCCTCTTATCGAGGAGCTGTTCACGAAAGTTTTTCTCTTGTGCTTTCTTAATCCGGGCTTTCAGGAGTGAGTACTCGAGATAGATAAGATTTGATGCATTTTGCTCACCCCTAATACTGAAGTCAAGTACGAGTGTTTCAGAAGCCTCCTCCGCCGCTTTGTACAGAAATGCTCCTTTGCCCACTTCTTCGTGATTCCTGACCATTTTAAGAAGAGGGTCTCTTCCATTTGCAACTACATGTGCTGTACCCAGAATACTCCTGTTGTGAAGACATTCAAGACTCAATATTACGCGACCCCCTTGATGGCGTGACATGCACAGTCGCGGAACGGAAGACTTAAGATGCATGCTTTTGTCCACGTGCATAACCTTTCTTGTCCCGATATCAAGAGATTTGAGCTCGTTCTTCGTCCATGGAACTACTCCAAATGAATAGAGTAGTACCGGGACGGCAAGCATGTTCGTTGCAGATACTTTATTTCTTGCCGATAGTTCGGAAGACCAAATCTGTTGGATGAGACGTTTGTATCTGCTTCGGAGAGTATCCTTTATAGATGTCACATCCTGAATGCGGCTCTGTGATACGCCCAGGTATGTATAAGTCTCTCCAGCGCAAAGGTGTCGTATGGCGCTTCTATAAACGAGCTCAGGATCTTCAGGGATGCCATTAAGTTTTCCTCACTTCAAATAAACCTTGGCGCATTTGTCTAACCCAAATTCCATTCCAATTTCCTTAGTATA
>NC_046663.1:87647794-87655269 GCF_010883055.1 Belonocnema kinseyi
AAAAAAAAAAAAAAAAAAAAAAAAGCGAACACCATTCTTCTATATTTTTACGAGGAAAATTCTGTTGAAATTTTGATCATGGCACCGAAAGCAAGTGGAAAGGCTGTTAAGAAAGCTGGTAAAGCCCAGAAAAACATTGCGAAGACCGACAAGAAAAAGAAGCGCAAGAGGAAGGAAAGTTACGCAATCTACATCTACAAGGTTCTGAAGCAGGTTCATCCTGATACTGGAGTCTCCAGCAAGGCAATGAGCATCATGAACAGCTTTGTCAATGACCTCTTTGAACGTATTGCTGCTGAATCTTCCCGCTTAGCTCATTATAACAAGAGATCCACAATCACATCTCGGGAGATCCAAACTGCTGTCAGGCTTCTCCTTCCCGGTGAGCTCGCCAAACACGCCGTCTCTGAAGGAACCAAGGCTGTGACCAAATACACGAGCTCCAAGTGAATTTTATAAATTGCAAAATTTAACAAATACAATCGGCCCTTTTGAGGGCCACCAAATTTTCTTACGATGGAATGTTCTTCATTCAACAGAACATGGATGTTACCTTCATAGGTATAGTACAATATAGTGTTACAGTACAGGTTTCAATTTCAAAAATACAGTAGTAAACAGGCAGCAAACGGATGATATTTTCAAGTCGCGCTAAATCATGAAGTTCAGCATGTATTGTTACCCATTTGAAAAAGGCATTTATGTAAATTTTATTCAGAATTGTCAATATTAGCAAAATAGTTGAAACTCAGCCTTTATATACACAGTGAGCCATAGAATATGAACAAAATATTACTTTTTAAATATCACGCATGAGTAGGTTTTATGGGATACAAAAAAACGTAAGTGAAGAAATAGGTTTTGCTAGTTTTTTACGCAATTTTTTTTCTTTTTGCCGATTTTTTAATGCAAATTGTTTTTAATACATAAAATACTAATTTATACTTAAAATTATATATTTATTTAATTGTTTTAAGTAATTTATCATTTTCTTTTGACAATTTAATCTTAAAACAGATTTTAAAATTAGATATGTATATGATTTGTTCAAGCAATTTATAATTTGTTAAATAATTTTCGGTTAAAATAGATTTGTAAAGTCGCGGATTGAATCAAAAAATTATTCACTTTTTGTCCAATTTTCAATTATAGTAATGTTATACTTTATTAATGTTGCAAAATTATTTGTTGCAACAATTTTTTATTAATATTCTTTTACAATAATGCTACGAAATTGTATTTGTCAAGAAATTTCTACTGCTTGTCCAGTTTTCAAATAGAGAAGGATAAACAACTGATAAAACTGAACAAAATTAATTGTTGAAACAATTTCTTATTATTGCTAATAATATTCATTTTGAATAATGCTAGACAGTTATTGTTTATAACTCTTTCCTCTTACATAAGTGCTAAAGTTTCGTTTTTTTCCTGAACTTTTAAACTTTATGTCCACTTTTAACTGAGTGAGGTTTTAATAAGAGATTTAATACAAGTGAACAAACATCGATGGAATCGTTATACTCAGCAAATTTCAAATAATATATACCTAACCTTCCACTTCCACTGCGCAACGACACTACCCCTCACTGGATACTAAGTTGCTCCAGGCCCTCCATGCCATGTCCCCCATAAAGATAATGCATTTCTCTTTGAAATTACCCATTTCCTTGCCATTGAGTTAATCAATCAATTTTCTATTGTTTTTTTCGTTGATAGAGCTGTTGAAAATTTAAGAAAAAAAAACCGCATTTTTAAAAATTATTAAAAGAGAATATTATTTAAAATAATGATAACTTGATAATCGCTGGGTGATGTTATTGATCCTCAAAAGTCAGTTTTGTAGAAATTGTTGATGTACATTGTTTTCTTTAGAGTTTAGAGTCAAGTGAATCGAAAACAATTGACTTGTTTCAAACTTTTTGGCACATAATGGCGATCCTTATCAGTGAGTTTCCTTAAATCTGTGAAAAGTGAATACTTTCTTGCAGGTATGTTCTTTTACAATTGAAAGTACTACGCGTAAAAAAAATCTCTTAACAAAGAACAACTAATGAAAAAACAATTAAAATGTAGTAGAAAAATCTTGTAACAAAGTTTATAAACAAATTTTTTTAAGTTTTCAAAAAACACTGCAGTCAAAGAACTCTTTTTAAATTATTTTTTAGCGATGTATATTAAATTCCATTTTTTGTATTGAAACCCTTAAACACAGCTTTTTATGTATAAGAGAAATAGTGTTATTTAATGAATTTTTCTGGTGTGATCAGGAATTATATCTGGGAAAGTCAAATTTTTTCTCTTGAAAGCCGCTCTGTAGTAAAAATAGAAAATTAAAAAAAAAACTTTGTAGCTAAATAATTATTCAAATATTTTTTAAAAACTTTCTTTTCCCTTATATCAACGAAAAGTTTATGCCAATTTTTTCACGGTAGTAGAAATACAGATTGGCAAGGAACATTGTACTTAAAAAAATGTTTCCTCAATTTCTTATACACAAATTTTCCCTTAACAAAGTTTTGCCTCTCTTAAAATATTAAAATTTTTCAAAACGTTCATCATTTCTATTTTTTAAATTGAAATGTATTGAGTGCAATTTTCAAGTTGCAAAAGGCTAACTTTTGAAAGACAATTGAATTGTCGACCCGAAATGGTTCATTTTCATCAAGAAAGACAAATAGATTAAGTTTCAATAAAAAATAAAGATGAAAAAAAAGAAACAAATGTAGTACAACTTTAAACCTTCAAAGGCGAATTCTGAAGTAAATGGTGGAATTCTCAAGCAAAAAAAGATTTTAATTGAAACACAAAATGTGATAAAGAAATGTTATCAGAAATCACTTACTCTGTATTGAATGATTAGCGGTTTCGCTATGAGAGCACAGATCCACAGGATGCTTGCACACACTTTTTAAATTTTTGTAAAACAATCGTAAGTAATTTATTGCGTACATCGGAATATATTTAACTTGGTTGCTGCGAATAGATCAGATTAGAATATTAGATGATAGAAGTACAAGCACCGGAAAATGACTGCGAGAAATAGCAGCCTTTCTCAGCATCCCTGATGAAAGTACGAGAGGTGCGTAGGCGTGGGCTAAACTCTAATCTAAAGGACCTCGCCGCAATGCATGTCTGTCATTGGGCGATCCTTAAAATCATCCCTTTTTGCGACGCCTATTTTCGGGCCTCACTCTCAGGCCCCATTAGGTAGAATGTAGATCGATAGTCATTGCTGTGCATTGCTACGAGGAAAAGATGCTTGAATTTTATGTTTCATTTCCGTCGCGAAGAAAATTTATTTGTTGTTGTGAGTTAAGTTGAGGATATAAAGCTGTAAAATGCCAGCAGAAGGAGTGAAGAGTTTCAAAATTGTAAGTACTCATATTTTGAAGTAGAAAATTAATTTTTTTTTGATCAAAATTCGTTTATGGTTCAGAATCGTATTTTAAACTTAGAAACAAAAATAGTATTTTTCAACGAAAAAGTTTAGTTCGAAACCAAATAAAATCTGCAGTAAATTGATAAATCTTTAAGAACAAAACTCGAATTTTTAATCAATTAGTTCAACTTTCTGCCAAGTATGCAGTCGAATTTTTATCCAAAACCTTATTTTCAAACACGAACAGGAATTTTCAAGTAAGTGCATTCAATTTCTAAGCAAGAAGATGATTTTTACAAAAAAGCAATAGTATATTTAAGTGGGAATACATTATTTTCGAACCCAATTTGGAATAATATTAAGTATAATTTAGTATTTTATGTGTTAGAAACAATTTGCATTAAAAAATCGGCAGAAAAAAAAAATTGCGACAAAAACTCGCAAAACCCATTTATTCACTTATGCTTTTTTATCCCATAAAACCTACTCATGGGGTGATATTTAAAAAGTAATATTTTGTTCACATTCTATGGCTAATTGTCTAAATAAAGGTTGAGCGTCAACTCGATTATGCAAATAATGACGATTCTGAATCAAATTAAAAAAATTCCTTCTTAAAATGCGAAATAAAACATGTTGAAACGAATGATACATTTCAGTTCAGTAAAAAAGGTAAAAAAGACCTTAGTAGTCGGCCAGAATTTCTGCTAAGTGTCATTGGCAAAAATAGCATTCAGTGAGAACATTATAATAAAGTGGAGAGTCCACAACAGGATTTGAGAAACCGACGTAGCATTGACTTGACAACAGCTTGGACGTGATGCGCGCGCATGAATTTTCAACTGTTCACTTCCATGAATCGTAAAAATAAACTGAAAATATATGCGCGCGCATCACGCCTAAGCCGTAAGTCGGTCAAACAAAATTTTGAAAATATTTTATTGCCATCCCTAAACCTTACTAAATACGTGTCAGCTATTTACCGCTCGTGAAAGTTTTGCAAACCGAAAAACGATGTGGACTTTTTTTCCTCCACTTAAACTTTGGAAAACGCTACGAGAATCTTTTTGTTGAAAAGAAATCATCCTTTGTAAGAAATATTTGGTGGCCCTGAAAAGGGCCGATTGTTTATTAAAGACGAAGATAAGATGATTAACCGCCGAATCCGTATAAGGTACGTCCTTGGCGTTTCAGAGCATAGACGACATCCATGGCGGTGACAGTCTTCCTTTTGGCATGCTCGGTGTAGGTGACAGCATCACGGATAACATTTTCCAAGAACACTTTAAGGACACCTCGGGTTTCTTCATATATCAAACCAGAGATACGTTTGACACCCCCACGACGAGCCAAACGGCGGATAGCGGGCTTCGTGATTCCCTGGATATTATCACGAAGAACTTTGCGATGCCGTTTCGCTCCTCCTTTTCCCAAACCTTTGCCTCCCTTTCCGCGGCCAGTCATTCTTCAGCAGTACGAACTACGTTGGAAGGAAATCAAACGAAGAATAATGATTTTACACATTCCGTCGCTACTTTTATGCACGCCGCGAATCATATCCCCTCTATGTCGCCCGTAACCAATGATCAATGCATCCTCCCCACTCTGACATTCCTATTAGATCAGCAACGCGGGCTCCCTGCGTTGTCCCTCTAGCCAACGAGCGACGGGTACTCCCTTCTCCGGGGTTAGTGGTCAGAAAATGAATAAATAAGCGAGTTTTATGGCTCGAATCTTATTCCGCATCTAAACTCTGTTAGTGGCGAAGCGTTCCCCAATTTAAAAATGGCTCGTACCAAGCAAACTGCTCGTAAGTCAACTGGAGGAAAGGCGCCAAGGAAGCAGTTGGCAACCAAGGCTGCAAGAAAGAGTGCTCCCGCCACGGGAGGAGTAAAGAAACCTCATCGTTACAGGCCAGGAACCGTCGCACTCCGTGAGATCCGTCGCTACCAGAAAAGTACTGAGCTTTTAATCCGCAAGCTCCCCTTCCAACGTCTTGTTCGTGAAATCGCTCAAGATTTCAAAACGGACTTGCGTTTCCAGAGCTCTGCTGTGATGGCTCTCCAGGAAGCTAGTGAAGCTTACTTGGTTGGACTTTTCGAAGATACTAACTTGTGTGCTATTCATGCCAAGCGAGTCACCATCATGCCTAAAGACATCCAATTGGCTCGCCGTATTCGTGGAGAACGTGCTTAACTCCGGCCTGCCTTAACCTTTCAACAATCGGCCCTTTTCAGGGCCAACACATCCATGACGAAGGTTTGCTTCTGTTTCTACCACCATGCTTTCTTTATAATTTATACTGTGATTGTACTTTTTTTTTTGCCTAGAACAGTTCAAAATATGAAGAAGTTTAACATCAAGAAACATTAACTTTACAGTCAATTCAATACTAAATACTTATCAGTTTTTCAGTCTTTATAAACAAATTACATCTGTTTGGAATCTGAAAAATACGAAGATTTCAAATGCATTACTTTTAAATCACTCATTGCAAAATTACGTATTTTTTAATCTCGCATTTATTTCCCATTTTCTATTAATGGACCCCTGAGGCAAGGGGTGGTCTGGCCAAGCTCGCAGGTACTGCTCTGAAAGTAGGTCGTAGGGCAGGCAGGGTACCCTGCCCTGGGCAAGAGAGTTTATTAGTGGTCGTAAGCGAACCAAAATAACTCAGGCAAACATAATTTAAAAATCTGATTTAATGCATTTTTCGTTGGCCAAACCAATTTTTCCAACTTAGAATTTATTTTTCTTGTATTTAGGTTTTATAAACAATTTTTACAACGGTACGCACTGGAGAATTTTTTGGGTCAATTTTCTTTTTAATTTATGTGGACCGTTGGACATAAATAATCTACAATTTAAAATTCATAAACGTCATCGACCGAAGATGGGATTGATTTGTATTCATCAAATCATATAATCTAATATTATACAAATATATATACAGGATAAGGGAAAAGTTATGGGAACCCCAGAAAATATCATTGTGCACAAATAATCGAAAAAACTTTTAATTATCAGACTGTTTCTAAAGAACATGAATAATGTTTGAAAGTTTACCCCCAGTGGGGCATCCTGGCCTCACTAGGTGCGCTCTACCGCAAAATTGACGAAGGTCATGATTGAATTCCTCGTTGAAAGATACTTATGACCTGTCATTAACCTTCTTTTCTGACCACTAGTTAAGCGCAATTTTCTTACAAGCATAATTTGACTTTTATTTGACCTCTACCGGTCATGTCGCCCTTGGACCTTAGGGCATATTTTAACACAAAATTTCACGCTCTTTCGATTGCCGATATCAAAAGTATGGGCTCCCATTTAAAAAAAAGTTGACCTTGAAAATACCTTGAAGGTGAGGTCCAAGGTCATCACTGGATTCCTCGTTGAAAGTTACATAAGACCTGACCTTAAACATTTTTTTTTATGACCAACCCTCTGAGATTTTCCGGGGTTCCCATACTTATATCTCACCCTATATTAATCTATTTCAATCTGTTCTAATGTTTAAAAAAGGGTATATTTTTTACATGAATATGTTTCTTCCAACTGCCCATTAATTCAATAATAGAAGATATTAGAGTAGGAGGGGCGGTCCAAATAGAAAGTAAGCTTGGGAGTACACATTGTCTTCTAGCCGTGTGCGGAATTAAAGAAGAAAATTAAGAGGGCCCGCCCCTAGAGGCCTAGCCCAACGATTCCCAAAATGCTAACCTGGGTAGGGTGGCTACCCGGTGGTAGGGGGATGCCACGCCGGGCCGAATAGCTCGGTTTTTTTTTTTTTTTTTTTTTTTTTTTTTTTTTGAGTGGCCGAGGAGGGGGAATCTTCTAAAAGACACCCAAGAAAAGTGGGTAGTGTCGGATTCGCCCAGTGCGCCTACCGACTAAAACCCCTCCCCGTTTTGGTTGCCAACCTTGAAGGTTATAAACCAAGTTAAAAGAAGAGGGGACAGCGAAGTTTGGTGGTCCAGACAGTGGTACTGCAAGAACACTCGCGCATGAAGCGAAACACGGAGAAAGAAAGATGGGTAAGTTAAAATTAGGTCAGCGAGACTAGAAGGCAGGGCCTTCTAAAACGGTCGGAAGGTTT
>NC_046663.1:87655369-87657523 GCF_010883055.1 Belonocnema kinseyi
GACGGTTCCTGGCCTGTAACGATGAGGTTTCTTTACTCCTCCCGTGGCGGGAGCACTCTTTCTTGCAGCCTTGGTTGCCAACTGCTTCCTTGGCGCCTTTCCCCCAGTTGACTTACGAGCAGTTTGCTTGGTACGAGCCATTTTAAAATAGAAGACAGCTACGACACTTACGAGTTTACATCCAGAATAAAACTTGAAACCATAAAACGCGCTTATTTATTCATTTTCCAACCACTGTCCGCAGAGAAGGGAGTGCCAGGCGCTCGTTGGTTAGACGGACAAAGCAGGGAATCCGCGTTGCTGATCTATTATGAATGTCAGAGAGGGGAGGATACATTGAACATTGGTTTCTGGCGATATAGAGGGGATATGATTCGCGGCGTGTATAAATATAACGCTGGAACCTGCGAAATCATCATTCTTTGTTTGATTTTCTTGGACGTAGTACGTGTTGCTAAAAAATGACTGGTCGTGGAAAGGGAGGTAAAGGTTTGGGAAAAGGAGGAGCGAAACGGCATCGCAAAGTTCTTCGTGATAACATCCAGGGAATCACGAAGCCTGCTATCCGCCGTTTGGCTCGTCGAGGTGGTGTCAAGCGTATTTCTGGCTTGATCTATGAAGAAACCCGTGGTGTTCTGAAGGTGTTCCTGGAAAATGTTATCCGGGACGCTGTCACCTACACCGAGCACGCTAAAAGGAAGACTGTTACAGCCATGGACGTCGTTTATGCTCTGAAACGCCAAGGACGTACTCTCTACGGATTCGGCGGTTAAACGTCTGTCGCCTTTCAACACAAAAGACACAATCGGCCCTTTTCAGGGCCAACAATCATTTTTTACGAAGGATTATTTCTTTTCCCAAACATTTTATTTTCCATAATTCAAATTTCATAAATACGTTTATTGATCAAGTAAGGTAGGGGATCCGATACTCTCGAACGGTTGGATTTTTTTTTGTATTCAGATACTTGAGGTATCATGAAATTATGTAAAAGCTTTCTACAACGTATAACATTTTGTCTATTGTTTGAGGTCATTGAAATGACAAACGTTCGCGGACGTCAGGATAAGTATTGATAGTTTTCCAACATTTCTGTTTTTATGAAGTTTCCCCTTATAAAAATTAGCCGATCAAGCTTTACACTACAATTGAAAATTATGGAATGAGGTAAGAAATGCTTAGTTTTCGTTTAATATTGCTAAATTAAATATTCAATGCAAATTAATGGTTTGTACTCACAATTTAAATGCTAAAAGATCTTTTCTTTTATGAAAAATTCGAAATATAATTGTTAAATTCAGCCCTAATTTGTCTGAACCAGGGGTCTGCACACCCACAGGTGCAGCGTGATCCAGGATCGCTCGACCTTTTTGAAGATCAACCAATTTTTTTTCACGGGAAACTGAGATGAAATTTATGACCCCGCACAAAAAAAAATCTCAGTTGGAAGGGCTCGGTTCTGAAAGTTGAACCTGGAAGACCGTTTTTCTGGTATAACTCGGAACTTGTAACAAAGGGATGTGATTTAAAGTTAAAAGTATTAAAAATGTTCAACTAACTAATTGCGGATAGTGGTTTCTACATTAATTTTGGCAACATTAATAATGCAAATCTTGTATTAAATTTTATCCTTGTAAATTCAAAGCTAATTAAACCGTTCAAAATGGAATTATAAAAAATTTAACTTTTAAATAAAAATAATTTCCAATTAAAGGCGATTCAGGTTTTAAAAATTCCAATTGTAAACTTATCGATTTCTTTATAAAAAATAAATAATCCAAAATAAATTGAAAGCATTCAAAATTTTGTTTTTTAATTGAAGAATCTCTAAATAGGGCAAGATTATACGATATCCATGGCGACAAAGTTTTAATGTGGATTCCTATAGGATTTTTAGCGACAAACATGAATCTGAAAGTTTTTAATCGATATCTTGAATAGTTTTCGAGTTATAACTCTGAAGTTCCCAACGTTTACAAAAAACGAAAAATAAAATATTTGAAAAGTCATAATGTTTTCATTGTTTATGACAATATTATGTGCCAAAAGTCACATCTTAAAGTTCCAGCCCTCTAGCGTATGTGGAACCCACCCCAAATCAACCCCTAGATATAATAAAATTCGTTAAAAATACACAATTTCGAAAAGTCAAAA
>NC_046663.1:87657623-87660660 GCF_010883055.1 Belonocnema kinseyi
CAAAAAGATTTACTTTTTGTATATATATAGGGATAGGCGCAATATTACAGAAGATACGTTTAAAATTCCTTTGTTTTTATTCACTAATCAGTTCATAACAATAATAATTCCTTATTAACTTCAGAATTTTATATTTTAGTTTTAGCCCGTACCCGTGACAGAAACATTTACAATTTTTGGTGTTTTCGAAAATAAAATTAATATCAATAAATTGAGTGTCACCCCCTATCTGTGGTTAAAATGTATTATATTATTAACTGCAAAATCTACAAACATAACATTTATTGGAAAATGTAGATTTTAATATAATTTAGGTTATAGTTCAATTGTAAAACGCATAAGGCAGGACTGATTTAAATAGGATCTCTGACGCGCCTACTATCTGTCCTACAGAGATGATTCTTGAAGAAAATTATACATTTCTGGCTTCTGAAAGTGTTGCAAGTATTTTCAATGAGCAAAAAGTTGCACATGAATGTTTAAAAAAATATTTTCTTCTGGGAAAAATACAAAAGACTACGATAATCGAGGCAATTGTATCCGTTTTTTTCCATTAGGACTTAGGGATAGGGACTGTGTAAACAGCCAGAGTACGAGGGAAGGTTGTATTGCACGCGTATAGCAGTAGCGCCAGCAAGTGCCCTGCTAAGAATGCGGTTGCCTCGATTATCGTAGTCTTTTATTTTTCGAAAAAGAAAATAACATTTTAAAGATCCAAATGCAACTTTTTGCTAATTGAAAATACATACAACACTGTCAAAAGCCAAAAATGTGTCATTTGCTTCAAGAATCATCTCTACGTTTTTGTACAACTGCAGATTGCACGTTCTCATATTTTTAGAATTTTTTTCTGCTGAGATTTTCTCGAAAATCTGTGCGTAAATCGAGGTGCCTGTATTTTTTCGACATATAGTAGGGTGCGCGATTGAGGATGTATTTATCTCGCGCTTGGCGCTCGATGATGCATTTATCTCGCGCTACGCGAGCTAAATGCGTTTTCTACATGATGCTCAACACTTTTATATTAAATATAATACATTGTTTATTTGCCTTTTTTGTATTTAGATTTTGCAAAATAAAGTACAAATTGTATTTATCATGATTACTTTAGCTTGTGTCGTTGTACTCAAATATAATTTTTTGATTTACAATGTTGTTTTTCAAAAATAAGAGAAAAATTTATCCTATAACATCCTATGAAAAAAGTAATTCCGGAAAAATTTGCTATTCTTTTGTAGGATCACAATTTTTCAAACTGTCTCTTTTCGTATCTTGCTTTATTTTCTACAAAATGGAGTTATTGCTTTTTCATTAGTTTTTTTTGCGATAAAAATTAGAATTTCCGATTTTTTCTTAGCAAAATTTAAAAAGTTGTCTTCTAGAGTCTAGAAAAAGTAACGTTTTTCTCCTCTTGACTTTTTCCACTTCACGCATTGTTTGGCTGTTAATTTTCGTTTGGTTTTTGGATTTTGAAAATCCTGTAACTTTGATCATATTTTTATGTGATCAAAAAAAAAAATAAATTGGGATAAATTGTTCGTAATTTAAACGACTAAAAATAGCTGTCAACAAAATTTCAAATATTAAAAAGTGGTCTCAAAAATGTTCAAAATACTCTAACTTTTTTAATTTTCTTCAAAAAAATCTGGCTAACGTACTCTTAATTTCTTTTCATATAATTTTAAAGTGTGCCTAGGGGGAATCCAATCGAATAATTTCAGTGCAATTGCAGAATAGGGGTGTCACCTGTTTTTTGGCTGGAAAAACAGTATTTTTCTGCAACAAACTATTAGAATCTTTAACTGGACGATAAATAAAGCGATTTGACCCGAGAGACGTTTAAAATTATTGTTACTTTTGTTACTACGATATATTAAATATGAGTATGTCACGATATCAGAATGATCATATTTAACTCACCGTTTAAGTGCTTTTAAACATCCAAACGGCCAGAAACAACCCTTTGGCAGGTCACAAAAATAAATTTGTCAAAACCCTACCCTTTTCCAACGTTTCGTGGGGGCGGGAAGGCATCCATATGATCAGTAAAAAAAAATAATGTTGGTCAAATCTCTACCCATTTCCAACCTCTCGTAAAGTATGATCATTCCGATATATCGCGATAGAACCATATTTGAGACATCATAGTAAGAAGGGTAACAATAGTTTTTAATGTTTGCCTAATCAAACCGATTTATTTTTCATTCAACTAAAGATTCTAATAGTTTTTTGCCAAAAAAAAGTTTTCCTGCCAAAATAGAGGTGACGCCCGTATTCTGCAATCTAACCATAATTTCTTCAAATGTTACCGTGTTTACAGACGACAGACACCGACATAAAAACTCTTTTTCCTGGCCCAGGGGGGGGGGGGCTCAAAACGTCGAAATGTTATGGAATCCGCGAAACTTATTTTTCACATAAAACCAATGCCTTCTCATTAGGAAGTGAATGTAATATTATTGTCTAATATGGCTTCTTAAATGTTATTTATTCGAAATAGTGATGGGGCATGAAAAACGCGACCGTGATAAGACGCGGTAAGTTCACTGGCGTTAAAACTGGTCAAATTTCCTTACTTTTTATACGATTTTTACAGCTGCGCGAATCGAGACTTGGTTTGGACGTCCCTAAGTAATCCAAATATGTTATATAACTACACTAAAACAATTTAAACAAAATTTATATCAAATTTACAAACAAACATCACAATTCTTGGAAAATATACACTATGATGTTACTTACAATCGGCGAGAAAACGAAGCTTAACAACTCAACAACAAAAAATGCTAGCGCAATCAAAAAGTAGTCATACGAAAGTTAAAAGTATTCTACGTAAATAAGCTTGAAGCCGTTTATGTCAATAAATTTTTGTGCTTTGCAGACTGAAAAATGTATTTTAAAAAAGTAAGTATTTTCGGGTAGATTTAAGAACAGTCAAGTTTACCAGGTGTATACATATGAAACCGGTATTGCCATTTAGCGGCCAGTAGGCACACTTGTAGGCACTGTCGGAACTTACCATTTGTGCTAATTGGCG
>NC_046663.1:87660760-87663303 GCF_010883055.1 Belonocnema kinseyi
AGGGCGCATACTTTGAATAAAATATTTGTTATCATTCTCTTGAAATAAATGTGTTTTTTTCTTGAAAAAATACCGGTTTCATATGTATACACCTGGTAGAGCATTATTTCTTATACAAGGAGCAATAGGCAAATTAAAAAAAAATTCATGATCATGAGAAAAACTGTTGTGAAGCAATTGCAGTCGGGTCGAAGAAAGGCGCCAGCGGTCAGCAGTAAAAAAAGCCCCCCCCCCCTGCTTTCTGTCACTTGTTTCCAACAAAAAAAATGTCTACAAATTTCGGATGATGGAAAATAATTGCAGAGCCTATCCGTTACAGTTTGCAATTTGAATCGCTTTAAGGCCATGTGACGAGAGGGTCACGTGACCAAACCTGGTTTTCGATTTTTCTTTCCCAACTTACGTCTAAACGAAATGAGGTATCGCTTTGAAAGTTTGAGAAATAAAAGAGAAGGTGATAAGGTCCATGTCTCTGCTTTGTTCCCGTGAAAATTTTGAGAAAACATTTTTTTTGAAGAAAATACAAGTGGAAGTTTTCTTTCCCAACTTACGTCCACACGGAATGAGATATCGTGTTAAAAATTTGGCACTATAAATAGAAGACGTGCAAGAATTTGTCTCTGGTCCTAAATTATTAGAATAGTGAAAAAAGTTTTTTTTTTTTAATTTCTATTTTGGAGAAATACCGACCGTGCTGTCGGCAAACCCTGCAAGCATGGTCAAAAAAATGCTAGCGCAACAAAACAACAGTCATTTAAAAGCTAAAAGTGTTCTACGTTAATGAGCATGAAGACGTTTATGTAAAACATTTTTGCGCTTAGCAGACTGAAAAATGTAAAAAAAAGTAAGGTTTTTTTTGTTGAGGAAAACCGAGGCCGATCCCCTGAAAAAACGGCACCACGCTGGGCTCTCGCACTTGCTTTCCTGTATAAAAAACTGACTTCAAATATCGCAATTTGTACGAAGACAACAAGAAGCACATACTTCCTTCAAATTGTAAATTATTACAGATAGTTCAACTAACTACCTACAATTTAAATCACTTCATTATCTTCATTAGAACTGAATATAGTGCGCTCGCATATTTATTCACATAAAACAAACAATTATTTATATTTTGTAAATTCTTCGACGGCAATCTGTTCAGAAATGTGTAATGTACCACCATGAATTTTTCAGATTTTCCCTATTATTTTTTGTATAAAAAACTATGCTTCAAAGTTCACTGTTTTTAAAAGCTATAAAATTTCCTTACTTTTCATCAGATTTTCAGATCTGTAAGCTGCAAATAATTTTTCGGAATATTACTTTTCGGCTCATTAACGTACAACATTTGCACCTTTAAAATGAGACCTTTTTCATTATCCTACCATTATTTCTTCACATACTTATTCAATGTCAAAGCCAGAGGACTCGAATTTTCTCGCCGATAGTAGTCCCGTGATTCCTATGTTCATGGGTAGGACTGACTTGCATGCGGTGAGTCAGTTCGGGACGAAACGTAAGAAATTTCATTTTTATTTTCAAAATATAGTATTGGACGTACGAGGATGGAAGGTGTTTGGCTCGTCGCCCTATCCTTACCGACTGAAAATTTAAAAACTTCGGCGAAGGCGTGTGGTGCGCATTTGAATCTTTCGAGGGCACATGGTAAGCGAATTAACGAAAAAAAAAATCATAACGTCTCACCTGGTCCAAACAAATACAAGCCACCCGAAATAAGGCCAACGGTGCCTTCATCTCATTTAAACCCTTTTTAATAACCCTATAGTTTCTCGAGCAACCAAAACTCGAGCCTTCAACGCAATAATTAGGAGCGTCTGCACCTACGCGATTCCTGTTTGGGGCTCTGCCATCCCGAACCGTCTCTCAAAACTTGAAGGCACGTACATGCGCCTTCTACGTTCCGCTCTAAATATTCCCTGGTTCATCCGTAACAAACAAATTCCGATTTTGGTAAGGGATATTGTACCAATAGTCGGCTAACATGGTCGGGCCAAAGTTATAATATCGCTGTTGGGCCGACTTCTAGTAGTCATATTTGGGCCAACCGTGGTAGCCAATAGTCGGCAAACAGAGTTGGGCCATAGTTATTATCTCGGTATGTTGGCCAATGCCTGGTTGGCAAAGTTAGCCCAACTCCGAGAAAGTTGGCCCGACTATGGCCCAATGGAAAATTCGCACCTGGGCACACTTCATTTTGACTTTTTGCAGCTATTTGATATGAATCCGCATTGTCAACAATTATAAATTATGTGGTATACCTGCACTCGTAAAGAAATAAGGTAGAAGGAATAAATGTAAAATTGTGATGATAATTGATGATTTTGAAAATATGCTTGGTCAAAGTAGCCATGCTTTTAAGGACTGATTTCTGGGTCTGTAACTATTATTTCACAATTAGAGAGGAAGATTGCAATAGAAAACACTTTTTTTCTAGTATATTGAGAAATTTCAGTCCAAATTTTTATTGGATATCAAATATACACCAAACTCCCGCCTTCAGTCTAATGTTGGGGATTGCCTTCAAATAGCTTTGGACT
>NC_046663.1:87663403-87664716 GCF_010883055.1 Belonocnema kinseyi
AGAAGCTAAAAATATTATAATGGAGTTCATGAATATCGCTATACATAGGTTCTAAGTCTTACTTTATGATCAAGGGTCGAAAAAATTTCTAGTTTTGTGATTTATGTAGTGGAAAACCTCCAGAACAGTATCCAAAACATCGAATTTTTGAAAAAATATCAATTTATCACGTTTATTGTCCAGTTACGCCGACTAGGAGTTGTTTTTTGAAAAAAAATGACTTAAAATTCGTGATCAGCGACCTCAAAAACCCCCAGTAAAGTATTTTCAATGTTTATAAATCGGTTTAAAATCGTAAAACTTGATTTTAATATCATTTTAATCAAATTTGAAGCGAATTTTCACTTTTCGCGATTTTCTGCCTTTTCATCGCCGTATGGTGGGTTGAAATTTTTGTAAAAAAAAAATCAAAACATGGTTTTCGATGTATTTTTTCCCGTAGAATTCGATTATTATTAAATTATATATTAAAAAACCATGAAAAAACCGTAAAAAATGAGGTTTTTCGATCAAAACCCCATAAAAAAGTAGCTTGACCCTACTTTTTTATTGCAAATTCGGATTCAGCGTCGAAAAATACATAAGAATATATAGGTCTGGTCAATTGCACAGACACTTTTGTTTTTTTTGTGGGCCTGTGTAATATTTAATAGTTTCTTCCATGTAACCCACAAGATAAGTTGCTATTCTCTATTGACGATCATTTATCGACGAAACTTGTGACACGTGTTTCATCCATGGACATAGGAAACAAGGGACTAGGCATGCCATTGCGGGGGTGATGCGATGAGGGGGGAGGTCCGCCACTTTTTGATGTCCCGCGACAAACATGGTAGCGCCCACATGTTTATATTTTCATGCACAGTTTGTCGGCAAAAATGCTCGTGCGCATAATCAAATGGCACATCGTAAGATGGCGACTCTCCCCACTCATGGAATTTTCCCCCCTCCCGTGGATTCAACCCCGCTCGCCAAAGTTAGGATGGCATGCGTAGTATTGTCAATAAAGTTGAAAACTTTATATTTCTGTCAGCGAAACTTCCATCCTTTCGTGGTAAAAATTGTTTTCTGAATAATTTTTCTTTTGCCAGGCAATTTTCAAGATTTTAGTAAGTAACACTATCTCCCTGATAAAATAGATTTATTTTATGCAAAGTAGAACTACATTTTTTAAATAATAGCCATGCTATAAGGAAAGTCGCCTTTGCTCCACTAGTTGGCGCTGCCCCCTTCCCTATTTGAATTTTGGTCTGCTCGAAACATTTCATTGGGATACACCAAACTCTCGCTTTCAGTCACCCCGTTCTCAGCCT
>NC_046663.1:87664816-87667007 GCF_010883055.1 Belonocnema kinseyi
ACAAATTTTTGGTATTATCATTTATTCGGGTGCTCATTTGGTTGAGTCGCTCGGAGGTTTTTTGGTTATGTACAAAAAGTGATTCGCCATCGTGAGAGCCAGCATTTAATATCATTCTAATTACCTGCGTTTGGTTTTGGAGACTGTAAGCTAACTGTTTGTTTTCTAAGTAAAGTTTGTCTAATTCACGATCAACATATATCAAATCAAATTCTGTCACAGTTCCGAATAGTGTCTTAGATATACTACCTATCGCATTAATTAAACCTCTTTTTCTATTGTGTGTTCCCCCTAACAGCTTATATAAAAGACTGCGCTGAATACCAAGTCGTTTCATCCTACCGTTGATGAGGCTCAACTCGAATTGCTCAGTGCAATTTAAACACATGTTAATTGTTGATTCGTAGTGCCCCATCAGGTTATTAAACCTAATATTAATTTTATCTACGTCGACCGATACATATAAGTGTCAAGTTTCGTGATATAATCTAGCGTCGCCTAAATCTTCCGCAAAAATAGTGACATTATGGAGTGGAGTCACTACGAGGCAGGAAGTGGAGGAGATGAGTGAAAGGATGACCCAGGCATTCCGCATTCTGAAAACATAGGATTAGTGATAGTATGGTTTCAGATGATTTGCGTGAATTGTGAGGTATCTATTTTCAAAAAGAATTTCGTAATTAGTTTGGCTGGTACGCCGTATTACTGTAGCTGGACCAACCATTCTGAATCTAACTTGTTTCTTTTTGTTTCTTTATGGACAAGTACAAGATCACCGGCACCGAAAATAGGGTTTAAAATGACAATATTTGAGCCCTGTGATTTCTTGAATCTCTCTTGTGTCCTCTGGATGGATTCTTTTCCTTTTGCTAAATAGGCTTCATGCCGCTTCCTCCACATATCTAAGAGTTCTTGGTGGTTTAAAGAACTGGTGGTGGCAAGAATTGAAGGCTAGTTTGCTGTTCTTCCAAAGGTCATTTCGAAAGGTGTTAGCCCAGTACTTTCATGAACTGCTACATTATAAGCCAAACAAGTAAAGTTGAGGTTCAAGTCCCATTCCGATTGATTATCGGCGATAAAAGTTTTTAACAAATCCTTGACCGTCGCGTGGGTTCTCTCTAATGCTCCATTCGCCTGAGGTTGAAAGGTTGTAGTTTTTATGTGCCTAATTCTAAATAGATTTTCGAATTTTTGGACTAATTCTGATACAAAGTTTGCTCCTTGATCAGTCAGAATTTGTTTCGGAGAAGAAAATATGTATATATAATGATCCATCAGTTGTGTTATAATTGACTCACTGCTGGTTTCTTTGAGCGGTATTAGAACCAGATACTTTGTTAAAACATCTTGGATAGAGAGTATGTACTCATTTCCAGATTGTGTTATTTTCTCCAAAGTGACCTGATCCGATATTTCCATGTGCTTCAGACAAAAGGGTTACTACTGGTACGTTTTGCCCGTAATTTTCAGCCTGATCCGTTCTATTATTTCCTAGTGGAGGAAGAGACGAATTTTCTACTTTTTGAATATCGATACTTTGGCAAGGGGGATCTTTTAGTTGCTTATTTCCTTGCGGAGGAATAGACGAATTTTCAGGTTCTAGTAAAACACGATTTTCGCATGAGGTATATTTTTCTCCTTTTCCCGAACTCTCATCTTCCGTTAAGAGCATATTTCCCTGCTTCGCGAGATATTCAATTTCTCTTGCGCGCTGAGAATTTTCAGCGTTTAAAATTCGTAGCGCATCTTCTATCTTTTCTTGAAAGGTTTCCATACCACTCAATTTTTCTATAATAAATTTTATGGGGTTATCCATCATTGTGGATGCTTCCTGCGAACCGCACGATAAATCTTTTTTAGACATTTCTCGAGCCGTGAGGAAAGGATTAGTATCAGGATTTAGGTTACCTAAAGATTCTTCACTTGTTTCCGATTCTACCGTCGGGTATTCCATTAAATTTTGTCTTTACGCTGCGAACGCCAGTGTGAGGTAGTATTTTTATCGCACAATTTTGATAGTTCGGATCGCGACGCAATTTGCACAATGCTTATTAATTTTATAAACTAAACGTAGGCATTTTTTTGAAGTAAGAAGCCGCGTATTACTTCTTACTATTTTTGAATTATTACAATTTTTACTAAACTTACGCAACAGGAGTTTGAGTGTCGCTGGCGCAGTTGAGAATCGATG
>NC_046663.1:87667107-87673868 GCF_010883055.1 Belonocnema kinseyi
AATTATTGTATTCAGTTAACATACCAATATTTGAAATTGATGAATATAAAATCCAACATTTAATTCCGATACCGAAGCAGCATGGCAATCAATTTCTTATACTTGTTCCGAAGGAACAGTTCATTTTTCTAAACAATCCGAACACCATGAATGTTCCTACGAATGAAAAAGAAATATTCAAATGCAGGTTACTCGAAAAAATCAAAATCTGTCAACGTTCTCATCCAACTTATTTGTTAGCTGATACACACAATTGTGAAAACAAAATTATCCGTAGTAGTATTAAAACACTAAACTTATCAACATGTGAGATATCCGTTCTCAAAATCGATTACTTAGTTTTTATTAGTTTAGCAAAAAGTTAAGGATATATTATAGTTGCTGAAAAATCTATAGACTTAACAACCAACTGCGAAGGAATAATTAAAGATATTAAAATTACCGAGAAATCACTTCTATCGTCAGGAAGCAACTGTATTTTAACCACTGAAGGTGCCATAGTAAAGTTAAAACAAAGTAGGGAACTGAGAAAACACATATATTACACAAAAAATATTTCTGTACCTTATACCAGTGACGATCTAGATTTACTCAACGATAAACTGCTACCAATCCAAAAACAGATTGATAATGAGCAATTGCTGGAAGCAGGTAGAACATTAGATGATATCGATAATGTTTTAAACAGAGTCAAAAATGAACGTCGAACACGTACATGGACTGAAACCACCACAGAAACTCATACATACTTAGGTTAAGTTGCGTTAGTATTAATAACCTTATTCTCCATGTACAAATGCGGACTCTGCGATCTAGCACGAAAATGTCTGCCGAAAATCTGTTTCAACCTATTTTGTACAACTAATAACATTAATAATAACACAGCCCCAACGCCAACTATTGTTACCTACGTTCCACAGGCTCCTCCTGCACATGAAATTGAAAACAGTGAGCCGTTAGTAGCACCTAAAGTTGTTAAATTACGTTTTTCTGGAGCAAAACGAGTCTAACGAGGGGGGTGTAATACTTTTACTTTACCACTCTCCCCTCTCGTTGATTCTAGCTAAGGGTAGTTCGCCTACGACGCCTACACAAGGCCCTAAGGGCCTCAGTAGTCCTTGCGCCCTGTCTACGGACAGGTCATTCTGTATCTTTCGGTCAATAAACAAAAAGTATTCTTATATCAAGTATAAAAGAAATGTAATTCACTAGACCGTCACAATTGTTAGAGAAAATTCAGAAATGAGCCGATGAAGGTTTTCTTAAAAGTGGTGCCAGATGTGAATCACATTTAGCGTACGCATTGTGACCTTAGGGCAGGGCTCACGAAAAGGCAGCCATTGGCTGCATTGGCTGCCAGTGGTAGTCAAAAGATTAGGACAAACTGGCCCTAATAAATCTTGTCGTTCGACTGGTTTCTACCTCTTCACGGTCATTATACCTCCCGCCGCGCCGGGCTTCGAAGACATTATCCTTTCCAAAAATGAAATACAATTATAAAAAAATATATCAGCATTTGATTTAATAACATAAAAATAAATATAAACTTTTATTAAATAATATTTATATATTCCACAGAATTGATACAATGTATAATAATAAAATGTTTAGATGATATTGTTCAAATTTCTTTTAATAAATATTTATTGAAATAAGCTATAGCTATAATATGACTATGTTATTTATTAATACTTCGTGATTAATAAGTAGTTACAAAATTAATAAGAAAAATTAATATCATGCTTGAAAGGTGGAAGAATTAAGCAATTACTATATTTTATTGCAAGTTGTATAATAATTACCGAAGATAAAAATATTCTTATATAAAAATGTGGCATATTTCATTATATCTTAAATGAACAAATAAAAATAAGAAAAATTTAAGTGGACAATTGTCAAATTCTACAACTCAAATTCTAGTTTACTTGAACTATAAAAACTCAATTTAAATAGAAGGTGAGCGTATTAAGATTAAAATAAATGTTTCTAATTAAAATATGAAGTATAGATTTCAGTTACAAGTATTTTTTATTCTAAAGCAGATTTCTTTCTCCATATATATTTATTGTAAACGATTTTGGTCCTATTGCATGGGAACAATTTCAATTCATTTTTGTTTTAATTTAATTTAATTTAATTTAATCAGTGAGTATAATTTCATGTAATACTCCTGAAAAAGAATAATTATTATTGTTATTATTGAATATAATTATTATTAGGAGTAATTATCAAAATGAAATGAATGTTTCAAAAGTCATATCAAATATAATACCTAATCATACATTTGAATAAATATTAAAATATCTACCTCCTCCTTAATTAAATTTTAAATTAAATTCAATTTCAATTGACTTTCAGTAACTTGCACCTTTCATTTTAATATAAGACTTTATACAAGCAAGAAGTAGAAATGAAGACAGAAATTAACTTTTAAATACAGATCACAGAATGTTTTTAGTGATATTACTTGCAATTTTGGAAGCAAGTAACTTAAATTAAAGGATTTTTTATTGCAAATTATCAAAAACAAGAACTCTTGAATTTTAAATTAATGAAAATTGAACGATATGTAGTGTGCAAGAGTTACAATCGACAACTGCTTGATCTTGAAGATATTTAAACTGAAATCCTTATATTTTAATGATTTTGAAGATGAGTCAAAGTTATCAATTCTAAGAATTCCAAACTTAAGAAATTACAAATAAAAATTGTGAAAATTATAGAATTTTTAATTGTAAAACTAAAAACTTACCTAATTTGTAATTATAAATTCTCAAAATAAAAAAACTCTTTATTTTAAAAGATTGAGAATTTAAATTTCGAAAAAGTACAAATGAAATCTCTTGAAATTTGAAGATTCATCAATTAAAATTGTTGACTTTTGATGATTTCGGAAATCAAAAGTCAAGTTTTCAATTCTAACTGTTCTAAAAAGAAGAAAATTTGATATTAAATCATCAAAATTAAAGAATTTTTAATGGAGAGTTTACAAACTTAAGAATTCATAAATTTGAATAGATTTATGACTCAATGATCTATACAATTTCGAAGAGTTATCATGCAAAAGTTTTATATCTAATAAAGAAATGTTGGATTAAAAAATGCTTGAATTTTGAAGATGCACAGTTGAATGGTCTGTAGTTTGGAACTTCTTCTGGAAAAGTTTGATTTTTAATATTTAAAAATGAAAAATCTACAATTTCGAAGATTTGCAAATTAAAATTTTTTAATTTATAGAATTACAATTAAAAATGATTTAATTATTAAGATGGATACATAATGATGGTTCAAATTTAATAATTTTGGAAACTAAAAGTCAAGTTTTTAATTTAAAATTTACCAAATTAAACACTTTTCGAATGTGAAACATAAGAATTATAAAAATGTTTTCACTTTCAGTAGGACGGATCGAAGAAAAAAACAAATAGTATAAATTGAAAACGCTTAGGCACTGTAAGATTCCCTTGTTCGCCCCCTTGCAATGAGTATATGAAATTTTAAATGAGTCGATTAATATCATGCGGATGTACAGAGTCAAAATAGAAAAAAATATTATTATTAAATAATAAAATATTATCTCTTTTCAGTCATGAGCATATTTTTTCTAAAAGAAATTGTTTTTGAGAAAAGTGGGAAAAACCAATTTCCTTTTTGTTACCTAGACTCCTGTTTTCAACCATGTACCTGGAGTTCTAAACGTCCAAATGAACGAAATGTTTTGCGACAATTTTATTTTACTGATAAAAATTGTTCCAACTGGAATTTAAATTATGCTTTATAATTTTTTTTTTTGATAATAAATTATTATTAATATGAATTAACAAACATTGAGGCACTTTTCCTAGTTTTACATTTTTCAACCCGAGTTAATTTGAGCTCACTTTCGAAACTCGCATCTTTTATCTCTTATTTTAACTCAAACTGAAAGAAAAATACCTGGACACAACAGGGTACGCATAATCCGCTTATCGGCAGCTCTGCGATAATTGTTCTTGTCTTCAACTTTCGAAAAAAGATTGTCTACTTAGCTCTTTAAGCTGTCAAGCTCTTCAAAGCTGAGTCGTGCCATATCTTGAGACCCAAGATGACAAGATAAAGGATATCCAACTTTGAAGGTACTGCAGTAAACAATTTTGCGTGAGAATTCAGTCTGGCAGTGTCGTTTTCGAAGTGCAGTTCTATTTCGATAACTAGTCAACTGCCCTATGAGACCACGGTTAATTAAAAAAAATTTTCTTTAATTGCTGTAAAGTGAAAAACATGGAGTGCAATAGTTCAAGTTCTAATTTATCCTCAGTTTTTGAAGATAGTACCAAGGCGGGAATTCCGGAAAAACGATTAAAGAAGACTGAGAAATGTGAAAGAACTTATAGTTTTTCAAACGAATGGGAAAGTGAGTTATTTCAGATTGAAATAGATAAAGAAACGTGTTACTGCCTGCTTTGTGGAAAAAGGATTCCTTTTGCTGCAATATTTGCAAAAATCAGACTAGATTTGATTATTTTTACTTTGCAATGGAGGGACATAGCAGAACTTTTGTAATGTTTACTACTCCGAGTAGTAACTATAGTAACTACATGCCGAACTACAACATTCATTAGAGAAAAATTTTTAAATGTTATATTTATTTCTACAGAAGATTGCAATATTTGCAAAGGACTTTAGTAACGTCGAGAGGGACCGGCGCACTGATTTTGTAAGCGACTTTGTAAAAATTGGTGCAGTCAGATTAGCAGCCGAAAAAAAATAAACCCAATATGCGCCGCGTCGCGTTGAAGGTCACGATACGTATCCTTTACACCAGCGATTCCCAAACTTTTTATGCACTTTTTGGGCAGCGGCAGGGGCCCCAACCTCAAATTTTTTCACAATACTGGAACCCAAGTGAGACACGAGACGCTAGTCGTTCGTGCTCGGTTGCTTGCTTCGCTGACCTTTTAGTTGTTAGAGAATTAGAGCCGGTTGAGAAAAATGAAAAGTTGGTTAAATATTAATCAATAGAATTTTAATAAGTTCCGTTAGATTTGTTAGATTATCAAATAAACGTTAAAAAAAGGTAGAAGAAGATCGGATAATAACTTCAAGAGTTATCGCACTTTTGTTGCATTCACAAGATTTGTAAATATTTCATTTATTAGTTAGGATATTAACCGATTTTCAAAAACTTTGTTTTCATTTTCTTTAAATTATATCACGAAATTTATTCAGCTAATTAAAATCTAATTGTACTAAGTCCTTATAATTTCATTTATTGCAAGTTCATAACAATAAAAGGGTCATTCGTGGCAGGTACACGAAAGTCGAGGAAAGTAGCCTTCTGCTCGCAGCGGGGAGCCTGCCTCAGAGCCTGCCTAGCTGCCCGGCCCGGGGTGGCATCCCCCTGCCGGCGGCACTAGTTTGGGAATCGCTGCTTTACACCAGCGATTCCCAAACTTTTTTTGCATTTTCTGGGGAGCGGCAGGGACCCCACCCTCAAATTTTTTCACAATACTGGAACCTAAGTGAGACACTGGACGCTAGTCGTTCGTGCTCAGTTGCTTGCTTCGCTGACCTTTTCGTTGTTAGAGAATTAGAGCCGGCTGAGAAAAATGAAAAGTTGGTTGAATATTAATCAATAGAATTTTGATAAGTTCCGTTAAATTTGTTAGATTATCAGATAAACGTTAAAAAAAGGTAGACGAAAATCGGATAATAACTTCAAAAGTTATCGCACTTTTGTTGTATTCACAAGATTTGTAAATATTTCATTTATTAGTTCGGATATTAACCGATTTTCAAAAACTTTGTTTTTTTTTAATTATATCACGAAATTCATTAAGCTAATTAAAACTTAATTGAGCTTAGTCTTTATAATTTCAGTTATCGTAAGTTGATAACAACAATGAAAGGGTCATTCGTGGTAGGTATACGAAAGTCGAGGAAAGCAGCCTTCTGCTCGCAGCGGGGAGCCTGCCTCGGGGCCAGTACACAGTACAGTACACACGATTATATATAGTCATTATATACATGCAGGAATGTTATATTACAAGCTGAAACAGAAAAATGTGATTAAAGTAAAGCTGGTGGGAATCGAACACGGGTCTCCAATGCGGCAGCGCGGGCGATTTTCCATTCAGCTAAACTAGATAATGAGATCCAGAAAAATTATTAATTATAAATTAATTGTTCACAGTGGTGGCATTTATAAAATTCTAAGCACTATGTCTTAACGTAATCAAATATTCTAATATCGAGGTTAAAAAATTATGTTTTGCTCTCTGTGGAAAATTTGTTTTTCAATTATAACTTTTCGAATTATCCTAATTTATTGTAATAAAGATCTTTGCATCAAACTAAATTGCGTGATTGATAAATTTAAGGAATTCCAGTAGAGCGTTGGTCGGCTGACATCGTTTATGCTCGGCTGCACTCGGTCCAACGCTAGGCTCGCTTACTACTATCGGCGAGAAAATTCGAGTCCTCTGGCTTTGGCGTTGAATACGCATGTAAAGAAAAAATGGCAGGTTAATGAAAGAGGTATCATTTTAAAGGTGCAAATGTTGTACGTTGATGAGCAGAAAAGTAATATTCCAAAAAATTATTTGTAGCTTACAGATCTGAAAATCTGATGGAAAGTAAGAAAATTTGATAGCTTTTAAAAGCAGTAAACTGTGAAGCATAGTATTAGCTTCCGTTATAATTCTAATTGCTTATTAGGAAAGGCACTGGATAGTAAATGCTACAACAGATTGCGTAATATGAGTTAATCTATATTGACTATA
>NC_046663.1:87673968-87680461 GCF_010883055.1 Belonocnema kinseyi
ATTTTCACTTTTCGCGATTTTCTGCCTTTTCATCGCCGTATGGTGGGTTGAAATTTTTGTAAAAAAAAAAAATCAAAACATGGTTTTCGATGTATTTTTTCCTGTAGAATTCGATTCTGAAGTCAAAAAAATAACATTTTTCTTTATTTTTTTTTATTAAAAAAAAAACCATGAAAAAACCGTAAAAAATGAGGTTTTTCGAGCAAAACCCCATAAAAAGTAGCTGGACCCTACTTTTTTATTGCAAATTCGGATTCAGCGTCGAAAAATACATAAGAATATATAGGTCTGGTCAATTGCACGGACACTTTTGTTTTTTTTGTGGGCCTGTGTTATTATTATCAAATCGGTCGGTATGCAGTTTTCTTGTATTGGTAATGTAGAAAAATTGCGTAAAGTCCGTTTCTAGCAGAATGTCAACGAATAAGAGGTTATATTACAGCCATCTCTATTTTTATTCAAAATAACTTATTCTTCTTGTTGGATATCTTCAAAGATAATTTTTTGAGTACATAAAATACCACAAAAGCAAACCATCATATTTTCTTATCTTTAAATGTTAATACTTATAGAAATATGATATAAAATAATGTAGAACTCGAAATGAGAAAAAACTGGATATAAATTCAACATCTTATTAACTTTAAAAAAATCATTGACTGTTAACTGGTTGGCGCTGATCCCTCTTAGCCTACAGCATTTTCAACATTTTAAACTTTATTTGGACTTATTGTGACTATTTTATATGAAAGCATTGTCATTAATTATAAAGTATGTGGTATGTTTGTATTCATAAATAAATATGGTAGCCGAAATCTTCGTCAAATTTTAGAAATTTATAATTAATTTTTTATGAAAAAAAGTGACTCCTAAAAGTATATATTATTCGAATCAGAACTTCAAGAAAGCTGTGCCTAGGCGTCCAGAATTCTTGACGAATAGACCGCCTGTCTCGAAACGGCTATTTGTCCAGAATTCTGGACGATTAGCCCACACACATCGGATGTCTATTCGTCCAGAAATTATCAGCGGAAAAATACATTACTTTGACTCAAAACATCGTTTCAAATCATTTGACTAATCACTCTTCTGTGCAAGTCGCTAAAACTTATTTTTTACAAGGAAGAGCTGGAAAAGAGGTTCGAGATGTGACCAATCACTCTTTTGTGACCAGTTTCTATAACTAGTTTTTTTAAATAAGGGGAGCTGGAAAAGGGGTTCGTCATTTGACCAATCACTCTTCTGTGACCAATAGGTAAAACGTAATTTTGTAAAAGGTCAGCTGGAAAAGCGGTTCGGGATGTGACCAGTCGCTAAAACCCCCATTTTGTGAGGTTAATATTAAGACGTGCAGCAAAGGCTCTACAAATCCGATAAGATTAACATGGGGAAATTTTATTTTTCGGAAAAATGGGATTCAGGTTTCTGAATTTAAGCTTAGCTTGCCGGAGATATTAAGAATTTGTTGGGGAGTATCTAATCAATCATTTTCAATAAATTACTTTAAATTTTCATGCCCCCCCCCCTTATGGTGCCCCAAAAATGCCCCAAAAAACTGAAATTGATATTTATGCCCAAAATTGACACATAAATGGTCTGTTTTTCCATTTTTGGCCATAAATTATTTTTGTTTGTTAAGTGGAATAGTTTTAAGTATTTGTCAACTAATTAACAATTGTTTAAACAATTGATTTTTGTTTAATATTTTGTTTGCACTCACTCACTGATAGGTCGATTTTTTATGTTTGATTAGACAATTGGACATTTTTAGGAATAATGATCTTTGTCTCAAGCATTTAGTATTTGTTCAAACAATTAATTATTATTTAATTGTAACTTTTTCTTTAAAAGAGGTATAAAACTCTAGTTTGAAAAAAAATAGTTCGCTTTTCTGCTTATTATTAAAAATCTACGTCATTTAGGTACTAGTGCCTTATTTTGTAATAAATTATTAAAATAAAAAAACAAAAAAATTACTTTGAGATTTGAGAGGACAAACAAGTGTGTCTACGAGGGTGATTTAAAGGAAAAAATTATAAAAATAATTTCAGAAGGACAAAGTTGCATGTCATTTTTATAGAATGAAGTCTTACTAAAAAAATTAACTTTTCACGACCAATGTAAAATATTTTATGAACAAATATTAGTTATTTAAAACATTTGTTTGACGTTGAAATGTTTAACAATAAGCGATATAATTAATTGAATTGAGAAAAAATAACATTTTTGAATCACAATTTCCAATAAAATGTTACATTAATATTTAATAAATTAATTAAACAATATGATAATGGTTTAGGCAAAATAATTTGGTCTTTACAATGACGTAGATATTTAATAATAAGCAGCAAAGCTAACTACATTTTAAAAAACTAGAGTTTTATACCTCTTTTTAAGATAAAGTTACAATTAAATAATAATAAATTGTTTAAACAAATACTAAATGCTTGAAACAAAGATCATTATTCCTAAAAATGACCAATTGTCCAATTAAACATAAAAAATCTACCTTTCAATGAGTGAGTACAAAAAAAATTATTTAAACAAAAATAAATTGCTTAAATAATTGTTAATTAGTCAAAAATACTTAAAACTATTCCACTTAACAAACAAAAATAATTTATGGCAAAAAAGGAAAAAACAAAGCATTTATATGTCAATTTTGGGCAAAAATGTCCATTTCAGATTTTTGGGGTATTTTTGTGGCACCACAAGGGGGGTGGGGGGCATCAAAATTTAAAGTAATTTGATGGAAATGATTGATTAGAGACTACTCAACAAATTCTTAATATTTCCCGCAAGCTAAGTTTAAATCAAGAAACTTGAATCCAATTTTTCAGAAAACCAAAATTTCCCCATAATCTTCTGGGATTTTCAGGGCCTTTGCGGCGCGTCTTAATATTAATCAATTTGGCTCAAACTTGGAGGAAATTTTTTTCCGGTAAACTCACAAAATGTGGGGGTGGCATGCCCTCTATTCGAAAGTCGGTTTTTTGGACCACCCTAGTGACCAATAATTCTTTTGTGATCAGTCGTTAAAGCGTATTTTTTTACTGTGTTTACAGTTGTCGTTCTCCCCTTGTTAGTGAGTTTGTTGCTCTTGATTGTATGCCAATTTGTGTATATATTTACAAATTAATCTTTCTAATTTTTTGATAAAATAGTAAAATTTAGTTAAAGTAGAAAAATAATTTGCCAGAAAAGAAGGTTCCTTGATATTAAAATTTGCCGGACTAAAAAACTTAAGTTCGGCAAAAACTGTCGGGTCTGTATATACAATGATAATTTAAATAAAAGTAAATATTTTATTCCAGCAAAATTTCTCAAAAAAATACTTTTATCAATAATCAAAAAAGTATTTCACGGATGCAAAAAAAGTAAGGATATTTTGAAAGTAACAACTGAAATACACAATTCTGTAATGAACACTGTTCTTCTAAAGTTAATAATTTGCAAGATAACAGAGCTTTTGTTATAAGTCATTTTATCAAGTTAACAACAAATAATAATTTTTCATTGAGCGAATTAATATTAGAGGCAACATTTCTACAAAATACTATACTCACATACTTGATAAATAAAATTTTATTCGAAATGATCATTAAATTGTTTAAATTTATGCAAATTGGGATAATTGTTTAATTTCCTCACTTTGAGTTGATGTAATTCTTTCCAAAAAAGATATAAAGGTATGAAAATTGGTGTACTCATTCTGTGAAGAGTACTAATATTGTGGTATAAGCGAAAATTGCACAATTTAAATATAAGGACCCACACAATTGTTTAAACTTTGAGCACCTATCTCTCCTTCTGCTTCTGAGCACATTGCTGGTAGCCCCTAGACCCAAAGGCGTAGGGGCTGTGGGCGATCGTCTTTTCCTCCACGGCTACCTGCCTAATCTTCCACTTCCACTGCGCAACGACACTACCCCTCACTGGATATTAAGTTGCTTCAGGCCCTCGATGTGATGTCCCCCATAAAGATAATGCATTTGTCTTTCAAATTACCCTTTTCCTTGCCATTGAGTTAATCAATCAATTTTCTATTGTTTTTTTTTCGTTGGTAGAGCTGTTGAAAATTTAAAAAAAAATCCGCATTTTCGAAAATTATTAAAAGAGAATATTATTTAAAATAATGATAACTTGATAATCGCTGGGTGATGTCATTGATCCTCAAAACTCAGTTTTGTAGAAATTGTTGATGTAAATTGTTGTCTTTATAGTTTAAAGTCAAGTGAATCGAAAACAATTTACTTGTTTCAAACTTTTTGGCACATAATGACGATGCTTATCAGTGAGTTTTCTTAAATCTGTGAAAAGTACATAATTTCTTGCAGGTATGCTCTTTTACAATTGAAAGTACTATTCTAAAAAAAAATCTATTAATGAAGAACAACTAATTAAATACAATTAAAATGTAGTAAGAAAATCTTGTAACAAAATTTATAAACAAATTTTTTTTAAGTTTTCAGAAAACACTGCAGTCAAAGAACTCTTTTTAAATTATTTTTTAGCGATGTATATTAAATTCCATTTTTTTATTGAAACCCTTAAACACAGCTTTTTGTCTATAAGAGAAATAGTGTTATTTAATGAATTTTTCTGGTGTTATGAGGAATTATATCTGTGAAAACCAAATTTTTTCTCTTGAAAGCCGCTCTGTAGTAAAAATACAAAACTAAAAAAAAAACTTTGTAGCTAAATAATTATTCAAATATTTTTTAAAAACTGTTTTTTTCCTTTTATCAACGAAAAGTTAATGCCAATTTGTTCACAGTAGTAGAAATACAGATTGGCGAGGAAAATTGTACTTAAAAAAATGTTTCCTCGATTTCTTATACACAAATTTTCCTTTAACAAAGTTTTGTCACTCTTAAAATATTAAAATTTTTCAAAATGTTCATAATTTCAATTTTTTAAATTGAAATGTTTATTGTTTTAAAATTATTTCTATGAAAGAAAGCATTTCGAAAATCACACTGTAGTGAAAAATAAATGCGTAAAAAAGAGCATTGTAGTTATATATTTATATAATTTTGCTTTTAATCCATGAGAATAATTTTTGTAAAAGTAACAATAATTGTTCACCTTTAAAAATAAACTTTTTGTCGGTAAGAAAAGAACATTTTTTAAAGAATACTTAAATAATTATTCAGCTACAAAGTTTTGTATAATTTCATTTTTTTACTACAGGTTCATTTTTAAAGGGACTGCAATGTTTTCTGACGACTAAAAAAAAATTTGTTACAAAATTTTACTACTACATTCTAATTTTCTTTCATCAATGCTGTATTGCGTTAAAATACATTGTTTCAATAATAGTCAATGATTTATCAATAGTTATTAATACAATTAAATTAAATTAAAAAAATTAAGTTAAATAATGTACAGAATTTAGAAACTGAGATATTAACTAAAGAATAACACTTCCAATTGTAAAACTGCGTACCTACAAGACGTTATTTATTTTACGCATATTGATTAAAACTCAGTGATAAGGGTCACAATTGTGGGCCGAAACTTACGTTTGTTAACTTAAATTAATTATTATCTCACTACAATTTAAAAGTGGATCAAAAGTGAAAATTTCTAGAAAAAACTACAAAATACGAGAATAACTGTAAGAGAATATTTTTATAAATAATAATAATAACTTATTCAAACACTTACTTTTGTTAACTTGCATCAATAATAATCCACGATAACTTGAAAAGTGGAAAATTGTATTTATTGTTTTTATTTATTCATTATTTATAATTGTATTGTATTGTGTGTATAATTGACCAAAAGTGGAAAATTGTTTAATTTTTCGTCCATAAAATGTGCACATATCATATTTATACATTATTAGATTGGAAATAATCTAATTATGTATATTTAAATGATTTTCTTAGACATACTGATATTCTTTATATAGGAATAGATATAAGTTGGAAGACAAAGGGATTATCTTCAAAGGCGACGTAGCATCGTAGGCCTGGAGCAACTTCGAATCCAGTGAGGGGTAGTGCAAGGCTTACGGGGCACATTTGCCAGAGTTTTGCTACACGCTTTTGGCGTCTCGACTAGGTCGAATAGACACTCCGTTTCAAGAAACATGCAAATCCGTTGAATGTAAGAGAAGTATTTTTGGTAAATTTTTTTGGAACTTCAAACTTTCGTTTATTTCATTGTGTAATACTTCTACTTTACCACCCTCCCCTCTCGTTGATTCTAGCTAAGGGTAGTTCGCCTACGACGCCTACACAAGGCCCTCGGGGCATCAGTAGTCCTTGCGCCCTGTCTACGGACAGGTCATTCTGTATCTTTCGGTCAATAAACAAAAAGTATTCTTATATCAACTATAAAAGAAGTGTAATTCACTAGAGCGTCACATAATTTTGGCGATCCTAGCCACGACCCTTTGATCGATACGACGTTCTTCGGGGATAAAAAAAAAGAATTTGTGAAGTTAAGTGCAGTTAAGTGAATTGTGGCAACATACTATAGTCCC
>NC_046663.1:87680561-87682081 GCF_010883055.1 Belonocnema kinseyi
CCTTGCAAATCCGGGAATAAACCTTCTAAAATAGCTAGATAATCCGTGAAATCTCCGTACTTCGTGAGCGTTCTTCGGCTTTGGAAATTCTAAAATTGCTCGTAACATTCGTTTACCTGGTTCGATTCCTTCATTTCCGAATGAGAATCCTAAATATTCGACATTATTTACTCCGAATTTACATTTCTTTAAATTCAATGTCAACCCTGCGTCTTTCAAAAGTATTAACACCATCTCAATTTTGTTTAGAAGTTCCTCCCACGAACGCGCATGAATTAGTATGTCGTCAAAATATACGAGAGCAAGTTTGGGTCCATGCTTACTAAAAATCATTTTCATGAGCTTTGCGAAATAGAACGGTGCATTCGTTAGTCCAAAAATTGCCCTTTCAAATTGTCCCGTTTCGTCTTGAGTTATAAAGGCAGTTTTCTGTTTTGCCTCTTCGGTAAGAGGAATCTGTAAATATCCCTGAGCTAAATCTAATACCGCAAAAAGTTTGGCCCCGTATAGTTCTTCAATACCATAGTCAATGTTGGGCAGTGGAAAATTCATTCTCACCGTGTTTTTATTTAGTCTGCGATAATCGATGACAAGCCTCTGCGAACCATCTGGCTTCTGAACCAACAAACAAGAACTCGCGTACGCCGAACTTGTCTCGGTCACCAAACCGGCTATTTTCCACTCTCCAACTTTTTGAATAATGATTTCTCTTTGCCCTGCGCTCGTTTTAAATGGCTTTGAGTAGGGAGGAAAGCTCTCAGGCTTTTCTTGAATATCCATTTTTATTAAATGGGTACATCCTAGTTCCGATATTTGCATGGCAATATAGTATCGATAATTATTAAGCAATTGAAGTAACTGCATTTTCTGTTCAGAGCTCAAACTGGGGTCCACATTGACATCTTCCAAATTAAGTGGCTTCCATGTCTGATCTAGAACTGGAGCATTTTCCTGAATTGCCATAACGTGTCTATTAAAAATATCTCCCGTTTGTAATTTCACTTCATATTTTCCAGAATTAAAAAACGGTAAGTTGACTTTATTTTCTGAGATCTTGACTCGCACAAAATTAATTGTAGCTGGGGGAATTTTGGTTTCTGTAAGTACTTCTGTTTTCCCTAATTTTTCGTCTTGTTTGTCTACTTCAGGAAAATTATTGAATTCGAAATCTTGTTTATAAATAAACTCTAGTCTGTCATTGATTTTGTAATATACGATCTCCGGAAGTTCGGTAAAATCCTACTAATAATCACGTCGCAGTTCTGTGCATTATCCGGAACTACCCTGAAACGAACTTTTTCCGCCTCACACTCATCGACTTTTAGGTTTTCGTGAATAACTCCGCTTGATTCTGTTTCCCCTCCCCCAAAACCAATCAACACACTACATATTGGGGTAAACTGGAACCCGTGTGTAACAACTGTGGAAGCTTTAATCAGACAATCGGAACTACCTGGATCTATCATTGATAAAATTTCCTTACCCCCCACAAGCACTTTTTTTCATATTTTGCATAAACC
>NC_046663.1:87682181-87684018 GCF_010883055.1 Belonocnema kinseyi
CTAAACGAGATCGCTGAATTTGACTATACCATTGAACATAGAAAAGGCGAACGCATGCGACATGTTGATGCACTCTCTCGGGCGCCCGTCGATGATTCCGAAATAGAAGTGAGAACCGGGGAAGTGTTTAATGTTACAATACGCGAAGACGAAATTATCATGTACCAACGGTGTGACGAAGATATTTTGCGTAGGGTCAAAATACTTGAGAAGGCGGAATGTGATCAGACTGAAAGAGAAAAAGGGGAAGTCGAGGGCTATGTTTTACATTGCGGAATGTTGTACAAGAAAATTGGTGACAAAGAATTATACGTAGTACCAAAGGTCATGCGAAAAGCCCTAGTGATAAAGAATCACGATTTGTACAGCCATTTCAGCGTAGATCGAACCGTCGCACGAATTCAAGAATATTACTATTTTCCGAAAATGCGGAATTACGTTAAACGTCACGTAGCGTCCTGTATTGAGTGTTTGTTTGCCAAGAGAAAACCTGGAAACAGGCGGGAGAGCTACACCCGATCCCTCCAGGTAAACGACCTTTCGAGACTATAAACGTAGATCATCTCGGTCCGTTTGTTTCATCTGCAATGGGGAATAAATACATACTAGCGGCGATATGTAACTTAACGAAGTTTGTCCAATTGTATCCAGCGCGAGATGTAAAAGCTACTACTACCGTACGCAAACTAAGCGAATTTGTTGATCGTTTTGGAGCGCCAAACCGAATTATCTCAGACAGGGGAACTGCGTTTACTTCCAGAGAGTTCGAAAATTTTTGTAATACCAACGGCACGAAACACATACTCAATTCAAGTCGACATCCGCAGGCAAATGGGCAGGTCGAACGCCTCAATAGAACGATTCTTCCAGCTATGATAACAAGCATTACTGACGCGGAAGGGCGCCATTGGGATCTGGGAATTAGGAAAATAGAACGCGATTTGAACTCATCGATATGTAAAACTACGGGTCATACACAATACGAAATTCTGTATGGATATCTTCCCAGGTTCCAGGACGGCCTTTCTAGGCATTTGACCGAAAATTGTTAAACGTATAGAATGCCTGAAGAAATTAGAGCGGAAGTTCGCGAGAAAATCGAAATAGAACAACAGCGATCTAAGAAAAGATACGATTCAAGTAGAATAAAAAATGTAAAATTTGCTATCGGGGATATTGTTGTTATGAGTAAAAACGCAGAAAATACAGGCGAGTCGACAAAGTTGCAAGAGCGTAATAAAGGGCCATTGTTAATAACTCAGGTTCTACCGTCAGATACCTATAGAGTAAAGAGCTTGACTGCGGCTAAGAATTCTCGAATCAGCACGACGGCTCATGTGAGTCAACTTCGAATTTGGAAAACGCATAGCGATGAATGCGAAAACGAAAATATTTCTGACAGCGATAACGACGAATCAATTTCTTATAACAATGTAAACAATGATACAACGTCCCACGAAGATGTAGTTTCCGAAGCGAACCGTGAGGGAAATAAAATAATCGATAATTCCAAACAGATCGAAGAACCGAGAGTTGAACTGAGTTCAGCTCAACCAGTTCGCCGTAGTAACCGAAATCGACAACAGCCAAAAAGATACGGTAGCTGTGAAGATTAATTATGTTCGCAGTAGAGATAAGTAAAAGCACTTGTTCCATTCATTTTCAGCTCGTCATGATCGAAACCTTATAATTGTTGCTTGGAGGCCAAGCAAATTTAGGATGGCCGAATGTTAGTGTTAATTTGAATATATTTTATATGTAAGTTGGCAATAGTGTAGTTATGTTGAATTGGCAACCGTGCCGTCGCTATAGAGCAGAAGAGAGAGGATATAAGTTG
>NC_046663.1:87684118-87690870 GCF_010883055.1 Belonocnema kinseyi
AGCTATTTATATTTTCTGAGTCTTCGTCCAGTCTATGCTGAACTTCGTAGACTTCTCTCCAAAATACTTCGACCTCTTCTGGTTTGGGTGGGTGTTCGACATATATATAATTTAGAAATAAAAAACGGCAAGGCTTCTCAGCAGACCGTATCTGTAAAGTTTAAATCATAAAGAAAACATTGGAAATGAGTAAATTCAGTTTATGGAAAAACAACAAAAGTTTCAATAAGATGTTGAATAACCAAATGTTTTTAAAAGAACGCGCATTTTTTAAACGAGACAATCAAATTTCGTCCGTTTTAATACCAATGCAAGTTACGAATGACAATAATATACGTTTATGGAAATGATATAAAATGTCAGAGATAAACTCGAGCGCGAAGCACGAGATACGTGATGAGAATGTGTTTGTTAAAGCCGAACGAGCGTTAACAAAAGAGAATTCACAATCACCTAATTACTGTTGTCGATACTTTCACCTTTAGTTTTAAAAAGTCTGTACAGAAAGATCGAGCGCGTGGCGCGAGGTAAATACATTATTGAGCTCGAAGTGCGAGACAAATATATTATCGAGCGCGAAACGCGAGAACCAACAGTCTCGCGCCCTAGGCACGCTCAAACTCATGCACGCAATGAGAATGTGCTTGCGAAGCGGGCAGCTTTTAATACTGCATAATTCATAATTTCATTATTATATAATACTTAACACAATACAAGAATAATTTTTTAATTATTTATACTTTTTAGTGCGCTACACAAATATCACATATAATGAGCGCCATAGTACAGTTATTTCGGCCAGGTATCTAAGATGCATTTCAGCTTCTTTTTTTCGTAAAGAAAATCATAATGTGGTTTAAAAATGCTCTTCCTCCACCTTTTCCACTTAGAATCCATCAAATAATAACAAGTTTTCGATTTTTTTTACGTTAAAGGGTTATACAGGACAAGTCACTATTCTAACGCTTTACCTTATTTTGTTTCATAGATTAACAAAAAATTAAGAAAAACTCCATTTTCTTAATTGAGCGTTTTTGTTAATAACAATAGTTGTAACATTAAGGATATAAAAAAGGTAATCACTAAAAACTTGAAATTTGTGGCTTTTAGGGGAGGGTATGTTTATTAGCAGCAGAAATTATGAACGACAATAATCTAAAGGCAATATTATACTGGTCCGTTCAGCTATTTTTTGCCGAAAATGTTCTTGTTGTTTTTTGTATTAAAAAATAAAGTGTATTTTCTCGATTGAAACTGGGGCGCGGTTTGAAGTACACGGTGACACACATCGGAACACAGGCGAACCCTACAATTGCTCGCCATTCGCACGCCGCTGCCACCATTTCGCAGCCACCAGTTTCAAGCGATAAAATAACTTCATTTTCAATTACAAAAAAAAATCGGGAAAAAACCAGCTGAACGGGCTAGTATAATTGCATTTGGATTATGTGGTTAAAATATTGCGTGTAACAACTCACCCGTTTAGGCATACTTTGTCGGTGAAGAATTTGACAGCTGTTTGAAGTGCCTTAATTCGGTAAGTGTGGTTAACCGCCGGCTCAATTCGAGTAAGCCCCTGGTGTGAATGGCAAGTCGTGACCGTAAACCTTCCCAGGATTCCTAGAAACCGAAAAAAATGACGTTCTGGCATTGAAACACTGGGCGATGAACAAAGGAGCGCGAGCTACCTGGGATCCTTTCCCTTCCAGTGGGACCCTTACCCCTAACACCTGTCTTGACGTGCTTAGTCGCCGGGATTGCCGGAGCGCAGGGTCTATTGTCGCTAATGTCCCTAAATCACCTCCGATTACCGTTCCAACTTATTCACTTAAAATTTAAAAATAAATGATTCAAACTATTTGGAAGTCATTTTTTGAGAATCTATGGGCTTTTACGAGTCCAGGGGTATGTCATTTCTCATTAACAGACAAAAATTAAATGTCAACATTCCCTCATTCAATCGCGAAAATATGTAGATTCCGAGTATTTCTATTTTCAGACAGAACTTTCGATAAAGTTAGTGTCGATACGCAGACAGTATTGAACAATAGAAAATTCTAGAAAACTTGACATTTTCAAAGATTTCTTTAAATCTGAAGGTATTTATTTATGACTACGTTATTCGTGATGTTAAATCCAAATTTCTGAGTACAAATAGAAATTCTCCGAATCTACATATTTTCACGATTAAATGAGGGAATGTTGATATTTAATTTTTGTCTGTCTATGAGAAATGACATATCCATGGACTCGTGAAAGCCCATAGATTCCCAAAGAATGACATTCAAATAGTTTGCATCAGTTATTTTTACATTTTAAGTAAATAAGTTGGAACGGTAATCGGAGGTTATTTAGGGTCATTAGCGACAATAGACCCTGCGCTCCGGCAATCCCGGCGACTAAGCGCGTCAAGACAGGTGTGAGGGGTAAGGGTCCCACTGGAAGAAGGACTCCAGGTAGCTCGCGCTCCTTTGGGGTGCACACGAAACACTTGTCATGTCAGTCTGCAGCTGTCGAAAGTAGCGGGTCCGGTTCTAGGTTCTATGTAATTTATTTGTGTAATTTTTCCCCCTCGCGGTAGCACCGACGGCGACTGTTTATGACTGACCCTAACTGGTTATGAATAGGGACAGTCGTCATTTCCTCCACGGCTACCTGCGTACCCTTCCCCGACACTACCCCTCACTGGAGTCTAAGTTGCTCCAGGTCCTCGATGCTACATCCCCTGTGGAGATAATCCCTTTGTCTTCCAACTTATATCTATTCCTAATTCAAACATATGAATATGTCCAAAAAAATCATTTCAATATATTAAATTAGATTATTTCCAATTTAATAATGTATAAATATGATATATGAACATTTTATGGACGAAAAATTATACAATTTTCCACTTTTGGTCAATTATACATCTAATAAAATTATAAATAATAAATAAATAAAAACAATAAATACAATTTTCCAGTTTTAAATTATGCTGAATTAATCATTGATTCATGTTAACAAAAGTAAGTGTTTTAACAAGTTATTATTATTATTTATAACAATATTCTCTTACGTATGGTGAATTGATATCAATTAAGTTATTTCACACATTTCGTCCCACAATGTTGACCCTCAAAGGTGAGTTTTAATCAATCTATCTATGAAAAGTACATAATGTCTTGTAGGTACGCAGTTTTTCAATTGGAAGTGTTATTCTTTGGTTAATATCTCGGGCAGAACAATAGGCCCCCAACTAGCGGGTCAAGTGGCTGGTTACGAACCATGGAGTCCCTTCAAGCCTAAAATTTTATTTTATTTTATTGATAACTATCGATAAAGCATTCAGTAGTATAAAAACAATGTCTTTTAATGAAATACAACATTGATGAAAAAAAATTTACAATTTAGTAGTAGAATTTAAAAAAATTGTTTTTTAAATTGTCAGACAACATTGCATTCCCTTGAAAATTGCCCTGTAGTAAAAACATTAAATTATAAACAACTACCTAGTTGAATAATTATTTAAGTATTCTTTAAAAAATGGTCTTTAACTTATCGACAAGAAGTTTATTTTGAAAGGGGAACAATTTTTTTACATTTACAAAAATAATTTGTATGATAAAAGAACATTTATTTCCAATTTTCACGAATTCTTTAGATACAATGTTTAAATTTAAAAGCAGAATTATATAATTATGTAGCTAAAATGTTCTTGTTTACAAATTTATTTTTCACTACAGTGTGATTTAGGAAATGCTTTCTTTCACAGAAATAATTTAAAACAGAAAACTCAGTACATTTTGAAAAATCAAAATTTTAAAATTTAAAGAGATACATAACTTTGTTGAAGGGAAATTTGTATATCAAAAAGCGAGAAAAATTTTTTTGTACGATGTTCCTCGACAATCTGTATTTTTACTACTGTGAAAAAAATTTGCAATCAACTTTTCGGCAATATACGGAAAAGAAAAATTTCTAAGAATATTTGAATAATTATTTAGCTACAAAGTTTTTTTTTAATTTTGTATTTTTACTGCAGTGCCACTTTGAAAAGAAAAAAATTTCACTTTCACCGATATAATTCCTCATCATACCAGAAAAATTCATTAATTAACACTATTTCTCATACACACAAAAAGCTGTGTTAAGGGCTTTAATAAAAAATTTGTATTTAATTGATATCGCCAAAAAATAATTTTAAAATAATTCTTCGACTGCAGTGTTTTCTGAAAACTTAAAAAAATTTGTTTATAAATTTTGTTTCAAAATTTTCCTACTATATTTTATTTGTTTTTTCATTAGTTGTTCTTCGTTAAAAGATTTCTTTTTTAAGAATAGTACTTTCAATTGAAAAAGTGCATACCTGCAAGAAACCACTGTCGGCGAGAAAATTCGAGTCCTCTGGCTTTTACGTTGAAAGAACAAGTGAAGAAAAAATGGTAGGTTAATGAAAGAGGTATCATTTCAAAGGTGCAAATGTTGTACGTTAATGAGCAGAAAAGAAATATTCCAAACATTATTTGTAGCTTACAGATCTGAAAATCTGATGAAATGTAAGGAAATTTGTTAGCTTTTAAAAACAGTGAACTTTGAAGCATACTTTTTTATAGAATCGTCCTCGGTTTTCCTCAGCCCAACCTACCCAACTTGTGCCACCGAGCCTCGCTCTGGCGTTCAAACCATTTTCCTGTATTGAGGAAAACCGAGGCCGATCCCTTGAAAAAACGGCACCACGCTAGGCTCTCGCACTTGCTTTCCTATATAAAAAACTGACTTCAAATATCGCAATTCGTACGAAGACAACAAGAAGCACATACTTCCTTGAAATTGTAAGTTATTACAAATAGTTCAACTAACTAACTCCAATTAAATCACTTCATTATCTTCATTAGAACTGAGGATAGTGCGCTCGCAAATTTATTCATAAAACAAACAATTCTTTATATTTTGCAAACTTTTCGACGGAAATCTGTTCAGAAATGTTAAATGTATAACCGTGATTTTTTTCAGATTTTTCCTATTATTTTTTCTATAAAAAAGTATGCTCCAAAATTCACTGTTCTTAAAAGCTATCAAATTTCCTTACTTTTCATCAGATTTTCAGATCTGTAATCTGCAAACCTTTTTTTTGAATATTACTTTTCGGCTCATTAACGTACTTCGTACAACATTTGCACCTTTGAAATGATACCTCTTTCATTAACCTACCATTTTTTCTTCACTTACTCTTTTAACGTAAAAGCCAGAGGACTTGAATTTTCTGGCCGATAATATGTACTTTTTAGAGATTTAAGAAAAGGATGGCAATTATGTGCCAAAACGTTTGAAACAACTAAATTGTTTTGAATTCCGCTGACTCTAAAGCCAACAATGTACATCAACAATTTCTACATTACTAAGTGTTGAGAGTCAATAAAATTCCCCAGCGATTATCAAGCTATCATCATTTTTAATAATATTCTCTTTTAATAATTTTAGAAAAATGCGCTTTTTTTCTAAAATTTTCAACAGCTGTATCAACGAAAAAAGCAATAGAAAATTTATTTTGAATCACTTCATTAACTTAATGGGGAGCTTATGAAAATGTAATATTTTAATTGAAATTGTTGAGAATCTACCTATATTAACGATTATATTCTGAAACCCGTAAAAATGTCAGGGATTTTGTCGGCCTATTAGAATTTTTAATCGAGGCATATGCGTGGAAATAGCGAGGAAATGGGTAATTTGAAAGACAAAGGCATTATCTTTATGGGGGACAAAGTATCGAGGGCCTAAAGCAACTTCGAATCCAGTGAGGGGTAGTGTCGTTTCGTAGTAGAAGGGGAAGCTTACGCAGGTAGCCCTAGAGGAAAAGACGATCGCCCATGAATGATATAAATAATAGAAGTTGGTACTTGAGGATCCAGAGTCTAGCCTTGCTATTATGAGTTAGCTGATACCTGCCATCTCTGGTGCTCAGCCATATGGTAACATCCGATGCGGCCATTGATAAGTATCCAACTGGAATTTGGTTTGTCCCATTACATACCATCAGCCGGGCCTATTTTAGCAAAAAGCGACTGCTTTTTTCGTTTCGCTCTTACTCATATTCTGGATCTTCGCCGGAAATATTTAAAAACGTTCACATGATGCCTGCCTTATGTAAGCACAAACTTAACAAAACATAAAGATGCATTTCTGAGAAAATGGACTTTTTATATTTTCATATATGTCACCGCCATTTTTTAAATTATGAGATTTTATCATAGTACATGCAGTTTTTTTTAGATTACTGTACAGTTTACACTAATCCGATGTAAAATATGAAGGTGTTCTAGAAACGAGAACCCATTTCTTCGTTTAAATAATTATTGGCCCTAAAAAGGGCCGATGAAAGTTTGCTGCGAAAGTCAAATGTTACCAGAACGTCCCAAAAACGTAATTTCAATATAAATTTCCTGTCATCTTCTACGTGATTGCTTTTATTTAATTAATGGCGAATAAATCAGGAAAGATTTTCTCGATGGTGTCAGCCTGTATCCTTAGAGCTTGTGCGTGGCTTTTTCGAGTATTAACAATTTGTTGAGTCGCCTGAGGGCAACGCGATTGATTTGACCTCAAGTGTGGATCAGACTTCGAAATGCTTAGCAAATTTTCATGAACTTCCGGGAATATATCTGGGTAGCTTTCGACCAACACCTGGAGAGAGTTTCCAATAATACTGGGTGACTGTTTACTCTGTTGAGATTTGTTCATAACTACAGGCATTTTTTTTTTTTTTTTTT
>NC_046663.1:87690970-87697824 GCF_010883055.1 Belonocnema kinseyi
CATGGCTGTGTGCCTGCCTTTGTTAAGATTTTCAGCAATGTATTCGGAGACACGAAGAAGCTGATGAGCTGTTCCGTGACGTTTTCGAAAACCGTGCTGGAATTCCGGAAGAATGTTGTTTTGCGAAACGACTTCATCAAATCGAGAGAGAACTACAGGTATTTTTTGAATGTCACAACTTTAATTCAACTGATCTCGCAAAGGCGAGATTCTGAAGAGAAGTAAACAAGGAATAAATTGTCCACGAACTTGGACAAACTTTTATACACTGGATACTAAAATTCCAACCCTCTTATTTGTCTAGTTTCTATTAACAATTTATATTATCTTTAGTTCAGAAATTTTCTTAATCCCTGATTGGTTACTGGTTTCCCGGTTCCTCCTCTCTTGAGTCTCTTTTCAAACCTTGAAAGTCGTTCCTGAAATTTGTACAAACTAAACCTTCTCAGGTATTTCGAAGGGGCGATCGTCTTTTCCTCGACGGCTACCTGCAAAACCTTCCCCTTTCACTGCGCAACGATACTACCCGTGTAGAAATTGCCTACTATCGGCGAGAAAACTATAGGCATCTGCCTTTGAGGCTTAACAACTCAGTTAAAAAAATGCTAACGCAACAAAAACACAGTCATAAAAGCTGAAAGTGTTTTACGTAAATGACATTGAAGACGTTTATGTAAGAAATTTTGGTACTTAGCAGACTGAAAAATGTAAAAAAAGTAAGAAATTTCGGGCACATTTAAGAACATTAAAATTTAGAGCATTATTTCTTATACAAGGGGCAATGGGAAAAATTTGAAAAAAATCATGAGTATTAGGAAAACTGTTGTGAACCAGTTGCAGCTGAGAAATTAAAAAAATAATACAAATTGTTGCTTAAAAGTACAAAAATGTTTAACTATATTACCTTCAGTTCTAATACAGATATTCAAGCGATTCAAACTGCAAACTGTAATGGATAGGCTCTGTATTTACTTTCAATCGCCCGTAAGGATGTGTTAGTCTTATTTTTTGTGAAAATCGCGATATTTTTAGACTTTTTTTTGGAAAACAAGTGACAGAAGGCAGGGAGGGCCCGTTTTTTTACTGCCGACCGCTGGTGCTATTCTTCGACCCTTGGCCAGGTTCTTTTAACATAACAGTAAATGTATAATATATTTTACATATTATATTTTTAATATGCTTAAGATAATGAAACTGTTTCCGAATTAGTCATACGCTTTAAATTAAAATCGAATTTTTCCTTAAAAAAAAATCATAGAGATCAGCAGAGTATAGTAAAATTTTCAAGTGAAACAACAATAAATAAACATTTTTTGTAAACTAAGCATTTTATAATTTTGAAAACCTCGCCTTCATTGGTTAACGTGTGCACCGTGCAGCTGCGCGAGCCGCAACGCCGCGGACGGGCTCTGTCGTCTGCACTAAAGCAGTTGCGAACGCCATTTTTTCTTGTAGTCGAATCTGTTCAAGCTTACATAAAATGGGTTTATTTTTACAAAGTTCTTTCGTTATTTTACTTTAAAGAAACAAACATAATAAGTGATCGCTTTGTGCTGTTTCCCATACTCAGTTCAGTATTTGTACTAAACCAAATATATTGCAGTAAACACAACTTCAAATGCTTTTAGGACTGAGCTAACTGTTGGAAGAGACTGGGATGGATTTCAGAAGGCATAAGAGGATGCTAAGAGTTTTTAAATCATGAAGAAGCGTGAAATTAAAAAAACATACTAAAAAATATTTATTATTTATTATTTTTAACTTTAGGAATTCAATCATTGTACCGTTACAACCCAGACAGTAGTCCAGTTGGAAATTGATTGAGCTGCCCTATTGGGGCCCAACTATTAGTTGAGCAATCTAGTTGGGGCCCAATCTGGTCTCAATCAACTTTTCCACATGGGATTTACTGGATTTATAAGGTATGTTAAACTGGGATCGTGTCGGGTTTTTGAGCCTCCTTCGCCAGATGTGTGTCTATAACGTAGCGACTAGAGGTTCACAGTAGAGTGAAATGAAAAACGAGGTACAAAATTATGTATAGAACGCTATAATGCACCGATTTTGGATTAGTTTCTGTTGGAAAATTCAGGACTAAATTTTCAAGAGGAAGTTGAGAGTGGATTTTTTTGTTTATTTAATTTTTATCTTAATGCAAATAGCGAAAAGTGTTGATTTTTTGAATTTCATGTTTCATTCCCGTAAAAGCAATTGTTTTTTTTACTTCAGATCACTTTGATTCAATGCAAAGCGGTATAAGAAAAAAAAATGTTATCTACCGAAGGTTATTGTTATTAACAGATTTTAATAACAGTTAATCTACATTAAGCATTTTTGTTGTTAAAGTATATTCCTGGTGTACAATTTCTTGCTTTTATTTTTTGCATGATACGTGGCCATAAAAATTGAGAATTAAATGTTCATAATTACTTCTATAAGCAAATTCTATGAACAAATGTACATCACAGAACTTGATAGACAGCAAAAAATCTTTTTTTCTTCTACTCTTATTGTAAAGATATCGCCGATTATATTTTCCGCAAAAATGATACTATCCATTGATATTTGTTTATTTGATAAGACAAATTATATAAACAAATGCACATTTTCGGCGTTTTCAAGCAAAAATAAATCGTTTTTTTCAACCGACCCTGCTTAAATCATATTCTCAAATTTAGTTATGAATTAACATTTGTTAATTTTAAGAACAAATTAAATAAACAAATGCATATTCTCGGCGTTTTGAAGCAAAAATAAATCGTTTTTTTACCTGATCTTGCTCAAATTATATTCAACAAATGTAGTTATGCACTAACATTTGTTAATTTTAAGAACAAATTAGACAAACAAACACACATTTTCGGCGTTTTTAAGCAAAAATAAATCGTGTTTTCTTCTGATATTTCTCAAATTATATTCAACAAATGTAGTTATGTATTAACATTTGTTAATTTTAGGAACAAATTATATAAACAAATGCACATTTTCGTTGTTTTAAAGCAAAAATAAATCGTGTTTTCATCTGATCTTGCTCAAATTATGTACAACAAATGTAGTTATGCATTAACATTTGTTAATTTCAAGAACAAATTAAATAAACAAACGCATATTATCGGCGTTTTCATGCAAAAATAAATCGTGTTTTTATCTGATCTTCCTCAAATTGTATTCAACAAATTTAGTTATGCATCAACAATTTTTAATTTTAAGAAAAAATTATACAAACAAATGCACATTTTCGGCGTTTTTAAGCAAAAATAAATCGTTTTTTCATCAGACCTTACTAAAATCATATTCACAAATTCAGTTATGCATTAACATTTGTTAATTTTAAGAACCAATTATACAAACAAATGCACGTTTTCTGCGTTTTTAGGCAAATTTAAATCGTATTTTCATATAATCTTGCTTAAAATATATTAAAAAAATTAAGTTATGCATTAGCATTTGTTAATTGTAGGAACAAGTTATATAAACAAATGCACATTTTCGGCGTTTTTAAGCAAAAATAAATCGTTTTTTTCATCCGACCTTACTCAAATCATATTCACAAATTTAGTTATGAATTAACATTTGTTAATTTTAAGAAAAAATTATATAAACAAATGCATATTTTCGGCGTTTTCAAGCATAATGTTTTCAATGTAAAGTTTTGTCGAACAGTACAATATATACAATGTTACAATTTAACAAAAAATTGTTGAACTATTTACAGATCCTCACTTTCAAGAGTTTCAAGCATTGAAATTATCGTACTCTTGAGAGTGCAGGAAGCCCACGAATTCATACACAACAATGGCATCGCCGATTTCGCTGTTAACCTACTTCAATGTTTTCTAATAGTGAGAGCTGCTCTCGAAAACAACCTTTCAGCAGGCACGGCTGTCGCTGGAGTACCTAAAAAATCTTTGGCAATCTGTGATAAATTCGGATAGTCGCCGCAATTTAATTTTTGAAACTAAAATTTAAACTATTTCCGTTTTGAATTGAAAATTTAGCTTTTTCAGTGAAATTAAAAATACAAATACTAGGTTGGAAATTTATGTTTCTGATCGAAAATTCTAGAGTTTAGTTGACAGAAGATGGGTTGGAAGTTGAACTATATTGCTGAAAACTCGGGTTTTTAGTTTTTCCCAATTTTTGTAAAAAACAAAGGCAAGAGAACAATAGTCAGTGAAGTATTCTCTCAAAAATAATTCTTATAAATAATAATAAGATTAATAAAACATGTAACTATTTGGTTGAAAACCCGTTTATTTGAGGTAGAAATGTGTTTTATAACTGAACATTCAAGTATTCACGTTAAAGAGTCATCATTGAAAGCAAAAGTTTGTTTCTTCATTAGAAATTTCAACTAGCTTGGTTTGGAAATTGAATATTTTGTTGAAAATTTAACTACATTTTTGTAAAAACCGTTTTATCGTTTGATAACATAGCCACACAAAAAAGTGTGCGGATCTAGTAACAAGACACACATCTTCCTATGGATTTTGGGGCGCTGAATTAAAATTCGGTATCAAAAATCACCCATCACGTCATGGTTGAGCCATAACCTCAAAAAATGACCAAAAATCATGTACCGAGGCAAATAAATTTCGAAATAATGCCAGTGATGCAAATTTTCACTTCAAAAACATGTCGACAATTGTGAAAGATCAACCCTTGCCTGATATCAACTTATTTAACATAACTTTACCCAACAGAACCTAACCTCACCTAACCTGAATTAACAGAAATTTATTGAACTACACGTAAAGCTCTGGAAGCATATTTTCCCAGTAGCAAATGTGTGCTACATCGAATGGGTCAACTCGAGCCTAACCTAGAAATAAATCTAACCTAGCCTAACCTAACCTAACCTCACGAAACACAATTAAACTGATTGTGTTGTCCCGTTGTGTTTCCGGTACCGTTTGAATCAGCTTGGGCTTAACCTGCAAAGAGGTCAAACCTATCCTAACCTAAAAAAACCTGACCTAACCTAACCTAACTTAACTTCACGTAACAAAATTAAACTCATTGTGTTTCTAAGTTTCAGGTTAATTGAAATGGGGTCAATTCGACTTGTAGTTCTAAGTTTCTTCAAATGAGTAATGTGCGTCTAAATTTTTAACCACCTGTAGTACAATGAAATGAATTTTTTTGTGTTACAACGAGAACACTTGAGTTAAGTTGTGTTGCGTTAAGCAAAATTTCGTTAGGTTCTGTTAAGTTAGATTCATTTGTAGGTTAAGAGCGAGTTAACCTATTAAATATAGCAGACATTTAGGACTGAGAACCGTACGCTTACATAGCTACACGTGTGGTTGAATTTCATTCGGCTAGGTTAGGTTAGGTCAGGTTTTGTTAGGTTAGGATAGGTTAAACCTCTATGTAGGTTTAGCCGAAGCTGAATGAAACCGTACCGCAAACACAACGGGATAACCCAATGAGTTTAATTGTGTTACATGAAGTTAAGTCAGGTTAGGTTAGGTTAGGATAGGTTTGACCTCTTTGCAGGTTAAGCCCAAGCTGATTCGAACGGTACCGCAAACACAACAGGACAACGCAATCAGTTTAATTGTGTTTCATGAGGTTAGGTTAGGTTAGGCTAGGTTAGATTTATTTCTAGGTTTTCTGTTAATTCAGGTTAGGTGAGGTGAGGTTCTGTTGGGTAAAGTTATGTTAAATAAGTTGATATCAGGCAAGGGTTGATCCTTCACGGTTGTCGACATGTTTTTGAAGTGAAAATTTGCATCAATGGCATTATTTTGAAATTTATTTGCCTCAGTGCATGATTTTTCGTCATTTTTTGAGGTTATGGCTCGACCATGACGCGATGGGTAATTTTTGATACCGAATTTGAATTCAGCGCCCCAAAATCCGTAGGAATACGTGTGTCTTGTTACCAGATCCGCACACTTTTTTGTGTGGCTGTGTAATTCATTTTCTCGAATGAAAAGTTAACTGCAGGTTTCTATTTGCAAAATTTATCTATATTTCAGTTTAAAATTTAACTATATAATTAAATGAAAATTGATTTTTCTGTTTGGAAATTGAAACTATTTTCTTCATGATTTGTGTTTTTGGTTAAATAATAACGTTTCTAACATATTCAACTTTTTGATTTTCGAATAAACTTTCGTTACGAATTTAACTTTATTTTTGATAATTCATTTCGTTTCTGAAATTTTTTTCTTTTTGGTGTAAAATGAAGTGTCTTGGTTGAAAATTCAACTCCTTGTTGTAAAGTTAAGATAAATTGTTGTAAGTTCATTTTATTTTTGACAAATTCAACTATTAATTTAGAAAAAAACGTTCTTCTCGGTTAAAAATTTATTTTATATTTAAAAATGTAATTATTGCAGTTCAAGGTTCATCATTTTATTTGAAAAGTAATTTCTCGAATTACAAATCCAACATTTTTTTTGAACTTCGTTCTTTTTGAAGTAGAAAATTAATATTTTAATTGAAAATGTAACTGTTTCATTTCTGGTAGAAAACTTATCTTTTTGATAAAAAATTTACCTCTTTCTCTAAAAATTTATGTATTTGGTGAAATATGAGTTTTCTTAATTTCTTATGTATAAAATTAAAGTATTTAATTGAATGTTCTACTACATGGTTAAAATTTTAGTTGATTGGTTGAGGGGCTTATTTTTTTTTGTTTGAAAACTCTTTTTCAGGTTAAATATTACTTTTTTAAGTAACAATTTAACCATTCCATTTTCTATTGAAAATTCAATTATTGGGGTTTTTATTTGGAATTTATCGTAGATACGAGGGTAGTTCAATAAGTCCTTAGAATGAAGTATAAAAACAATTTTTTTTGGGTAAATTTTTTTTTATTTTTCAACATAATCTCCTTGGAGCTC
>NC_046663.1:87697924-87701289 GCF_010883055.1 Belonocnema kinseyi
TTACCCAGTTATAAACCGTTGCTAAGGCAGGGGCAAATGTGCCATGAACTGAGTCCAATTCATTTTTTATCTCATATGGAGTTAAACCCTTTAAATGAAAATATTTGAGTACCGCTCTGAACTCGTTTTTTTTTTCATTTTTCTTAACGAACAATTTTTTTTTCAATTGGTTATAAAAACACGTAAACTCAGAAGATGTGGCCTGTGACTGCACCATATATCTAGTCGGGAGTGGTGCTGACTGAAAACAGATGATTTGGAGCGATTCGCGCGCCATATGCTGGTCATTCTAAGGACTTATTGAACTACCCCCGTTTTTGGTTTGTAAATTCAACTGTGTAGGAAGTAAAGTATCGCTAAATTCTTAAAAATTCATATAATTAATAGAAAATTTCACTATTTTGTTAAAAATTAGTCTTTTGGATTTAAAATATATTATTCGTGGTAGAAAATTCATCTTTCTTGGTTGAAAATTTGAGAGTCTTCCAACAATATCGTCTTTTTGTCAACATTTTTCGTGTTTAGTTCAACTATTTTTCCAACAATTTGCACTCTGAAATTTTGAAGAATCAGTAGAATGCAATCTATTTACGACAATTTAGCTGTAAATTGTTCACTTTTCAATATCTGATTAATATTTGCTCCTTTCAAATAAACAGTGCAATATTGCCACATACTAAAAAATATATTCTTATTCATTAAAAATATTTATAAATTGAATGAACGTTGAAAATAGTTGCTATAATCGGCATAATCGCACTTCCATGTTTCAAATGATTTGATTCTAAGCCAAAGTACAAATTTTCCACTATCTACGGGGAAAATATATTTCAGGATTTTCACTGTAGCCATAACCGGTTTAACCAGGCTTTAAAGGAGTCAGGGGGGAAGGAAGGACGTCAACCCATTGAAGAATTTTCCTCTCCGTTAGGTTCAAGTGAGAAGAGCACATCTGCTGAAGGAGGACCGAAAACCCGACACGATCCCGAGCCGATATCTCGACTTCCCGATCCAAAGTCGAGTCTAGCTAAAACCGACACGACCAAACCCGATACCGGAGACTGGGATCGTGTCGATATCGGGAACGATCGCTCGATGGCATCACTACCGGCGCTGAGTACAGCCTACTATATGTCCAAAGAATATACTGTCGGCGAAAAAATTCGAGTCCTCTGGCTTTGTCGTTGAAAAAAGTAAGTGAAGAAAAAATGGTAGGTAATATTCTAAAAATTTGTTGGCAGCTTACATATTTGTTGGCAGCTTACATATGCGACTGACATATCTTCAGTTCTAATGAAGATAATGAAGTGATTAAAATTGGAGGTAGTAAGTTGAACTATCTGTAATAATTTACAATTTCAAGAAAGTAGGTGCTTCTTGTTGTCTTCGTACAAATTGCGATATTTGAAGTCATTTTTTTATATAGGAAAGCAAGTGCGAGAGTCCAGCGTGGTGTTGCTTTTTCAGAGGATCCTCCTCGGTTTTCCTCATTGCAGGGAAAGGGTTTGAAGGCCAGAGTGACGCTCGCATATTTATTCACAAAAAACGAACAATTATTTATATTTTGCAAATTTTTTGACGGAAATCTATTCAGAATTGTGTAATGTACCACCATGAATTTTGTCAGATTTTCCCTAATATTTTTTTAAATAAAAAACTATTGTTAGCGTTAATTTGAATATATTTTATATGTAAGTTGGCAATAGTGTAATTATGTTGAATTGGCAACCGTGCCGTCGCTATAGAGCAGAAGAGAGAGGATATAAGTTGGCAGATGAATCGAAGGACTCTTGCGATTCGAACGTTCGTGCGAGAGATCTTGGAATATTTCAGAAAGGGCCTTCGTGGCATGATAAAATCGACCCTACGCGGGGGCATGAGAGGTTTTAATAGTGCGAGGAATCTATGGTACGGCCATCGGGCGACTTGAAATAGATTAAACCAGAATAATCTTTGTACTTTTATATAGTCAATATAGATTATCTCATATTACACAATCTGTTGTAGCATTTACTATCCAGTGCCTTTCCTAATAAGCAATTAGAATTATAACGGAAGCTAATAATCTCAGAAGTGGGACATACTAGTCCTGCTTAATCTAAAGATTTGTTTAGTGAAAGCTCGGTTCGGATTGTGAAATTTTTAGCTCCGAAAACTCGAAGTGAGAAAAACAGTGGTGGCGAACGTACAAGTTCGTACGTGTTGCATGACATAATTGTAGACCGAACAAAGAAGCGAAGATTAGTGGGGGCAACGCGCGCATCGAATGTGTGTTTATTCTACGTGAAGCATAGTGATGTGTGAAATTTCGAAGTGGTGAGTGATAAGAGCCCAAGATGACCGAGGAAGGGCGAGTCGATTCATCAGTGACTCAGAGCGGGAGTTAGCCTGTTGTGAATCAGCAGCCTCTCAACGAGCAACCACCCGGAAATCGTCCGCCGGAACCAAATTCGGTTCCACCCGGGAATCGTCAGCAAAATACAAATTCGCTTCGATTCCGAAATCCAGGCGACGATCAATGTAACAGAAGGGGGAATCAAGGTTCTGCAAATGCACAAGGCAGTCTCGCTTCTAACCAGGTGCAGGGTAACCCGGTGCCAGGCCTATCCCTACCGAATGAGATGCAGCAATTGATTGCTGCGATGACAGCTTTAACACAGCAAAACGCAGCGTTGATGGCGGCAGTGAACAATCCTCAACCGCCAGCTCCTCCTCAACAGCATTTGTACAACGTCTTACCAGACTTCTCACATAACATTTCGACATTCGATGGTCTCTCTGGAGCATCTCACGCGAAGGTGTGGATTAAACAACTGGAGTCCACAGCAATGCTCCATAACAGGACAGAGGCAGTAGCCTTCGAAACCGCCAGAAGTCATTTATCAAAAGCAGCTAAGAATTGGTATCTCGCTCAATTGGATGTTATCACGGACTGGCGAAGTTTTTATGCAGCTTTCAACAATACCTTTGTGGTTGAACAATCGTTAGCAGAGAGGTACGAAGAAATGAAGAACAGATGTCAAGATGCCAATGAGGATACAAGAGAATATTTTTTCGACAAATTACGCCTATGTCGGCTGTTGGGTTTTGGTCTAGATGAAATTAAGAAGCAGATTGCCATCGGATTGTGGTCGAGAGAGTCCAGCACGTCTATTATGAGTCAGAGTTTCCATGAAGTTGACGACATACTCAAAAACATCGTCGAGCTGGAGTCATTGGAGGCGGCAAGAAAGCAGCGTATCAGCGCCTCGAGAGATTCAGCCAAGTTCTCCCGGGACCGGCGCAACGTTTCTAAGGAAGAAGGACGCAAGGATTCAAGACAGCACATCGGCAGAGACGAACATCAGCAAGCGTCAGCGGCACGT
>NC_046663.1:87701389-87705874 GCF_010883055.1 Belonocnema kinseyi
GAGGGAGCTCTTCTTAATATTTTGACACCAAAATCATGTCGATACACCTTACCGACTGCGAGTAAAGCCACCCACGCTTTAACTTGACAGACTGTAAAGCTGTGCAAGGCTATCTGCAAATTTTTGTGACCCATTCTCTAAAAAATATTGCTACGCTTATAATAATATATGTACTAAGATTTTAGATTTTAGATTTTAGAAATATAACCAATTATTATTGCACACGGAGAGAACTGTTGTAGTATACGCTTCTATTTTCGTTTTGTAAACTAAAGTATCATAATAGTAACTACGTGATGGTTAAAATCTATTACACGCTGTTTAGTTTCATTGGGCTGCTTTTACTAAACAGCGCAGTACGGACCTTGAATACCTATTTAGTAAAAGCAACTTCTCTACATCGTTTAGTAAATACAACTACTCTACCTCACCGTTTATTAAAAGGAACTAGTCAGTTTCATCCCCTCCCTCTTTCCCAGCTCTTTCTATAGACGGTGGCTGCTTGTGTTGGTTGTACGCTTGTGTTGGTTGGAAGCGTGTGTAGTGCTAAACATATTACCGTACGCTTCTAATTATATCGTGTTTCTAACGTTGTGTGGAGTTTTTTGCGTGACCGAGTTCTGCGTGAAGTGAATGGGGATGGACACGCTCATATCAATCTGGGGATTTTCTTCGTATGTGAAAGTGTTTGAAGTTAAGTTACAGCTGTAGATAGAATAAACAGCACGGTGACGCGCTCATTATGCTAACCTCAAAATTGGTTTCGTATATTTTTTTGCCCAACTCACGTTCACACGAATTTCTCTGTATCTATATTTAAAACTTTTTTAGCTCCAAGAGGAGGCAGTAAAGAACGTTTGTATATTCTTGGAAATTTATAATTAGATAACAGAATTATAGGAATTTAGGAATGTACAAGCCTTCCACAGTGTTTTCGTGAGTGGGGTAGTATACAACCAATGTAATTTGTTATAATATAATAAAATATTATTTTTCTGCTTTGCAGATAATAAAATTGACGTGCCCACTCTTTATTTATTAAATTTTGAGGCACTGAGCATCTTGATTCCTCCAATAGGGGATAGGCTGAAATTTTTGGGTAGCATTAAAGGTTTTTAGTGGGATAGAGACGTATGTACAAAAAGAAATGTTTACTACAATGTACACTAAACGAATACGTTTAGTTTTTCTTCAAAATGAATTTTTTGTTCTTGCAGGTGATTGTTGATGTTGTAGATGGGGAAGTAATTCTGGGTGCGGAAACTCCAGAATGTACAGAGATTCCACAGTCCTCAATAACTGACGCTTCCTCTGAGGCGCCTACAGAGGATCAAAATAAGAGGCTCGTACCTTGCCCTGAAATTCGAAAGACGAGGAGGGGAGTAGATGAGCCTACTTCTGTGAGTATATATTTTCCAGAAATCTTTTAACATTTGATTTTAAATTATTAATAGTTGAACGAATCCATTTCAAAGGCGGCAGGTTCTAAAGTTGAAGTCGCAGAGTCTCTCAGGGAAAAAATATTTTGATTCTTTAAAAGAAATTAGGCAATTACAGAATGTATCTTATTTTTAATATAAATTTCATAGCATATTGAACAATGAATAAGGGAATAATTACTTATTATTAATTATTAATTGCAAACTCACTTGATACTTAGTTAATTGTTAAATATTTATTCGAAACAATAGAAATATATTTCATCGTTTAATAAATTTATAGTATTTTTTTTAAATTTTATAGCAAATTGAACAATACATTGTGTAATAATGAATTAGTTATTAATTTTCTTCGATACCTTCCTAATGACTTAATTAATGATTATAATTATTTTTAATTGAATTGTTACTCAAAAATTTATTAATTAATAAGTAAGGCACATTAACAATAATTTACATTTATTTAATTTAATCACTAGACTTAAGTTATAAAATACGATCCACAGAGATGACATTTACTTTGCTCCTAAGTGGATTTTACTAAATAAGTTTCACTTTCGTAGTAGGAACTACATTCCCACTTCGTACATACTACTATACTCTGTCCCCTGAGAGAAGATCTTCTAGATCGACCAATTTTGGTTTTCTTCGCGCAGCCCATTGTTCAATTTATCAGAAAGAAGGGATTTATTAAGATGTTTCAGCCAATCTGAGTGAACCTCTTCAAATTCATTAGAAACTAGTTTCTTTGATTGATTTACGACACTGGCTTTATTTTTTCTTCTACTACTTGTCTGTTTGCTTACCAAACTTAGTGTGGATAAGGTTACCCCAGCAAGGGTCTTTGGTCTACAGCAGGTCAAAGTAAGGAAATATACAGAATTTAAACTTTGCAATTAGCGATTTGAAAAAAGCATAATCCGCATCTACGAATTTTTCCGATTCCAATGATACATTGCTTGCCTTGAAAAGTCGAAAATTTGAAGAAGTTTAATCGCAGAAACTTTAGCTCAATATTCAATTTGATATAGCTTACTTCCCCAATTTTCAAACTTTATAGACAAATTAAACATCATTGGAATCGGAAGAATTCGAACATTCTGAATATATTACTTTTAAGTCGGGGATAGTAGAATTATTAATTTTTAACTTTTTAATTACAAAAAAAGAGCGACTGAGTCAAAAACTGAAGTGGCTACCGTAGACCCCTGTACCTCGAGACCTACGCGCGGTGGGGTCCTTTTCTTTTATAGCTAACATCTCGTGAAGGCATTCAAACTATTTCAGAAAGAAACTCAACGAAAGTAATAAATATTAAATTAAGACCAAGGGACGAATGAGAAGAGAATTTAATAAACTACGTGTGAAAAAAAAACGGGTAAGGACACTCCTCCATTCAGAAACGCCAACCCATATGCGCGCCTAGAGCATCTTCTCGCAGGGAACAGAGTATAAACGAGTATCTTTTAAGCGACCTGTTGCACAATAGAAACTACATTCCGGCGTCGTATATTATACTAAACGAGAATCGTCCATCCGACCGCATGCGTAGTAGGCACTTCGTTTGCCCTTCATAATTTCTACTAAACGAGAATAGCCCGTGCCACCGCATGCGCAGTAGATGCGCAGTAGTTTTTTAAATTGGAAAACAAGTGACAGAAAGTAGGGGGGGGGGGGCGTTTTTGTACTGCCGACCGCTGGTCCCTTTCTTCGGGCCGTGGCCAGGTGCCATCCAAGCATTCAAAAACAGGGGTGGAAGAATGGCATCAGCGGTCGACAGTAAAACAAAAAAAGGGCCCCCTGCTTTCTGTCACTTGTTTTCCAACAAAAAAAATATCTAAAAAAATCGCGATTTTCACAAAAAATAAGACTGACACGTCCTTCCGGGTGATTCAAAATAAATACAGAGCCTATCCATTACAGTTTGCAGTTTGAATCGCTTAAATATCTGTATTAGAACTGAAGATGATATAGTTGCACATTTTTGTACTTTTAAGCAACAATTTTTATTATTTGTTTAATTTCTCAACTACAACTGGTTCACAACAGTTTTCCTCATACTCATGAATTTTTAAAAAATTTTCCCATCGCCCCTTGTATAAGAAATAATGCTCTAAACTTGACTGTTCTTAAATGTACCCGAAAATCCGTACTTTTTTTTACATTTTTCAGTCTGCTAAGCACAAAATTTTTTTTACATAAACGTCTCCAAGCTGATTAACGTAGAACACTTTCAGCTTTTAAATGACTATTTTTTTATTGCGCTGGCATTTTTTTTGACTGAGTTGTTAAGCTTCAAAGGCAGATGCCTATAGTTTTCTCGCCGATAGAAGGGGAAAGTATCATTTGGAGGCTGAATTTTGGCTCAATGTGCCGAGAGTTGTGTAGTGCTGGACCGCGCTGTCAGCCACCTGAACACCTGTCAACACAACTATACGCATTGCGATATTAGACTAAATAATTGTTAATAAGGAAACTAATTGAAATAATATTTGCCTAATTTTCAACTTTCTTTCATTTAATAGTGTGTACTAGTCACTTGGAATATAATGATTGAAGCCTCGGCTGAAATAACGTTGTATCAACACATATTTTGTATCAATGGAGTTCTATGTGCATCAGTTTTTCTTTTAACTGTTTCTCTATTCCGCGGAAAGAATAAAAAAGGTAGAAAGGCTGGAGTAAAGCGTCGAGAACTGTTAATATCAAATATAATATTCAAAAATAATCAAACAAGTAAATGAGTGATGAATAATTATCAGGAATTTTACTAAAAAATACTTTTTAAATTATTTTCATAATAAACTAAAAATAAAACATAAAATTATAAGTACGCGAATAATTAAGTGTTTTTCTTTCCTTTTTTTATAAAATGACGAGAAATTATATTTGTATTTTTTACAATATGTGTAGGACCGTCAGTTTTTTATATAGGAAAGCAAGTGCGAGAGCCCAGCGTGGTACCGTTTTTCAGGGGATCGGCCTCGGTTTTCCTCAACACAGGGAAAGGGTTTGCAGGCCAGAGTGAGGCTTGGAGGCTCAAGTG
>NC_046663.1:87705974-87708680 GCF_010883055.1 Belonocnema kinseyi
TGTTTGATCAAAACTCGAAACTCAGATTTTTCCATATTAAAAAAAACTCGGAGGTTAGTCGCTTCTCAGTGTTGTAACTTGTAAATGCGTAAACATAAATGGAAAAAGTTTTGACAGGCGTCATTTGAAGGATCAAGCTCGACGAAAATGGTTCACCTTAGTAAATACTAATGCCATCTCTTAGAATTTTCAGGTACTTATCAGACTGCCTAGTACGTCCCCTTTGGAAATAATTCCTATGTCTCCCAACTTATATCTATTAGATTATTTCCAATCTAATAATGTATAAATATGATGTATGCACATTTTATGGACGAAAAAATAAACAATTTTCCACTCTTGGTCAATTATACATACATTATATTATATACATTATATTATATTATATCATATACATACATTATACCTTATCAGTGAGTTTTAATCAATCTGCGAAAAGTACATAAAATCGGGCTATGACCCAAGCAGTTCAAAGAAATCTTTTTAAATTATTTTTTAACGATGTATATTAAATCCAATTTTTTTTATTAAACCCCTAAACACAGCTTTTCATGTTTAAGAGAAATAGTGTTATGTAATGAATTTTTCGGGTGTGATGAGGAATTATATCTGTGAAAGTCAATTTTTTTCTTGAAAGCCGCTCTGTAGTAAAAATACAAAATTAAAAAAAAAACTTTGTAGCTAGATAATTATTCAATTTTTTTTTTAACTTTTCTTTTCTTTATTTCAACGAAAAGTTGATGCCATTTTTTTTCACAGTAGTAGAAATACAGATTGGCGAGGAACATTGTACTTAAAAAAATGTTTCCTCGATTTCTTGTACACAAATTTTCCTTTAACAAAGTTTTGTGTCTCTTAAAATATTTAAATTTAAATTTGTCAAAATGTTCATAATTTCAATTTTTAAATTGAAATGTACTGAGTTTTTTGTTTTAAAATTATTTCTATGAAAGAAAGCATTTCCAAAATCACACTGTAGTAAAAAATAAATTTGTAAAAAAGAGCATTGTAGTTATATAATTATATAATTTTGCGTTTACTCCTTGAGAATTATTTTTGTGAAAGTAACAATAATTGTTCGCCTTTAAAAATAAACTTTTTGTCGATAAGAAAAGAACATTTTTTAAAGAACACTTAAATAATTATTCAACTACAAAGTTTTGTATAATTTCATTTTTTTACTACAGGTTCATTTTTAAAGGCACTGCAATGTTTTCTGACAACTTTAAAAAAAATTTGTTAAAAAATTGTACTGCATTCTAATTTTTTACATCAATATTGTATTTCGTTAAAATACATTGTTTTAATAATACTGAATGATTTATCAATAGTTATTAATAAAATGAAATTAAATATAAATGTTAAGTTAAATAATGTATATAATTTAGAAACTGAGATATCAACCAAAGAATAACACTTCCAATTGTTAAAATTGTAAAACAATTGTAAGACACAATTGATTAAAACTCACTGATAAGGGTCACCATTGTGGGCCGAAACTTACGTTTAATAACTTAAATTAATTATTATCCCACTACAATTTAAAAGTGGATCAAAAGTGAAAATTTTTAGAAAAAACTGCAACATACGAGAATCACTGTAAGAGAATATTTTTATAAACAATAATAATAACTTGTACAAACACTTACTTTTGTTAACTTGAATCAATTATTAATCCACGATAACTTGAAAAGTGGAAAATTGTATTTATTGTTTTTATTTATTCATTATTTATAATTGTATTGTATGTATAATTGACCAAAAGTGGAAAATTTTTTAATTTATCGTCCATAAAATGTGCACATATCATATTTATACGTTATTAGATTGAAAATAATCTAATTATGTATATTTAAATTATTTTCTTGGACATACTGATATTCTTTAAATAGGAATAGATATAAGTTGGAAGACAAAGGGATTATCTCCAAAGGGGACGTAGCATCGTGGGCCTGGAGCAACTTCGAATCCAGCGAGGGGTAGTGTCGCTGCACACTGGAAGGGGAAGGGTACGCAGGTAACCGTGGAGGAAATGACGACTGCCCCAAATTTCCGAATCTTCTATTTGGGGCGTCAAAATAGAGGCTTAGTTTTTGTTTCTGATTTATCGCTATACCTTCATATACAGAATAAAATTATTTGACGAAAAATAACAAAATGAAGCAAGAAGAAGACATATTGACATTTGCGTAATGTTTCAAGTTATTTTGCGCACGGAAAAAATATCCATTAAATTTTATAGAACTAATCCTATATTTGAGGATACGCTGGGTAGTTTAATAAATGTTAAAATCGTCTTTGGTTTTACATTGCGTTGAACTAGTCCCGAAACTATAGAAAACAGTTCTATAAAATCATAACCGATTTTTCGCCACAAACAAATTAATCTTCTGTATTATTATATTATTACTATTATACTCCAATATCTGTTCGCATTTTTAATGACACCATTTATTCGCTATTACACAATTACTACTCTATTTATAATCGCACGCTATGAAAAGTTTTGTATTCGCCGCGGGGGTTCGCACCCTATAGTTTCGCATTCCTAACACCTAAAGTCTCTCGGCTAGCCTACCTTGAAGTATGCAAAAGAAATCTGAAATATAACTTACAGTCTGTCAAGTTAAAGCGTGGGTGGCTTTACTCGCAGTCGGTAAGGTGTATCGACATGATTTTGGTGTCAAAATATTAAGAAGAGCTCCC
>NC_046663.1:87708780-87719553 GCF_010883055.1 Belonocnema kinseyi
TTATCATCACGACAATGCGCCTGTTCATTCATGCTTAGTTGCACAAGCAAAATTGCATGAAATCGGCTTCGAATTGGTTCCTCAGCAACCGTATTCACCAGATCTGGCCCCCAGCGACTATTACTTGTTCCCTAACCTGAAGAGATGGCTCACCGGTAAGCGGTTTTACTCAAATGAGGAGCTCATAGCTGAAACTGATGCGTATTTTGCAGACCTTCCGATCGAGTACTTTTCGGACGGTATCAAAAAGTTAGAAAATCGTTGGACTCGCTGTATCGACCTAAAAGTAGAGTATGTTGAAAAATAAAACCGACTTTGGCCAAAAATACGTCTCCGTGTTTCATCTTTCAGGGACTTATCAGACTGCCTAGTAGCATCGTGGGCCTGGAGCAACTTCGAATCCAGTGAGGGGAAGTGTCGCTGCACACTGGAAGGGGAAGGGTACGCAGGTAGCCGTGGAGAAAATGACGACTGCCTATTGTCAATGCAGCACGTTTTATTATACTTTTTCTTAATCTGGTTTTTGAAAAAATATAATCTTCAACCTTTAAGGAAAATATTCTCAAAATTTCAGTATCAGATATATATTATTGGGGCTGTTATTAGTCTTTGAAAACAGTGAAAATAGCATTTTTTAGGCAACCGTAAATAATATTTATTCTAAATTTTTCATTTAAAAAACGCTTTTATATGGATTCTAAGGATTTCAAGAACAACATATTAAAATTTCAAATTAAAAAGTGGGTAACTTCATGGTTGAAACCTTAAATGAAAAAAAAGTTGTTTTTGCCCATGTTAATTGCATAAGAACTTTATAATGTTGCAAACGGTTCGTCGTACAAATAAAGTTTTAAGGCGTAAGAAAGTTTTATTTTTGCTCAACCATGATAAAATTGATTTTATAATTTTTTTTGTCTATAAATAATGAAATTGTTTAAAAAAATTTGACCCATAGTTATCAAAAACCTACCCAAGGTATTCGTAATCAGGGGCCTTTTTTGACCTATTAAAAAAGAGTAATCTGGGGGACCTTTTAGTGCATACAAGAAGTGTTAGTGGCTATCGGATTAATGTTAAACTTAAGAAATTTAATTAGATGCAATTGTATAATTAAAGTCTGATTCATTGCTTGATTTTTGCTAAATAAGGAACAAAATACTTTTCATGTTATTTGTGTCGCCTCTATAAACGTAATGCAAAATTCAAACCCGGCAATTTTAAAGGATGCTCAATTCAGCTTTCACTCAAATCATTAATTTCAGTTTAAAAAAGGTTCCAAGCTATTTTGGAACGAATTTACAAGAAAGCTAAGGGAAACGAAGAGATTTAGATGAAATTCATAACAATGGAAGGTAAATTAAAAACGTAAAAAAACTTCATTGGATTTGATAACGTTGGCATGAGCTTAGAGAAATTCAAAGAATGAATAAATGATGCCAAAAACATTGAAGTGAATGAAGTACAGTCATAATACCGACTGCCTTATTTATTGCGCAAACGTTTATCAATTTCAGTCTGAAGGTTGTCGCAACTTATTCTTTGATTTTAATTGCCAAACTGCACGAAATAGTATGCATGTACGTAATCGTAAAAGGGACGAAGCAGGGCGATATAGAGGGGATACGATTCGCGGCGTGAATAAATATAACGCTAGAACCTGCGAAATCATTATTATTCTTTGTTTAATTTTCTTGGACGTAGTACGTGCTACTGAAAAATGACTGGTCGTGGAAAGGGAGGCAAAGGGTTGGGAAAAGGAGGAGCGAAACGCCATCGCAAAGTTCTTCGTGATAACATCCAGGGAATCGCGAAGCCTGCTATCCGCCGTTTGGCTCGTCGAGGTGGTGTCAAGCGTATTTCTGGCTTGATCTATGAAGAAACCCGTGGTGTCCTGAAGGTGTTCCTGGAAAATGTTATCCGGGACGCTGTCACCTACATCGAGCACGCTAAAAGGAAGACTGTTGCAGCCATGGACGTCGTTTATGCTCTGAAACGCCAAGGACGTACTCTCTACGGATTCGGCGGTTAAACGTCTGTCGCCTTTCAAAATAAAAGACACAATCGGCCCTTTTCAGGGCCAACAATCATTTTTCACGAAGGATTATTTCTTTTCACAAACATTTTATTTTCCATAATTATTTCAGATTTAATAAATACGTTTATTGATCAAGTAAGGTAGTGGACCCGATACTCTCGAACGATTGGATTTTTTTTTTATTTAGATACTTGAGGTATCATAAAATTATATAAAAGCTTTCTACAACGTATGATATTTTGTCTATTGTTTGAGGTCATTGAGATGACAAACGTTCGCGGACGTCAGAATAAGTATTGATAGTTTTCCAACATTTCCGTTTTTATGAAGTTTCCCCTCATAAAAATCAGCCGATCAAGCTTTACGCTACAATTGAGAATTATGGAATAAAGTAAGAAATGCTTAGTTTTCGTTTAATATTGATAAATTAAATATTCAATGCAAATTAATGGTTTTTACTCACAATTTAAATGCTAAATGATCTTTTGTTTTATGAAAAATTCCAAATATAATTGTTAAATTCAGCCCTAATTTGTCTAAACCAGGGGTCTCCATAACCCACAGGTGCAGCGTGACCCAGGATCGCTCGACCTTTTTGAAGATCTATCAATTTTTTTTCCACGGGAAACTGAGATGAAATTTATGACCCCACACAAAAAAAATCTCAGCTGGAAGGGCTCGGTTCTGAAAGTTGAACCTGGAGGACCGTTTTTTCTGGTATAGCTTAACGGAACTTGTAATAAAGGGATTTGATGTAAAGTTAAAAGTATTAAAAATTTTCAACTAACTAATTGCGGATAGTGGTTTCTAAATTAATTTTGGCAACATTAATAATGCAAATCTTGTATTAAATTTTATCCTTGTAAATTCAAAGCTAATTAAACCGTTGAAAATGGAATTATAAAAAAATGTGACTTTTAAATAAAAATAATTTCCAATTAGAAGCGATTCAAGTTTTAAAAATTCCTTTTGTAACCATCAATTTCTTTATAAAAAATAAATAATCCAAAATAAACAGAAAGCATTCAAAATTTTGTTTTTAATTGAAGAATCTCTAAATATCATTATTTCAGATTAAAATTTCGAAAATAAAAAAAAATTAATAACGTTAAAAATTTAAATATTTGTAAATTAGAATTATGAAAATTGTTGCTGTTGAAATTATAGAATTTTAAGTTGTAATTACGATCACGTTTGGCTTGTTGTCGGGGTGTCAAGCGTATCTCTAGCTTGATATATGAAGAAACCCGTGGTGTCTTGAAGGTGTTCCTGGAAAATGTTATCGGGGACGCTATCACCTACACCGAGCACGCCAAAAGGAAGGCTGTCACAGCCATGGACGTCGTCTATGCTCTGAAACGTCAAGGACGCACCCTCTACACATTCGGCGGTTAATTCCTATCTTCGCCTTTTAACAAAAACAAAAAATTACGATCGGCCCTTTTCAGGGCCAACAATAATTTCTTACGTTGTAAACGTGAGCCGTTTATGAATTTTTTCAATAACTTTCTCTTTTTTAAACGCGCGTTTCATTATATTTTCCTTTGATTACTTCGGTTGTCCTGAAGCTCATAATAAGCTAAGACATTTTTAATAATTTGTGTATGCAGTCAAATAATAGTCTAAACGAGATTACAAGAAGCGACTGGTCAAATTTTCACGGACGACTGGAAATTCGTTTTAGCTGTTCCTCTTATAACTTATAGCTGAACAAAATCAGAATATGCTTATTTTTTCCTTTTGTTGCAGAGTAACTTTTCAGCGCGCTAACAGCAATTGTTACTCTTACACGTAATATTACATACTATTCTTTAAATTCAATTTTTCATAAGAGGTTATGAGCCAATTTATGAAATCTTAGTTATTTGATCTCCCGGATTTCAAGATGGATTTGGTCAACTATTCATATTTCGGAAATATGTAACAAGTGTACAACAAAGAGAATTGATTGTACCTAGATTGCAATATTTCCAGACTTAATGCACGATTTGGTTAAGTTTGTGTGAAGTAAAATTTGTACAGATTGTACTTTAAACCTCAGAATGAATCTGAAAAAGAAAAACTAAAATGTATAAAGATTTACCAGGAAAAATAGGGTAAAACCGATCGACGGTAGGTCAACACGTTAAGCCTTTAAGGCCAGTGCAATAAACCACGCCGAGTCGAATTTTTTTGATGACTTGAAACACAAACTGACTCTAACAGTAGTGGCAGAAAAATAAGACCTCAAGCAATAAATTGTTAGGATGTAGTTGGCTAGGTAGAAAGGGGCGATTTCCATTTCATCGCGGTGTACCTACTCGTCTTACCCTCTTCACTCGACTTCTCCTCACATCCCTGACTGAGCGATATTGCTATGCCGTGCTTTGCCAGCGGGGGGCCCCTTTGTCCTAATGAGGCATAAAATGCCATGCATAAAAATTTTATAGCTTTGCAATCAGAAAATTAAAAATATTATATTCAGACTCTATGTTTTTTTGCGATTTCAACGATATGTAACTTGTAATTAAAATATTGAACTAAGACTATGTTATGGCAGATATTAGTTTGTTTTAACCCTGATTAGATAGCATTATGGAATTTCCCGTAGAATAGTTGAAAATGCATCACTTCATTTGGTAGAAAATTCGCCTATTGACAATTTAATACTCATCCGTTGGAAGTGATGCTTTTATATTTTCCATTTGATAATCTACTATAATAAGTATATTCATTTTAATTCTATTCCCTGGAAAGTGAAGTTTAATTTCCTTTTCATAAATTGCCCTTGTGTTTAATACACTAGTGTGGCCCTTTTTTTTAAAATCCTTTTTTTTCAACCCCTAGTTCTATTCGATTGTCCAAGAATCGCCCATCATTTTTAATATTATAAAATTATTGTGTATGTGTATACCAAATAACTTCTATTGTGTACTGTTTTGTTAAGGATAACTCTTTCTGGTTTAAAAATCCAAGTACTTGGTTTCAAGTATAATGTTCTTCTAGGCAGATGGGTAAAAATCCGTATATTCTATTAAAATTGTCAACAGGTGAATTTTCTACCAAATAAACTGATGCATTTTCAACTATTCTAGGGAAAATTCCATAATGCTATCTAGTCAGGGTAAAAACAAACTAATATCTGCCAAAACTTAGTCCAATTTTAATATTTTAATTGCAAGTTACATATCGTTGGCTCGCAAAAAAACATAGATTCCAAATATAATATTTTTAATTTGCTGATTGCAAAACTATAACATTTTTATGTATGGCATTTTATGTCTCATTAGGACAAAGGGACCCCCCGCAGGCAAAGCTCGGCACAGCAATCTCGCTAAGTCAGGGACGTGAGGAGAAGTTGAGTGGAGAGAGTAAGACGAGCAGGTACACCGCGATGAAATGGATACTGCCCGTAGAAAAGGCGTCTGTTAGAGTGTTGGGCAGTCGTCATTTCCCCCACGGTTACTTGCGTACCCTTCCCCTTCCAGTGTGCAGCGACACTACCCCTCACTGGATTCGAAGTTGCTCCAGGCCCACGATGCTACGTCCCCTTTGGAGATAATCCCTTTGTCTTCCAACTTATATCTATTCCTATTTAAAGAATATCAGTATGCCCAAGGAAATCATTTAAAATATACATAATTAGATTATTTCCAATCTAATAATGTATAAATATGATATATGCACATCTTATGAACGAAAAATTAAACAATTTTCCACTTTTCAAGTTATCGTGGATTAATAACTAATTCAAGTTAACAAAAGTAAGTGTCTGATCAAGTTATTATTATTATTTATAAAAATATTCACTTACAGTTATTATCGTATGTTGCAGTTTTTTTTTTAAATTTTCACTTTTGATCCGCTTGTAAATTGTAGTGATATAATAATTAATTTAAGTTAACAAACGTAAGTTTCGGCCCACAATGGTGACCCTTATCAGTGAGTTTTAATCAATCTGCGAAAAGTACATAACGTCTTGTAGGTACGCAGTTTTACAATTGGAAGTGTTATTCTTTGGTTAATATCTCAGTTTCTAAATTATATACATTATTTAACTTAATTTTTTTTTAATTTAATTTAATTTTATTAATAACTATTGATAAATCATTGACTATTATTAAAACAATGTATTTTAACGAAATACAACATTAATGAAAAAAAAATAGAATGTAGTAGTAACATTTTTTTAACAAATTTTTTTTAAGCTGTCAGAAAATATTGCAGTCCCTTGAAAAATGAACCTGTAGTAAAAAAATTAAATTATACAAAACTTTGTAGTTGAATAATTATTTAAGTATTCTTTGAAAAATGTTCTTTTCTTATCGACAAAAAGTTTATTTTTAAAGGCAAACAATTATTGTTACTTTTACCAAAATAATTCTCATGGATTAAAAGCAAAATTATATAATTATTTAACTACAATGCTCTTTTTTGCAAATTTATTTTTTAATACAGTGTGATTTTGGAAATGCTTTCTTTCATAGAAATAATTTTAAAACAAGAAACTCAGTACATTTCAATTTAAAAAATTGAAATTATGAACATTTTGAAAAATTTAAATTTAAATATTTTAAGTGATACAAAACGTTGTTAAAGGAAAATTTGTGTATAAGAAAACGAGGAAACATTTTTTTAAGTACAATGTTCCTTGCCAATCTGTATTTCGACTACTGTGGAAAAATTGGCATCAACTTTTCATTGATATAATGAAAAGAAAATTTTAAAAAATTTATTTGAATAATTATTTAGTTATAAAGTTTTTTTTTTAATTTTTGTATTTTTATTACAGAGCGGCTTTCAAGAGAAAAAATTTGACTTTCACAGATATAATTCCTCATCACACCAGAAAAATTAATTAAATAACACTATTTCTCTTATACATAAAAAGCTGTGTTTAAGGGTTTCAATACAAAAAATGTGATTTAATATACATCGCTAAAGAATAATTTAAAAAGAGTTCTTTGACTGCAGTGTTTTCTGAAAACTTAAAAAAAATTTGTTTATAAATTTTGTTACAAGATTTTCCTACTACATTTTAATTGTTTATCCATTAGTTGTTCTTCGTTAAGAGATTTTTTTAAAGAATAGTACTTTCAAACGTAAAAGAGCATACCAGCAAGAAATTATGTACTTTTCACAGATTTAAGAAAGCTCACTGATAAGGATCGCCATTATGTGCCAAAACGTTTGAAACAAGTCAATTGCTTTCGATTCGCTTGACTCTAAACTTTAAAGACAACAATGTACATCAACAATTTCTACAAAACTAAGTTTTGAGTATCAATAACATCATCCAGCGATTATCAAGTTATCATTATTTTTAATAATGTTCTCTTTTAATAATTTTCGAAAAATGCGGTTTTTTCTTAAATTTTCAACAGCTCTACCAACGAAAAAAACAATATAAAATTGATTGATAACTCAATGGTAAGGAAATGGGTAATTTGAAAGACAAATGCATTATCTTCATGGGGGATATCACATCGAGGGCCTGAAGCAACTTAGTATCCAGTGAGGGGTAGTGTGGTTGCGCAGTGGAAGGGGAAGGTTAGGCAGGTAGCCGTGGAGTAAAAGACGATCGCCCATATTTCGCGCCGGGCTAGAAGCTGGTAACACTGTGATATTGAAATTAGTATCCATGGTACTTATAATCCCTTTGTATTCGCAATGCTCATTCATAGAATGTCTATATATTACTATAATTTGGAAAGCTTAGAATTTAAATTTATTATGTTTTGAAGACCTTTAAACTGGAAATTGAAAACTTCGCAAATTTTATCGTGGTAACATTTTTTATGAATTAAAATTGATGGAACTATTAATCCTTTTAACTTGAAATAAAATGATTTTGCCATATAAAGATTCTAAAGAAATTGAGTTTCACATACAGAGAATTTGAAATTTATAAAATTTATACGTTACTAATTTAAAAATTGGCCAATGTTACTATCTTACATATTATTCATTTTTTTTAGGGTTTTCAGTTTAAAATGCATGAAACTTATTACTTAATTTTTCAGCTAGCGATTTAAAAATAGCATAATCAGCATCTACGATTTTTTTCGATTCCAATGATATATTATTCGCCTAAAAAAGTTTGCAACGTTTATTAACAAATTACATGTCTTTTGAATCGGAAAAATACGTAGATTCCAAACATATTACTTTCAAATCACTGATTGCAAAATTAGGAATTTGTTAATCTCAAATTTTTCCTATTTTCCAACAAAGGACCCCTGAAAAAAGGGATGGTCTGCCGAATCTGTTACAAAATCTTAACTTCGTCTTTTGAACTATGCCTGAAAACTGGGGTAATAAATAATATGTACAACAGATCACTGAATGCTAATGAGAAATGGGCAGAAAACTGTAGACTATTTAGATGCAATGCTTTCAGTTTAAACCCATCACCCTTTAAATTGAATGGAAAATTTGAAACAGGGTCGTCTTTATTTTCAAAATTAAATTTGAGATTTTGCAGGGGTTTAGTAGATTTGCGTTAAATCATGGATTTCCCAAATTCCTTATTTTTAGAAATATGGAAAAATGAAATTATATCAGAGTAGGCGTTAGTGGATTAATAAATTCTAAAGTATCGATTATATGAATTTCCAGTCGCCCACAAACATTTGAGCATTTGCTTTTTTTGGACCTCTTGTGCACATTATACATCACATGAAAATTGCTCTAATTTGAAGATTTGCAACTTACAGTGCATAATGAAGACATTTTCAATTTTACTCTTTGAGGTTATGCTTAACATTTGCTTTCCTCTATTGGTATTGCAACTCGCCCATAAATGTTGAAAAATTGTGCAGATCGGGTCACCAGTAACCCAATTTACCTGAATTTCGCATGGTAACTTCGAACTCCTTGTAAAGAATGATAGAATTCATTTTGATAATATAACCAAAAAATTGTAAAATTATAGTATGTTAAAAAACTATGAATACTATTTAAGATTGAAACAAGCCACAGTTTCTGTTTCAAAAAATCGAGCAGTTACTGTGAAGATTCATTTACGAGTACATTTTTGACAAATATTCGAAAATATAACTTTCATATCGGCCTAAAATTTAAACAAAAATGCAATGATGGATTTTTAAAAACAGTTAATTGAACCAAGAACACCCCATTACACATTCTGGTTTCCCGTCTTCTTCGTGGACGTGATCAGTTTGTAAACATATTTTAACAATGTAAAATTCCTACATTGGAAAAATTTAGTAGCCCTGAAAAGGGCCGATTTACTTTAAAGGTGTTTAAAAATTAAGCCTTCTTTTCGGTCTTCTTAGGCAAAAGAACAGCTTGAATATTGGGCAAGACAACACCTTGAGCAATGGTGACTCCAGAAAGAAGTTTGTTTAACTCCTCGTCATTTCTGATGGCGTGTTGCAAGTGACGAGGGATAATTCTGGTCTTCTTGTTGCCACGAGCAGCGTTACCTGCCAACTCAAGAACTTCAGCGGCCAAATATTCCATGACAGCCGCCAAATAAACTGGAGCTCCGGCACCAACTCTTTCAGCTTAATTACCCTTACGAAGAAGACGATGAATTCTTCCAACTGGAAACTGAAGTCCAGCCCGACTGGAACGAGTCTTTGACTTTCCCTTTACTTTTCCGCCTTTTCCACGTCCAGACATAATTGATATAAGATTTTTAAAACTTCGTCAAGAAAACACTGTCCGAGAGCAAAAAAGCAGATTATGATTTTCGCATTTTTTTGCATTTTCAAGAATCTTTATTATTCATAAATTGCGATACATAGATTTACATCTTTGAATTTGAGACATGTAGAGCTAAGACACCTATTTCGCGAAGCGAAATTTTCCTCTATAAATTATTGTACTTTTCATGTTGTGATTTATTGTTGGGGTGTTCAGAGAACTTGTATTTGTGATGAACGTTTTGAGCAAAAAATTTTTATAAAAAACTCATAAATTGTGCGAAGACTTAAAACTATTCAACAACCTTATAACTAAATGAAATTAATACTACTACTACTACTGCTGAGGCTTTTCTAAAAGAATTTGATATGGTAATTTATGTTTTTGTCGGAACGGCATTAGATCTACATTTGTATACATGTGAAGTTCCTCTTGTAACCCTTCAATGTTGGGAATGTTATTATAAAAGACTACTGACAGGTCTAATATCTGATCTTTGATTGTTTTTATATTATATTTGGAGTGGATGTCTATATTTTAATCTCTTATTTTGGCGTTGACTATCATCCTTAGGCATTTACTTTGTATGACTTTTAGCTTCATAATATTGCTAATACATGTACTAGGCAGTCTGATAAGTCCCTGAAGAATGAAACACGGAGACGTTCTTTTCGCCAAAGCCGGTTTTATTTTTCAACATAGTCTCCTTTTAGGTCGATACAGCGAGTCCAACGATTTTCTAACTTTTTAATACCGTCCGAAAAGTACTCGATCGGAAGGTCTCCCAAATACGCCTCAGTTTCAGCTATGAGCTCATTTTAGTAAAAATGCTTGCCGGTGAGCCATCTCTTCAGGTTAGGGAACAACAAATAGTCGCTGGGGGCCAGGTCTGGTGAATACGATGGCTGAGGAACCAATTCGAAGCCGATTTCATGCAATTTTGCTTGTGCAACTAAGCATGAATGAACAGGCGCATTGTCATGATAATAAAGCGGTTTTTTCTTCTTCAAATGCGGTCGTTTTTCGGCGATTTCGATTTTCAATCGGTCCAATAATGATGAATAGTATGCTTTGGTTATGGTTTTACC
>NC_046663.1:87719653-87723214 GCF_010883055.1 Belonocnema kinseyi
GTCGGCTTACGCGAAAATAATGCCAAATTCTGCTGGGAAGTTGTCACGCGAATTCGTTTTTGGTCCATTGTGAGCAAACGCGGCACCCATCGCGCGCAGAGCTTCTTCATGCCCAAAACTGAATGCACGATATTTCCCACACGTTCCAATGATATTCCTACAGCATTAGCTACCTCTCTCAATTTCACTTTGAGATCATTCAACATCATATCATGGATTTTTTCGACATTTTCTGGTGTAGTGACCTCTTTTGGGCGCCCAGATCGTTCAGCATCAACTGTGCTCGTACGGCCACAACGAAACTCGGTAAACCACTTACGAATCGTTCCAATCGACGGTACAGAGTCCGGGTAATACTCATCCAGCTTGGCCTTGGTCTCAGATATCGTTTTCTTGCGAAGATAGTAGTGTTTGATCAAAACTCGAAACTCAGATTTTTCCATATTAAAAAAAACTCAGAGGTTAGTCGCATCTCAGTGCTGTAACTTGTAAATGCGTAAGCATAAATGGCTGAAGTTTTGACAGGCGTCATTTGAAGGATCAAGCTCGACGAAAATGGTTCACATTAGTGAATACTAATGCCATCTCTTAGAATTTTCAGGTACTTATCAGACTGCCTAGTATTTCCCCAAATGGGGGACGCATATAATATAATTGGCCTCACTATCGCCTTATACAAGATTAATTTATTTTTTATGTTGAGATTGCTTCTTCTCCCTATGAGACAGTTTAAGAAACCTATAATTCTGTACGCTTTCTTCTTAGTGTTTAGAATATGTTTATAATGCTTAAGTTTATGATCTAGTATATCTCCTAGGTATTTCGCTTCAGTTTTAGGCACAAGTTTTTTACGGTCTAAATAAAGATCTGAAACTAATTCTTTCCTACTTTTTGTCTTAAAGATAACAAATTCAGTTTTATCAGTATTAATCTTAATTTTCCAGCGGTGATAGTATTAGATGAGATTATCCAAGTATTCTTGCATTTTTTCTATGGAGAGTCTAATCCTCCATGATGCTATGTAAAGTGCTGTATCATCCACGAATAATGATAATTTAACTTTTGTCGATTTTGGCATGTCATTTATGTAATGTAGGAAAAGCACCGGTGCTAGGATAGATCCCTATGGAACACCAGCTGCTATGTGACGTTCAGTAGAAGTATTTTTATTTGCAGTCACCACAAATGATCTATTTTAAGATAGTTTTGTAATATTTTTAAAATGTAAACTGGGAAATTGTATTCAAAAAGTTTTGTAGATAAGACCTTTGTGCCAAACGGTGTCAAAAGCTTTTTCTGTATCAAGCAATACAAGCGTTGTGGATTTATGGAAATTAAAATTTATGCTTATATAATTTGTTAATCTAAACAGTTTTAGACAGGTGTTAAATATATATGTGAGTTGTACGAAAGCTTTTTTGGGTACATTTTTTAGGGTGATGTTCTGAATGTTGTCTAGACCCGGTGCTTTTTTGGATTTCATTTGACGTACACATTTTTTAATCTCAGCTGGAGTTGTTAATACGATATTATCATTATTAATTGGTTGATTTTTTATTTCTTTATATATATTGTCAAAAATTTCATCAGTGTCATCGTTGCCCATGTTTTTAGTTAAACAGTGGACTTTTTCGAAATTCTCTGCTAATTGTTCTACTCTATCTTCATTTGTAATGGCTAAGCCGTCTAGACCGTGTAGGATAGGAATTTCATTTGTCCTTCGTTTAGTGAGGCCATGTGCCATTTTCCAGAGTGAGTTATCTTTAACTTTTAATGTATCAAGTTTTTTACTCCAATTTTCGTTACTATGTTTAGCAATTTTTCTATTAATAACATTACTGAGTTTATTTTAAATTTTTCTGATTTCTTGACTTTCAGTTTTTTGCTGTATTTTTCTTAGCTCGTTTCTATCTTTAATTAATTGCTTGACATTTTCAGGTATGTATTTAAAATTTCTAGTAATAGTGATTTGAGGTATTGATTCGCTTATGGCATTTTTATGTCACTGGTGAAATTGTCAACTGCAGTTTCTACATCACTTAGAATTTTAAGATTACCACTGATAGCTAAATTTTTATTAATACTGTTTTTGAATTTATTCCAATCGGCTTTCTTATAGTTAAAATAGGTACATTTTTCTTCTGTCAGATTAGAGATCTTACTTAAGATAATAAGGACAGGTAGGTGATCTGAGTTTAGATCATCTATGATGTCAACTGCTATATCATGGTTTAAATTTTTACTTATTCCTATATCAATAATGCTTGGAGCTGAATCATTATAAGAATAAGGTGTATAGTTTGGTGGATAATGAATTGTGTAAAGATTTTTAACTGAGTATTCAAAGATTTGTTTCCCATTGTAATTATTTGTTCTACAATTCCATGCCGTATTTTTAGCATTGAGGTCCCCATATAGCAGTACTTTGTTTTCAGTTTTAAAAATTGACTTTAAATCCTCAATATCTATTTTACCTTGTGGTGCTTTGTAAACTGATATAATAACAGTATTATTCTCAAGTTTAATTGCAACGTTTTCGAGAGAAATAGTTGATATAGGAATCTCATGATATTTAAACTCGTTTTTAATTAAGATGTTTACATATTTCTGTCATGAGTTCTTGATAATCCGTAAGGGTGTCGTTTGCTGGTCCGTTGTTTCTAGGGGTATTCCATGTGTTTGTCGTATGCACTGGATTTTGATTGCGCTGGTTTGCGCTTCCTTTTCTGCTTTTCTCTCTGGATCGTAGAGGTAGAAATTCCTGCTATGTGAAGATTGGACCTTCTTGTCTCATAATTCTGGGTCCATGACTGTTGATTCTTCTTGTTACAACTTTATTTCGGTGTTTCAAATATTCTGGACATTTTGAGTAATTGGCGGGATGTAAGCCTTTGCAGTTGACACATTTAGGAGGGTCATCTGGTTTTTTCGGACAGTTCACTGTTAAATGAGATCCATCGCATTTAACGCATCTGGGTTTATTGTTGCAGTAGAGCATTCCGTGTCCAAAGGTCTGGCAGTTGTGGCATTGTGTTACTTTTCTGGAGTTTTTGTATTTTTCCCATTTTACTTTGAATAAGCATAGATATTTTATATCCCAAATGCGTTTCATGTCTACGTCTTTATCGAAGGTACACAGATAGGCAGGGTTGTTGTATGGTTGAGCGTATTTCTTGTTTTTCTTTAAGATGGTAATTCTCTCGCATTTGATGCCTTTCCTCGCAAGGTCATCTATGAGTTCTTGGGTTGGGATGTTAGGTAGATTCTTAGCTACCAGTAGTTAAGAGCGAAGCCATTTAGGTGTATAGGTGAAATAAGGTATCTGTTCACTTTTTAGTTTTTCCTGTAGGCTTAGAGAAAGTTGACATGACTTGAATTAAGAGTAACGTTAATTATATGTGGGAAAAAAGCCCGCAAGCGGGAAAAAACCACAAGATCTGATAATTTATATTATGAGATAAAAGTAAAGAAGAAGAGTGGGAAGAGGTAGAGGGATCGAAAAATGAAATTCGTTGTTAGACTCATTTCATGAGGAAGTCTTTTGGCATCGCGTGCTTGCGA
>NC_046663.1:87723314-87724741 GCF_010883055.1 Belonocnema kinseyi
GTTTAAGACTCGAGTGTCTATTGATAATAGGGCTTAAACGCGAGATAACCCCGAGAGCTTTCCCTTTAGTTTCATGGATATGCTGCTTCCAATTAAGACGCTCATGAAGTTTACCCCCTAGATATTTTACGGAACTGTTCCATTCTATTGGTTCATTAAACATTTTTGGTGGATCTATTTTGGCAGGCTTTCTGACTAAGAAAAGAATTGATTCTGACTTTGATATATTAATTTTTATTCTCCAAAGCTTAGCCCATGCTGCAATGATTTCAAGAGCTTTGTTAAGTAATTTTAAGATTTTCGGAACTGACCAAGAGGAAGTGAATAGTGCGGTGTCGTCTGCATATAGTCCAATTGTAACTTCGAGGACCTCAGGGATGTCGTTTACGTAGATAATAAAGAATACTGGGCCTAAGATGCTGCCTTGGGACACACCCGCTCTAATAGGTTTCTCTTTTAAAAGTGTCTGGCCTATTTTGACTGAGAATTTTCTGTTAGAAAGATAAGAGCTTATAAAGAGGATGAGTCCTCTTGCGAAATTGTAATTTATTAATTTGCTGAGCAGTCCTACATGCCAGACACTGTCAAAAGCTTTTTCTACATCGAGAAAAACAGCACCAGTGTGTTTTCTTCGGTTAAAATTTAAGCTAATGGCTTCGGTAAGTTTGAGCATCATGTGCTGCGTAGAATGACCTTTTCTAAAACCGTATTGTTGTGATTTAAGGATGCTGTTTTCCTCGAGGTGATAGTTTATGCGAGTGAGTATTATTTTTTCAAAGATTTTGCTCATTGTATTAAGAAGACTAATGGGCCTGTAGCTGGTAGGATGATTTGGATCCTTGCCTTTTTTCTGAAAAACTAATGTGTGAGCTATTTTCCATGAGTTAGGAAAGTAGCTTAGTTTAATACAGGCATTGAAGATATTAGCGAGGAGGGTGACCGGGAGCTTTATTATTTTTAGTAGTTTTAATTTGTTTTGTTAATTCCTTATGGGTTATTTTCTTGAAATTATCGGTGGTTGGGATTCTAAGAAAATCGGACACAATTTTTTCACATTCCGCAATGTGCTGAGGCTCTGATGGTTCATTATGCGGAGTGAAATTACTCTCATAATTTGCCGCTAGTAGATTTGCTTTATCGGTAGGAGAGAGAGCAAACGTTTCATCTGGATTTTTGAGAGGGGGAATGTTAGATCGGGGCTACGTTAGAGCTTTAGTCATACGATAAATAGAGTTATCTTTAATTTGAAGTTTAACGACTTCTTTATTCCAATTTTTGCATCTGTGCTCTTGAACTTTAATTGCTATGGTTTTCCGAAGGTGGTGAATGATGTTTTTAAGAATACAGCTTTTAGTTTTTTGGTGAGTACGGCAGAGTTTATTGCGAGTGTGGATAAGGTCTTCAATCTCGGGGCTGAGAGGTGGATC
>NC_046663.1:87724841-87732326 GCF_010883055.1 Belonocnema kinseyi
GCTTTTTCACAGTTGGTGAAGAGACTTAGGAGGACTGGACGATGATCTGAGTCAAGCTCATCTATAGTGAAAATGTCGTGGTTGTAAAAGTTACTTTTGGAAGTTGCAAAGTCAATAAGGTCGGATTTATGTTTTGTTTTGTGAGGGAAAAAAGTATGCGAGTCTGGTACTGAGATTTATAAATTCAAATAATTGTTTACCGATTTTGTTAGTTGTTCTGCTATTCCAGGCTAAGTGTTTAGCATTTAGGTCTCCTGCAGAAATTACTGAGGGTGCGAGTTTGAATATTTTTCTGTAGTCATTTTTTAGAAATTCGCGAGAGGGGGTCTGATAGAGCGAGACTATAGCATATGGATTCCCGTGAATTTTTATTTGTATGGCAGTAGCTTCGAGGGCTTCAAGATCAGGAATTATTAGTTCATGGTGATCAATGTTTTCTTGAATTAAGATCGCGGTACCTCAATTTGAGTTATTTCTGTATAATGTATAACCACGAACTAGATTAACGCGTAGGGATGAGCGTAGTAATGTTTCACTGAGCAAGCAGATGGTAATGTTGTTTTTGTACAGGTATGTGGCTAATTCGTGTCTTTTTTTAAGAATACCTTGAGCATTCCAAAAAATTATTTTTAAAGTGTTATTATTTAAGGTGGCCATTTTCGATAGCAAGTGCAAGTAAATTACTTATAATCTCGGTGGTTGCATTTATAGCTTCATTAATGTTAATTTTTCCCCCCATTATGTCTGTGGTTAAGGTTGTAGCTCTTTTTAAAAGATTTACCAGATTTATTTTGATAGCTTGAGAGGGTGTATTTTTATTGTGTGTGGGTTCAGGAATAGTTTTATTCTGAGGGGCATGAATTTTCTTAGCAATTGGTGCCTTAGCTCGAGTATTAGCAATTTTATGTGTTCTGTCTGTCTGCATAGTTTGAGGCTTTAATGCGCATGCCTTTGATGTTGCGGCGGCGACTGTGCTGTAAAGTGGTAAGCTTTGTAGTGGCGGGGCACTGTCTAGTGGGGTGCGTTCGTTTGTAGAATTTTCTTTTAGTGTGATCTCTTTATTTAGTTTATTGGGAACAATTTCCTTGGGCAAATTGTGTGTTTTTGGTTTCTTAATAGCGGGTTTTTTGGATGCTTGTTTAAAAGCGGAACAACCTCTATAATTAGCGGGGTGGTCCCCAGCACAGTTAGCGCAAGTGGCCGGTGTTTCACGTATTTTTCTGCACGCAGAACTTTGATGCACACCCCCGCACTTCACACATCGTGGAGTGGCGTGGCACATGTCAGAGACATGGTGGAATCTTTGATACTTGAAGCACTGTGCGGTTTCCTTGGGTTTGACGTATGGCTCAACTTTAATTTTAATGTAGGCAATGGATTGCAGTTTAATTAGCTCTTTCGCTTGGGGCGTGTTTGGAACCGTTATCAGAAGCATTGGTAAGGCTTTCTTGGTTTGTCGATTTCTCAAGCGAGCAACTGACGTAATAGTGAACCCTTCCTCTTGGAGTTCGGAGTGTACTAAATCCTCTGGGTACGCAATGGGGATATTCCTAATAACCAGTTTGATAGGTGGAGAGTTAATGCTTTTATATAAATAACATTGGAAGCCTTGCTGCTCTAGATTGGAAATAGTTTTGCGGTAGTCTTCGATAAATGACACGCGAACGAAATAAACATCTGAGCCAAGATTGTAAACTACTAGCTTAAATTGACATGAATCTTTTAAAACCTAATGGAGGACGGTATAGGGGTGATTAACCTCGTCTACAATAATATTTATTGGGGGTATTTTTTCTGGTCTTGTGATTGTTTTTTTATTATTTGTTTTTTGCACGTCAATGGCTGCTTTGGGGTTAGATGGTGCCGCGCTTATGACTGACGTTCGAGACGTCCTACTGCTTCCTCTGATTGAGGTGGCCGAGGATTGGCCACTGCTGATGCTGTCCGAGCCGTTAACGGACGCTTTGGCGAGTTTTCGCTTCTTATTTTTGGACGTTTTAAGTGACCAGTTGTCATCTATTTCCATCCTGGAGCTAGTTCCTGCCGGGCAGGAAACTGGATTTGAGCTCTGTGACATTGTCACAGAGCGAAAGGTTTTGATCAATCAATGTGATGCGTCTGATAGACCAGAATCTATCAATCTATCATGAGCATCAATCGATCGATCCAAAATCGCCTATTAAAGAGCGACACAATGAGGAGAACGTTTCAAAGTCAATTCTCTATCCTGTCGCCGAGATAGATCTGATCATGATTTTCGCCATCTAACGCCTTTATTTTATACCTTTGGAGATAGAGAGCGCGCACCAATCAGATTGCATGGCTCTTTCTCATTTGTGCGTGGTCTACAACGGTTTGCGTTAATGGCGCTATCTCCCCCACTCATTATATTTCAATTAGTTTGAGCGTCGTCGGTCGTTTACAATAAAATAAACGCGTTAGGCAGCGACCACCATTCTTCTATATCTTTACGAGGAAAGTAATGTAGTTTAAATTTTGAACATGGCACCGAAAGCGAGTGGGAAGGCTGTTAAGAAGGCCGGTAAAGCCCAGAAAAACATTGCTAAGACCGACAAGAAAAAGAAGCGTAAGAGGAAGGAAAGTTACGCAATCTACATCTACAAGGTCCTGAAGCAGGTTCATCCTGATACTGGATTCTCAAGCAAGGCAATGAGCATCATGAACAGCTTTGTCAATGAACTCTTCGAACGTATTGCTGCTGAATCTTCCCGCTTGGCTCATTACAACAAGAGATCCACAATCACATCTCGGGAGATCCAGACTGCTGTCAGGCTTCTCCTTCCCGGTGAACTCGCCAAGCACGCCGTCTCTGAAGGAACGAAGGCTGTGACCAAGTACACCAGCTCTAAATAAATTTCATAAGTTGCAAAACTTAGCATATACAATCGGCCCTTTTGAGGGCCACTTAATTTTCTTACGAAGGAATTTATTTCTCGCTGACAAGCATGATTATTATAATAGAAATTTGAATTTTTTTTTTAAATTTTGATACATAAACTTTTTTTTAATATTGCTTTAAACTATGAAATCCTGCATTATAATTTTCATGGTTCAATTTTAGAACAGCAAATTTAATGAATTCCACTTGAATTATTATTTAATGTTTTAATAATTTATTGATAGAATTTAATCATTTTATAAATTTTAGGGAAATATTTCATTGCCGGCGAGTGCATTAATCTGACAGTTCGCGCTCTAATCAGGACGGCTGACATTTGTATTGTGTTGAATGGGCGAAGCTTACAGATTCTTAAATAAATGAATTATATTTCGAGCCTCGTTCTCGAGATTATACTTATTTTACCATGTAGTTATTCCCAAGTCTACTAGGCTGAACGGGCTTGGACTTGATCTGATTCATATCTCTTTGTTATGCGCTAGAGTGCAGACGCGTTTTTTTATCGATCGCTGATTTCTTTGTGGTTTGTGATTGTGATGATTGCTCAATATGAGTAGAAAAAGAGCAAACACCGAATTCCTCGATGCCCTAAGCACTAAAATAAGTCGCATGCAGCAGTGCGTCAATAATTTGACTAACTACGACTTTTCGTCGGATGAGGAGTCCTCGATTCCTACGCCGCAAGAAGTAGACAAGCATGTAATGGTAATTATTAATAGTCTAATCACATGTTCTTATACGAACTTTTAGAAAGTAATCCCCTCATTCTCAAGGCTAATCGTTCCTTATTGTCTTTCTGCAGGAGAAAGATCCATTCCAGAGCAGATACCCTGGAATTCATTGTAGGAAAGCTGTCATCGAAGCTTTCTTAAGGAAAGGGACCCCTTCAGAATCTGTAGACATTATCCTGGCATCACATTCAAAATCAACACTTAACCAGTACCAGGTAGCTTTTAAACAATGGAGATAGCTTTGCTTATCAGAAAAATTAGACTTTTTTAAAGCAAACAGTACATCACTTAAAATTTTTAACAAAAAAATTCAAAGAAAGTGCAGCCTATGGCACATTAAATTCTTACAGATCTGCAATTTCAGTGATATCTTTGAACAAAATAGGGGAAGGCCCATTAAATTCGAAATTCTTGAAGGGTGCTTTTCACGCTAAAGCCGTCATTCCAAAATACACATTTACCTGGGACGTATCAATAGTATTAAATCATATATCTACATTTTTTCCTTTGGAAAGCATTTCTTTTTCCGCGTTAACTGTAAAGAAATTTTAAACTGTAAAATTTTAATTTCACTTGCTACTGCCCAAAGGGCTCAAACACTTGCCAGTATTAAATTAGAAAATATATCCGTTAGAACAAGTAGTTATACAAGGCGGGTTCTGGCCCTATTAGTATTAGTGTACGTCTCTGTGTGTGCATGCTTGTGTATCCATGTGTGTCGGTGTGAGCGTAGCATACCTGCATGTGCCTTAGTAGATGTACAGGGCTGGTTCTGGACTACGATTCCTACCTTACCGGCATCGAGAAGCTTCAAACTGTAGTGGTTGGTGTCCGTGCTACATTTTCTGGAAAAAAAGTGTTCGTGCCCGTGCTAAGCTTTAAAATCTTTCTCGAAAGATCCTGATGACGTCACGATTACGCAATAGTCTGTTGCCAAATTCATGTAAACAGGTTCAAGGTAATCACGTACATGTGTCAAGGTTAAATGAGAAAAACAAGGATGAATTATTGCTTCCTGACAGATAAGACGTTTGGTAAATGCACAAAAGATGCAGGTGTATAGGTTAATTTTATATGGAGAGCTACGTATGGCATCCTGTTTTGAATATTTATTTGATTTATTGCTTCCTGATAGATGATACTTTAACTAAAAATTCCTGCCTTTATTTGCTTAATGCGTAAAAGATGCATGTGAACAGATGAAATTTGATGTGAGGGTTATGGCATGGCATCCTGTTATGCTTATTAAGTTTGATTTAAAAATTCCTGATAGATGATCGTTTAAGTAAAAGTTTCTGCCTGTGAAAAACATTCTTCTGCAGTCTAGAATCTTCAAGAAAAATAATTAGAATTAAAAAAGTATATCTATAAAGTTAATTAAAGGTAAGAAAGGAATAAAAAATCATTTCTTATGGTAGGTCATATACTCAGGGATGCTTGTCGCTTTATTCTAGTATCAAGTAGCGAGCGAGGACCAGAGCTACAAACAGCTACACGCATTTAAACTCGCAGAAGCATTCATACATCAGCAGTCTGAGGCTGCACACATTTCATTATCCTATGCTATTGTTCTATAGAGAGATCACTTCTTTTTACAGCTCGCAATCGTTCGCTTTCGTATTAATTCTTTTCCATATGCTAGGTTCGTCAACATATGGACGAGGTATATGTAACAAGATACTGAAAACAATTTCGAGACTCGAGAGAGAGATTAAAGATAGCATGAATTTAATTCAAGACCTTTTATGGACGTTTAGTAAATACCAAAAGTACACTGCCCGACGCTTATCGCTCCTTATGTCATGCAACGATATTCGAGCTGAGGTCGCATGCTTTTTTATCCACATATATATGCTTGGTTTTCAGCTCTCATTTAGAAAGGTCAGTTTTTTACCTTTAAAATATTAAAGATTTAAATTAAAAGTTTTAAAATGTAAGAAATAAATATAATAAAATATTTTAATTTTTTTCAATCATCCACTAAGGCTATTATATGATACAGTCCATAGAAAATCAAGGATGATTTAATTCAGCGTTAAAATTTTCTCTATAATGCTGAATCTTCTATAACTAATAACATCAAATTTCTACTGCGCAATTTTTTCGCAAAGAACTTCAAGGTCATTTTCAATGACGCACTACATTTTTGCGATGTTAAAAAATTATAACCGCATGTGTGGATTATAATGTAGAAGGTTCTAGAATATTTTGACAGAGAGGGGATATAATAATAGGTAAGGATGGTAAATGATATGCGGCATGTATAGTTTAGGGAGAAAGAGAGATGGAGAGCTATGTAATAAAAAAATGTTTTTAATCAAAAATAATTTTGTAATATTGCAGAAGGCTCTGCGACTGAGCGACTTGAAAAATACCAACATATTCTTAAGAGGTCCGAGTACATATAGTTGATCACTGTAACAGATTTTAGAATTTTATATTGATATAGCTAGGATGTCAAATCAACAATTTCAGATGAAAAAATACAATTTAAAAATGCTTGCTAGAATTTATAAAATAAAATCAGCTCTATAAATATTAGAGTTTAACTAAGAAACGTTGAAATATCTTTCACATAATAGAGCAATAATCTAAAAAAGATTCAATTTACTTACTTCAAACATTAAAATAAAGCAACATAAATAACAAAAATAATTCAGCAGTATTAAAATGTAATGCAAGGCAACTGTGGATCAAACATTGGAAAAAATGATACAGTGGTCACGTGAACATCTACTTTCTGGAACTTTTAAATCCAATTTTAGTCAAATAGAAATTAAAAAATACAAAAATTAATATAGCTTATAGAAATCCAGGATGATATATTGCTTTCTACCTAGCTAATTTAATTGAGAGACCATATAAATCTACCTTACCGATATTCTATAGATGTAGTAGTTTATGCTACTTTTCCAGAATATTCTCAATGACGTCATTGAATTCCTACTATGCAATTTTTCGTAAACAACTTCAAGGTTATTTTTAATATTGCATTACTTTCTTTTCTGCGTTTTTTCAATATTATATAGCACAAGTGTCGATTATAACTTAGAACCTTCTAGAACAATTATACAAAGAGGAGATATATTATTAGATAAGGATGATATACAGCTTGTATAGTTTGCGATTGAGCGACTCAAAACTATTTACAAATCTCACAGCATGCCTCATCAAAACGAATTACATCATATAAACATTTTTGTATAAATCTTGAAGAATGCCAACAGATTCTTAAGAGATCCTTTTAAAAATAGTGGGTTACTGTAACAGATTTAGACTTAATACCAGGTAGTCTCGTGGTATTGAATCAACTATTTAGAGATGAAGAACGTATTATTTGGAAGCTCTTGTTAGAATTTACGTATTTGCAATAAAGTATGAAGAATTATAAGAATAAATTCAGCCATATTAAAATTTAGTGTAAGAAAAATGTGAATCAAACATAGGAATAAAATCATACAGTGATTACTTGAACATCTACTTTCTGGAACTCCTAAATAAAAAATTTAGTGATATAAAAAAAAATTAAAAAATGCAAAAATAATAATATAGTATATAGAAATAGAGGATAATATATTGCTTTCTAGTTGAATAATTTAGTTCCGAGATCATAAAAACCAAACCATAGAAACCTACCTTACCGATATTCTACAGCTGTAGTGACTGGCACGTGCTATATTTCCAGAATATTCTTAATGACATCATGAAATGATACTGCGCAATTTTATTTGTAAACAACTTCAAGGATATTTTTCAATTGCACATTAAACTTTTTAGACTGCAAAAACGTTGTATTTTAAAAGTATTTACATATATCGATTATAATTGAGAACC
>NC_046663.1:87732426-87734832 GCF_010883055.1 Belonocnema kinseyi
TAGTTGTAACCACAATTTTTCTCCTGTTGGATCTTGAACTATACTAAATCAAGATAAATAAGCTCTTAAAATACATGTAGAAGAATCAGAAAATAATATAGGGGGTTGAGAAGGATATGATAATGATTTATAGTAGGTAAATAGGTTCTGAAAATATTAGATGGAATGGTAACTTATACTAAATCTTCGGTTTTATACGCTGATTTTCTAAACTACAATTAATTCAGGTGAAGGAATCAATAAATACACATACATTTTGAAAATTGAATTTATTTAACTTATTTCGTTACAATAAACGTATACAAATTATATATAGAACTTTAAAACTTATTACTTACTTTGTACAGTGTTGGTTTCGTTCCATCAATGTTAACAAAAATTAATGACAAGGAATTTTTAATAAATAATTTCGTGTACATTATTTACGTTTGTAGCTAGTTGATCTAGCAAAAGAAAGCGCAATCGATCCACAAACTTTTTGGGATCTTCCCAGTCATCTAACATTTTAGACTTTGCTTTTATTTTATATTCTAAGGAAAGGTCACTTTCAGCATCATCTTCCTCCTCGTCAACATCTTCCTCCTCATCATAGTCATTATCATGTTCATTAATATCCTCATCAGCAGCATCATTTTTTATTACGTATGAAGAACCGTGATATTGGCCAAATTCTTCTTCTGGCTCTACTGTTTGCTTCTTCACAAGTGTTTCCCCTTCATCTTTGGACTTATGAGTAATGCATGATAGATTCCTCAGCCGAGAGAATTGCGGTTTCCATGCTTTCCGAATAGCTTGTTTCTGGTACAGTTTGAAAATCTTATGCTTTCGAGGAATTGATTTCCTCTCCTTATCAGTCAGACTGTCAGATTCTTGCATTGGTCTTAAACTTCGAGTTACCTTTGAAATTTGATGAAAATCTCTTTCACCCTGCTTATGATTCTTGGCTGAGCAAGAGTATTTCTCATGTCTTTTTTTAAATTATCAAGTCTTAAGTAAGTTCTGGAACAATTTGAACAAGTGCTAGTCATCTTGCCACTGACACAGTAAAAATAGCTATTCATGGAATCTGAGTTTATATATCCTCCTCCTTCACCCCTCGTCATCCTCCGCGTCCTCTTCATACTCCTCCTCCTCATGTCCATCTTCATTTTTCAGCTTCTCTTTCTTCACCTCCTCCCTTTCCAACTCCTCTTCCAAACAGTTGAAACACAGTTTTTTAAACAAAGATTTTTGGTTGAAAGTGCAATTGTTTTTCAACTGTTTGGAAGAGGAGTTGGAAAAGGAGGAGGTTTGGAAGAGGAGTTGGAAAGATAGGAGGTGAAGAAAGAGAAGCTGAAAAATGAAGATGGACATGAGGAGGAGGAGTATGAAGAGGACGCGGAGGATGACGAGGGGTGAAGGAGGAGGATATATAAACTCAGATTCCATGAACAGCCATTTTTACTGTGTCAGTGGCAAGATGACTAGCACTTGTTCAAATTGTTCCAGAACTTACTTAAGACTTGATAATTTAAAAAAAGACATGAGAAATACTTTTGCTCAGCCAAGAATCATAAGCAGGGTAAAAGAGATTTTCATCAAATTTCAAAGGTAACTTGAAGTTTAAGACCAATGCAAGAATCTGACAGTCTGACTGATAAGGAGAGGAAAGCAATTCCTCGAAAGCATAAGATTTTCATACTGGACCAGAAACAAGCTATTCAGAAAGCATGGAAACCACAATTCTCTCCGCTAAGGAATCTAGCAATATCACGGTTCTTCATACGTAATAAAAAATGATGCTGCTGATGAGGATATTAATTAACATGATAATAACTATGATGGGGAGGAAGATGTTGACGAGGAGGAAGATGATGCTGAAAGTGACCTTTCCTTAGAATATAAAATAAAAGCAAAGTCTAAAATGTTAGATGACTGGGAAGATCCCAAAAAGTTTTTGGATCGATTGCGCTTTCTTTTGCTAGATCAACTAGCTACAAACGTAAATCATGTACACAAAATTATTTATTAAAGATTCCTTGTCATTAATTTTTTTAACATTGATGGAACGAAACCAAGACTGTACAAAGTAAGCAATAAGTTTTAAAATTCTATATATAATTTTTATACGTTTATTGTAACGAAATAAGTTAAATAAATTCAATTTTCAAAATGTATGTGTATTTATTGATTTCTTCACCTGAATTAATTGTAGTTTAGGAAATCAGCTTATAAAACCGAAGATTTAGTATAAGTTATCATTCCATCTAATATTTTCAGAACCTATTTACCTACTATAAATCATTATTATATCCTTCTCAACCTCCTATATTATTTTCTGATTCTTCTACATGTATTTTAAGAGCTTATTTATCTTGATTTAGTATAGTTCAAGATCCAACAGGAGAAAAATTGTGGTTACAACTA
>NC_046663.1:87734932-87737048 GCF_010883055.1 Belonocnema kinseyi
CTCGAGGCCTGACATGGTTCTTCTTGACTTCGAGAAGCGAACCATGTTCGTTATCGAATTTTCGGCACCAGCTGACAAAAACATCATAGCCAAGGAGAATGTTAAACTGATCGTCCTGATCATCGGCGCTCTTGGAGGTGCGAAGCTTTCACTTGCTAATAACCTAAAAAGCATCCCTGCGTGTCAACAATATGCTAGAACTTTTGCGGGAAAAATGCAGAAAGCGGTTGTCTTTGGATCGCTCCGTGTTCTTAGGGTCCACGAGGCTTTTGCTGGATCGTCGTATTGATTCCTTTACAGACTGTAACCACCTATCTCACGGTTGTGAGACGTGGTTATGGCTGAAATTGTACCGCGATTTCGCTGGAAGCGGGTGCAATTTTTCAGATTAGCACCCGCTCCCGGCGAAATCCTGCGGTTGTCCTTATGACAAATTTTAGTTATATATATATATTACATCATATAAAAAAATTGTGCACGAATCTTGGACAATACCAACAGATTCTTAAGAGATCCTTTTACAAACAGTGGGTTACTGTGGCAGATTTAGAATTAATACCAGATAGCCACGAAGTATTGAAACAAACTATTTTGAGATGAAGAACGTATAATATGAAAGTTCTTATTAGAATTTACGTACTTGCAATTAAGCAACATAAATAACCAAAATAATTCAGCAGTATTAAAATGTAATGCAGGGCAACCGTGAATCAAACATTGCAAAAAATGATACAGTGGTCACGTGAACATCTACTCTCTGGAACAATTAAATCCAAATTTAGTCAAATAGAAATTAAAAAATACAAAGATTAATATAGTTTATAAAAATCGATGATGATATATTGCTTTCTAGCTAGCTAATTTAATTCAGAGACCATAGAAATCTACCTTACCGAAATTCGATAGATGTAGTGGTTTATGCTATGTTTCCAGAATATTCTCAATGACGTCATCGAATTCCGACTACACAATCTTCTTTGTAAACAACTTCAAGGTTATTTTTAATGTTGCATTACTTTTTTTGCGTTTATCAATATTATAATATTAGATAAGGATGGTAAATGATATGCAGCATGTATAGTTTAGGAGAAAGAGAGCGAGAGAGATAGAGAGAGAGAGAGGGAGAGCTATGTATTAAAAAATGTTTTAACTTAAAAATAATGTTCTAAAATTTACAAGACGTTAGAAGTGTTTCCGATTGAGCGACTTGAAAAATACCAACAGATTCTTAAGAGTTCCGAGTACATACAGTTGATCACTGTAACAGATTTTTGAATTTTATATTGATATAGCTAGGATGTTAATTCAACCATTTGAGGTGAAGAAAATACAATTTGAAAACGCTTGCTAGAATTTATCAAATAAAATCAACTCTCTAAATATTAGAGTTTGACTAAGAAACGTTGAAATCTCTTTCACATAATAGCGTAATAATCTAAAAAAGATTCAATTTACTTACTTCAAACATTAAAATAAAGCAACATAAATAACAAAAATAATTCAACAGTATTAAGATTTAGTTTAAGGAAACTGTGAAACTCTTAAGTAAAAATTTAGTGATATAAAAAATACAAAAATTAATACAGTTTATAGAAATCGAGGATGATATATTGCTTTATAGCTAGCTAATTTAATTCGGAGACCATAGAAATCTACCTTACCGATATATTCTATAGATTTAGTGGCTTATGCTATGTTTCCAAAATATTCTCAATGACGTCATCGAATTCCTACCACGCAATTTTCCTCGAAAACAACTTCAAGGTTATTTTTAATGTTGCATTACTCCATAAATAAATATTAGAGTTGACTAAGAAACTTTGAGATAATCTTTCACATAATAGATTCATCTGCGAACAAAGATTAAATTTCCTTACTTCAAACATTAAAATAAAGCATCATAAATAAAAAAAATAAATTCAGCAGTATTAAATTTGAATAAAAAGAAACTGTGAATCAAGCATTGAAAGTGAAGTTTTGAACACGCATATTAAAATGCACTATTATGTATAACAACTAAAAATCTTGGTTTTTCTTAGAACCAACAGTTTGTTTTAAATCGTAGTTAAGTAAACCCATTTGAAGGGGCCAGAATGTCAAGGTAACAGAATAACGA
>NC_046663.1:87737148-87743592 GCF_010883055.1 Belonocnema kinseyi
TGTCTAATTGTTCTGGAAGGTTCTCAATTATATCATTAAGAATATTATGGAAATATAGCACGTCCCAGCCACTACAGCTGTAGAATATCGGTAAGGTAGGTTTCTATGGTTTGGTTTTTATGTTCTCTGAACTAAACTATTCAACTAGAAAGCAATAAATTATCCTCTATTTCTATATACTATATTATTATTTTTGCATTTTTTAATTTTCTTATATCACTAAATTTTTTATTTAAGAGTTCCAGAAAGTAGATGTTCAAGTAATCCCTGTATGATTTTATTCCTATGTTTGATTCACATTTTTCTTACACTAAATTTTAATATGGCTGAATTTATTCTTATCATTCTTCATACTTTATTGCAAATACGTAAATTCTAACAAAAGCTTCCAAATTATACGTTCTTCATCTCTAAATAGTTGATTCAATACTACGAGACTACCTGGTATTAAGTCTAAATCTGTTACAGTAACCCACTATTTTTAAAAGGATCTCTTAAGAATCTGTTGGAATTCTTCAAGATTCATACAAAAATGTTTATATGATGTAATTCGTTTTGATGAGGCATGCTATGAGATTTGTAACTAGTTTTGAGTCGGTCAATCGCAAACTCTTCTATCGACTTGTAAATTTTAGAAAATTATTTTTGTGCTAAAACATTTTTAATACATAGCTCTCTATCTCTCTCTTTCTCCCTGAACTATACAAGCTGCATATCATTTATCATCCTTATCTAATAATATATCTCCTCTTTGTCTAATTGTTCTAGAAGGTTCTAAGTTATAATCGACACTTGTGCTTTATAATATTGAAAAACGCAAAAAAGAAAGGAATGCAATATTAAAAATAACCTTGAAGTTGTTTACGAAAAATTTCATTGTAGAAATTCAATGACGTCATTGAGAATATTCTGGAAAAATAGCATAAACTACTACATCTATAGAATATCGGTAAGGTAGATTTCTATGGTCTCTCAATTAAATTAGCTAGCTAGAAAGCAATATATCATCCTGGATTTCTATAACCTATATTAATTTTTGTATTTTTTAATTTCTATTTGACTAAAATTGCGAGCTGTAAAAAGAAGTGATCTCTCTATAGAACGATAGCATAGGATAATGAAATGTGTGCAGCCTCAGACTGCTGATGTATGAATGGTTCTGCGAGTTTAAATGCGTGTAGCTGTTATCTCTTTTCCTCGCTCGCTACTTGATACTAGAATAAAGCGACAAGCATCCCTGAGTATATGACCTACCATAAGAAATGATGTTTTATTCCTTTCTTACCTTTAATTAACTTTATAGATATACTTTTTCAATTCTAATTATTTTTCTCGAAGATTCTAGACTGCAGAAGAATGTTTTTCACAGGCAGAAACTTTTACTGAAACTATCATCTATCAGGAATTTTCAAATCAAACTTAATAAGCATAACAGGATGCCATTCCATAACGCTCATATCAAATTTCATCTGTCCACCTGCATCTTTTACGCATTAAGCAAATAAAGGCAGGAATTTTTAGCTAAAGTATCATCTATCAGGAAGCAATAAATCAAATAAATATTCAGAACAGGATGCCATACGTAGCTCTCCATATAAAATTAACCTATAGACACGCATCTTTTGTGCATTTACCAAACGTCTTGTCTGCCAGGAAGCAATAAATCATCCTTGTTTTTCTCATTTAACCTTGACACATGCACGTGATAACCTTGAACCTGTTTACATGAATTTGGCTACAGACTATTGCGTAATCGTGACGTTATCGGGATCCTTCGAGAAAGATCTCAAAGCTTAGCACGGACACGAACCCTTGTTTTCCAGAAAATTTAGCACAGACACGAACCACTACAGCTTGAAGCTTCTCGATGCCGGCAAGGTAGGAATCGTGGTCCAGAACCGGCCCTGTACATCTACTAAGGCACATGCAGGTATGCTACGCTCACACCGACACACATGGATACACAAGCATGCACACACACACACACACACAGACGTGCACTAATACTAATAGGGCCAGAGCCCGCCTTGTGTAACTACTAGAACAGACGAATTACAAATAAGTATTACAGAACTTTTAAAATTTTCTGCTCCTGGTAGAGATCAACTGGTGTTAATCATTCCATTTCTTCGTGACAAAAACCTGAATTATGTGTGGCTTCGACTTTACTGAGATACAAAGAGTTTTCATCTAAGTTCCGTGGAAATACAAAAGTTATGTTTATCTCGTTCAAAAAACCTTACAACCCAGTTTCTAGCCAAACCATCAGCAGATGGGTCAAGCAAATTTTGACTAAAAGTGGAATTGACACTACAATGTTTTCTGGCCATTCAACCCGTCACGCCGCAACTTCTGCGGCCCATAAAAGCGGAATTAGTTTAGACATAATTAGAGAAACTGCTGGTTGGACTATTACATCTGGCGATACCAATTTGGCTAAAGCTATTATGTCTAGAATTTAAGTTTTATATTTTTATATATCAACTACGCAAATTTTATATTATGTATATAAAGGTTTTTCTATTTGTACTTCCCTTCTTTTATAAAAATTTCTACTACGTTTTAGTCTTATCCTTGACTTTATGTACATCGTTAAACCTACTTGAATTTTGTTCAAATGATTATTTAAACAAAATGTACAAATAAAAACACAAGTAAAAAGAAAAACATTGTGACCTTTTCTCTAAACCTCTACATGGTAAAATAAGTATAATCTCGAGAACGAGGCTCAAAATATAATTGTTCGATCAAATGATCGCCTTCATGGCGTGAAATTCTATCGAAATTGTATGAGAGCCTCGTTCGAAGAGATTATACTCCCTCCCCCTATATTCAAATTTATTGGGGAATAAAATTTCCTTTTTGACCCACCCACTTCGCAGCCTGCTCATAAGGTCACTATTTTTCTTTAAATACATTGCTTACCTCTAAACATTATGAATCAGATCAAGTCCAGTCCCGTACAGCCGACGCTCGGGCCCCTAACATTTCAATTTTTTTGTCTCTAAATGTTGTGCACTCTAGTAGACTTGGGGATAACTACATGGTAAAATAAGTATAATCTCTCCGAACGAGGCTCTCATATAATTTCGATCGAATTTCACGCCATGAAGGCGATCATTTGATCGAACAATTTTATTGAAGAAACTTATAACAAGAAGTCAAGGTGTAGTAAGGTGAAGATTATATATTATTTATTAAGTGTGTAAACCATTAGATATAAGTGTGTAGCTCTTGTTTGCAAGTCAGGCTACAACATTATTGAAGAAAATAATCACTTTTTCCTGGTACCACAAGATCTGGATTTTCAGGGTTTTAGACGAGGATCTAAATGCTGACCTTGGCAAGACCTTTATAATAATCAAATAATAATAATAACCTTCAAGGTTATTTCAAGGTCAATTTTTATTTTCCCCCCCTATTTTTGACACCGCCAATCGAAAGAACGCAAAATTTTACGTTCAGATATGCATTAAGGCCGTGTGACCTAATGACCTTCAAGGTCATTCCAGGGTCGTATAAGCTCAAACAAGGTCTAGATGGCTGATTAGCGAAAATATTCGTTTTCGAGAGAAATGTTTCCAAGAAAAGTTTCAGGAGTTTGGACGAGGATCTAATTGGTGACCTTGAAGCTGCTGACCTTGGCGTTGACCTGCAAGGCTGATCATAGAAAATCTGCGTTTCAAAAAAGTTGTTAAAAATTGCATCTAGATCCGGTCGACTAAGACGAGATTCATCGTAGGTGTCATCAGTCCCCAAAAAAAACCCTATGTGGATCCGGCCCGCTAAGGCGAACTCGATTGAGGGTCTCCTCAATCCACAACAAAAAGGTTGTATGTGGATCCGACCAGCTAAGGAGAGATGGCCTCATCCGACCACAAACATACGAAAATACGAACACAAGCCACAAACATAGGAACTTTTGTTTGTGGTCTGATGAGACCATCTCGCCTTAGCTGCCATATCTGAACGTAAAATTTTGCGTTCTTTCGATTGACGGTGTCAAAAATAGGGTTCAATGCCAAGGTCAACATTCAGATCCTCGTCCAAAACCCTGAAACTTTTGTCTGAAACATTTCTCTCGAAAACGCATATTTTCGCTGATCAGCTGTCTAGACCTTGTTTTAATTTACACGGCCCTGGAATGACCTCGAAGGTCATCGGGTCGCATGTCCTTGATGCATATATGAACGTAAAATTTTGCGTTCTTTCGATATGCGGTGTCAAAAATAGGGGTTTCTATTTGAAAAATAAAAGTTGACCTTAAAATAACCTTGAAGGTCAACGCCAAGGTCAGATTTAAGGTCACCATTCAGATCCTCGTCCAAAACTCTGAATTTTTTGTCTGCAACATTACTCTCGAAAACAAATTTTTTCGTCGATAATGGGGATGGGCGATACCTTTTGATGACCCTTTATAAAATAACCAATTACGCTCGCAGCTACAGTACACGCTACGACACTTCTCGTTTCCCGATTTCTCCTTCATTCGCTTGCCCTCACTCCTTGTCTCATATCACGCACACACATACGCGGCCGGCTACACCTACTACGCCGCGTATGTACACCAGGGAGGGGCAGATATTTATTAGAAGGAAAAGCAGTAAGCGAAAGAATCTTTCGTGGCTGAATCTGTACCAAAGCAAAAAAATGACAGAATGACATTACCCTTACTAAAAAAACCCACCCAACTCGCTCATTACTTCGACATCCGGTTCAAACAAGAACTCATTAATGGCAATCTCTTGAGATGGCGTACCCGGAAACCTACTAAGAAGAAATCCAAAAAGAGTAGAACGGCCTTCAGAAAGGTGAGGGCACCCTAAGAGAAGGTGGGGTAGATCTTTTAGCTCATCCCTATAATCGCAGTCGACAGGGAGATTCCATGGCCTTCTAGATTTGTACCCTACCCGCTTAAAGTACTCCCTATGGTTATTAGACTTCTCACAATAAGGCCAATGTCAAATCTTTCAGAATTCAAAGTAACCCTCTATAAGCCCCAACACATCACCAATATGCAAGTTGGATTTAATTCTGAAATTCAGCAAGGACGCAGCCTTAGTCAATTGATCAGCATGCTTGTTACCAACAATTCCAAGATGGGCCAGAATCCAACACAAGCCTACTATTAAACCGCGAGAGAACGCCCGGAAAAGTAAGCGTAAGTAAGTTACGGTCCGAAAAGCGGTTTCTAAAGGAATTAATCGCCGACATAGAGTCCGAAAAAATGACACAAGGCGAGGTATTCACTCTCAGAATATACTTCATAGAGGAGTCCCCCATTTAAGGGAGGCAAAAAATGGTAGTACATCTCAGGAACACAAAAGGCAAAGCCAACACTATCAGAGCCCAAATCTACCGAGCTGTCAATAAATATTCTAACCGAGTCCAGATAAGACACAGAGACCAACATATCGAACGCCTCCAAGGGATCGGCAGATGCTCGTATAAGATCACCCGAGACGCAATCAACCTGAATCCTTTGAAGTAAGTTCTCCCAGCTATCATCGAAGTATGCGGTTCGGGGAGATCTGCCGCAACTCTTCGACAACCCCTGAATCGAGTCGAAGGAAGAAACCGGGGCAGACTTGTCAGCTCTGAGTCAGCCCTTGTTACAATTTTCAGCAATTAATTGAAGTTTCGAGATCAATGGATTATTCCTCCAACTGTAATTCCTCACAAGAAACCGATGAGAGAGGTATGACCTTCTCAGAGCAAGGGGCGGTTCATTCGCCTCAGAAAAGAATACGGAGATATGAGTAGAACTTATACAGCCCAATAAAACTGTAAATGCCTGGTACTGAACCCGATCGAGAATACTCAGAGCCGACATACTCGCACAGGCAAAGAGGGGAGCGCGTCAATTAAGACAAGCCATAATCAAATTCCTATAAACAATACCCAAGATCGTAGGATCAGCAACCCAAGACACCCGCCGCCAAGCCCCCAAGCATACTAACTAGCCCTTACCCTCAACAGGCAAATGATCACCAAGTTAGCGCAAGTCAAGATTGAACAGGATGGGTGATAGGACTCCACCTTGTGGAACCCCAACACCACACTCCCGATGAGCGCCCTTTTCGGAGAAGAATAGTCTCCTTCTAGTGATAAAAAATGATACAATATGAGTAATTCTTGCCACAACCGCTAGGTCCTTTAGGTTATGGATAAAAACACTAGGGATGATCGAATTACATGCACCCTTAATAGCGATCGCAAAAGCCAAGGCAAGTTCGCTCTCTCCTAAACCCCCAATAATCTCAGTATTAACTGTCGAAACACTGTCCAGGGCAGAGTGATCCTATGCGATTCTATCAATCCTTGGAATGGTTTCAATCGGTTGAGTTCAGAGATCTGCAGGAGGCTCTTGTGTCCTCTCACATTGCTCCTGTCGTGCATCCACGGCAGGCTTCCACGACAGGTGCAATGTGAGAGGACACAAGA
>NC_046663.1:87743692-87753331 GCF_010883055.1 Belonocnema kinseyi
GGCTTCCACGACAGGTGCAATGTGAGAGGACACAAGAGCCTCCTGCAGATCTCTGAACTCAACCGATTGAAACCATTCCAAGGATTGATAGAATCGCAGAATTGGCGGAAAGAACAATACTTCTGATTATGAAGGAATTTTTCGACTTCATTGTCAACCTGCCTCGCCTCCAGTACACCCTCTCTAAACTGATTTGCAAAGCTGGAAAAAAAGAATTCTTAACACCAAGCAAAATATTCTTTAATAGAAGTAATTTTTATTTAACCCAGGCATATATCTTTTGCTGATCTAAAAAAATGAATTCTTGGGCTATATTTTCTTCATTGAAATACATATTTCTTGCATTCAAGAAAATGAGTTCTTTAATTCAAAAGGTCTAGATTCATTGAAATGTGATTATTCGTTCAAAGAAATATATATTTGATTCAAATAGTTCGATTCTTTAAAGTGATTCTGGACATATTTGAATCAATAATTTTTCCATACTTGATTCAAGAATTTAAGTTTATTTAAATCAAAGAAATAATAATTTAATTCAAAATAATATTAATTAAATTATAATATGTATTTTTTGTCACATAGGGTTCATGCATTTATAGCAATGGAGAATTTATTTAGATGAAAAAGGTATTGTGTTTACATAAGTTCTTCTTTCTTCAGTGGATGAAAATATTTCATTTGATTACTAGAATTAAATTATTCATAAGAAATAAACATTTATTTCAACGAAGTAAGAATTTTTTTAAATCAAAAATTTAATAATTTGGCGTCATTTGTTTCAATTGCATACTTCTTTAGATTAAAGGAATATATTGTTAAATTAAATATCCATGTCTTTGATTTAAAGAAATATTTCTTAGGTATTTATGGCGAGCTTTAAATACGGTTTTCCGCTTTACAATTTCCATATTGCGGTAGTGCCGTGGTTAACGCTGTAGACTTCCCGAGTCGAAATATAGGCCCTACTTTGACAATCTTCACGCTAATACTTGTAGGGTCTAAGGTTATAAAGTAGAGGATATTCCCATACGATTTTTGCCCCTACTTTAGCGCTCTTATGGTCACAAATTTTCAAATCTTCCATTTGGGGTGTCAAAATAGAGGCTTAGTTTTTGTTTCAAATTTAACGCTCCACACTCTACCTTCCTGTACAGAATAAAATTATTTGATGAAAAATTAACGGAATTTTATAGAACTAATCCTATAGTAGAGGATACGCTGGGTAGTTTAATACAAGTTCAAATCGTCTTCGTTTTACATTGCGTTGACTAATTTCAAAACTTTAGAGAACCGTTATATAAAATTATAACCGATTTTTCGCCACGAAAAATTTATCTTTTGTATTATTATATTATTACTATTATACTCTAATATTTGTTTACATGTTTAAGCACATAATTATTTATCTATTACACCATCACTACACTATTTATAATCGCACGCTATGAAAGTTTTTATTCGTCGCAGGGGTTCGAAACCTTATCAGTTTCGCATTCCTAACGCCTAAAGCCTCCCGGCTAGCCTATAGCTTGAAGTATGCAACAAAAATCTGAAATATAACCTACAGCTGTGCAAAGCCATCTGCAAATTTTTGTGACTCATTCTGTAAAAAATTGCTACGCTTATAATAATGTATGTAATAAGATTTTTAGATTTAAACTATATTCAAAAATATTTCAAGATATTTTAAAAGATTTAAGAAAATTCAACATATATTTTCAGAAATTGAATAGGTTTGAAAGGATTTCCACAAATTTCCGAAGATTTCAAAAGATTTAACGGACTTTAAAGAATTCAAGAACATGATTTATATTTTGAAATTACTTTAAAATCTTAAAACTCATTTAAATTCTACCGACATTCATTAAAAATTCTTCAAAAATACTTAAAATCCCTTAAATTCATTAAAAATATCATGAACTCTTTTAAATAATTCGAACTCTTTCGAAATTCAATTATAAACTTAAAAATTCTTTTAGTCAAATAACTCCCGTTAAACCCCTTGAAACTTCCTGAAAATCTTTTTAAATACATGAACATATTTTCAAATTAAATGAAGATCCTTAAACTCTTTTAAATTTTTTAAAAATTGTTTTAAGTGCTTCGTAATATTTCATTTATAAATTTTAATCTTTTTTAATTTAAAAGAATTTTTAAATTCTGTTAAATTATTTTGAAATTCATTAAAATCCTTTGAAACACTTAAAAATATTTATCAATGACACAATAATACATAATGTCAAGAATATTTGAGATTATACAGAATATCAAGAATACCAAGAATATTGAAAGAATACGTGTATGGCAATATTTAGTGAATGCATCAGGAAGATTGAAGTGATCGACCCCTCGGCATACAAAAATAAATTGGTTTAAAAATATGACATTTTGAAGTAACATTTTTTTTTAAGTACATGTTACATTCAAATCTTTGGTATATTTTTATAACCATCGGCGATCTTATTAAAAGTGGTTACCAGTAAACTGTAATCAACGTCGATTTTTTGGAGAATAACGTACAGAAAACCATCATCGCTGAACGAATCCATTTGAAATCAGCAGGGACCTACACTTGAAATCGCAGAATTTCTCGAGAGCGAAATATGTTGTTTTTTTAAAGGAAATTATACTTTTTTATGTTTTTAAAATTTGAAGAAAATTTGTTGAATTTGGGAAAGTTTAATTAGCAATTTAAAATATATTAGTTTTTATGACATTTGAATTTAACACAAATAATTTAAATTTTAAAGTTTGAGCATGAAAAAGTTTTAATATCAAAATTTTTGGTGAATATAAATTTTAACAGTTTAAAATGAAGCTCGAATTCTTTAAGTTTGAAAGTTCTAAGGTAGATTTTTTTTTCATTTTTAATGTTTCCCACTTAAAATTATTATTCAGTTTAAAAGTTTGTTTAGTATAATTTAACTCATTCATTGGTTTTATAAAAATTCGCCTAATTAGCTTGAAGTTTAAATTATAATTATGTTCTGTAATAACAATTTTTAATTCTACAATTTCAGAAGTTTCAACTTTGAAAGATTCAATTTATTTTTCAAGATTAAATTGTAAAATCCTGATCGCTTTGAATTTATAATTGTTCAAATCAAAAGTTTGCAATTTTTAATTATTTAATTTTGAACGCTTTTAACTATACATTATTTTTAATTATCTAATCTCAAAATATTCAATTTTTCAGGTTTTGACCTCGCCCTATTTTCTAACTTTTTAATCTGAAATCATTCCATTTCGTGATTCTGCAATTGAAACGAAAAACGTGTGAAAGGAAAATCTATTTCTGCAAAGATTTGAATCTTTCTTACCTTTTTCTTTTGACCTTTAGTCTCGTGCGTTTGATGCCTTTTTGGGGAGTTTTGGATCTGGGTTCTTTATAATTATCTTTAAAATCTTAGCGCTGTTTTGAATTTTTCCTTTTGCTTGCAGCCACCAGATTAGGGCCAAATTAGGAACCAAATTGACAAGCCCAATCAAGTGTTACATTTTTCAATTTCACAGAATCTTTTGAAAACATTCTAACATCAACTTATAAACATACCCGAAAATAAACGTATGAAGTTGAAAAAATGAAAAACAGCAGAATTTAAAAATGATCAATTTTCACATTTCATCTGTTTTTTCAACCTCTTAATTTTCTCATTCATATGTTAGGGGGTGTTTTAAACCTTTTTAAAGCCTTCTAGACAAAAATATAATACATAAACCTACAAAATTACTATGTGGAAGCAAGCTTTCCGTTTTTGATTCTAGCGACTTGTTGATTCTTTCTAGTGTATTTTCATCGATACTAATATCTTTTAAGCTCAGTTAGATAAATATACATTTATATTACATGTAATTAATTTTTTTATTGTTGAATGTTCTTATAAATTTACCAGACAAAAATTTGGAGTCTTTTAAACAGGAATTATCTTTCGTGGAACAGTATTATATAGAAATCTGATTTTTTTAGAGGACAGTTGAATTTGGAACAAAAAGATCAATCTTCAACTAAAAATATAATAGATCCATTTTTTTAATATTTCAAACAAATAGTAACATCTTGAACTAAATAAGATCAATTTTCAACCAAAAATGGAATAGCCACATCTTTAGTTTAATAAGATGATAATTTTAAATAATACAATTTTTTTAAACAAAATAGTCTAGTTTCCCATTAAAGGGGTGAATTTTTCAAATAAAAAAACCTAATTTTCAACAAATAAAGATTTTTGTCAATACAGAAAAAAATTTCATCCAAATAATTAAACTTTCAAGAAAAAAAAAAAATTTTTTTAAAAGGTTTCAACTTTCATCTAAACACTCGCATTTTTAACCAAAAAATATGACATTTTAAACTAAAAGGGTTAGTTTTCTGACAAAAGAGACGCATTTTCAACTAAAAAATAGTTGAATTTTCAATCAAATATTCAATTTTTGAACTAAAAGTATAATCGTCAGGAGAACGCAACTGAAAAAAATACAAGACAAATACATTACTGACAAGAATGTATAGTTAGTTTTACAGTAAATTTCTCAATACAATGTATCCATTGCCTAGAAATTATTACTTTAATTAAAAAAAGACAAAAACCAGTGGTTTTTTGTTTGTTTTTTAACTTTCTAGTATTTAGAATTTTTAAAGATTAGAATATTATATTCTACATAAGACGTATTTACAATTATTATTAGATATTGATTTAATTAGTAGTGAAATTATTAGATATCCAATTTTCAAATATTTTCATACAAAATTTTCATAGCAATACATAAGGAAATTAAAAATGATTAATGATTAAATAATAAATTAGAGATAACATGTTTGAGATTGTCTGCCACCTCGTACAAAAAATTGGTGGCCCTGAAAAGGGCCAATTTGCATTTAGTTATCAATCATCATTCCAGCAAATAAAAGTCAGACTGAAAATTTACTTCTTGAGGTTAAAAGTCATTTTCGGTCCAGTTTTGATCATTCGAATCGGAGCGACGAGTTTAGTATTCGGTAAACCAAAAATCTTCACGGCTTTTGATGGACCCGTAGAAGCAGTGATTCTCGAAATTTTGCTAGTTTTTGATATCTTCGAAATTTTGTTGTCCTTCTCAGTCAACTTAACCAGCCTCTTTCTTTTCAATCCACTGACCCTGTTTTTCTTAACTCTTTTCACTTCAATTTTTGGCATCTGAAGTTCCACAGCTGACATTTTAAAAGAACCAGAAGCTCCTTTTCCAGTTGTCTGAACTAAAGATCCAGAAACCACTGCAGTCCTCAAATATTTTTTTATAAATGGTGCCTGAATCTTCGTATCAATGTGAAAAGTTCCAGAAACGTATTTTTTAATCGCATGAAGAGAAGAACCGCCTTGTTCGTTTAAATTTGAAATTGCTGTATTCACCATATCAGCAACTTTGGGATGCTTATGATTGAAGAGGGAAGTCTTCGGAATTGGAAAGTTAGTTGATTTCCTCCTCAGCCCTAGAGATTTATTAATTCCTGAATTTTTCATTGATGTCAGAATTATCAAAGGAGATAATACAGTCTTGTTCTCCATGATAGAAAGATTCTCAATTATTTGATTGAATCTTATTTTATTTAAATTCAATTCTTGTATTGAAATTCAACGGTTACTCAACTTTGAAAATTTGAATTTACCTAGTTTGAGCTCTGTGACTTGAAAAAAAAATTCGTGATTGTTGATAGTGGGTGGTTCCTTATCATAAGTGAGCACGGATGAGGGAGAGAGACGCTTCATGAATTCACCCCTTGATAATGTCTATTCGTATCTCAACAGATGCAAGGAAAGATTTTCAATTTTTGTTTGAATGTTGGAAAAAAAATTGAAAATTTGCTTGATTAATTTTGAAGATCCGTAGAGAGTTTCGTCTCGAAATTTATTATTTTTAATCTTTTCATTTAAATCCTCGGGGAAGAATTTTAAAGATATGACATCAGGTCGAATTCTGTGTAGCTTTGTATGACTAGTCAGACAGAGGGAAAATAATGAAGGAGATTTTACGTCTAAAAATGTGCATATTATAGGATTTTGTTTATGAGTGAATTGAAAAATAAATAAAAAGTTATGTCCAGGTCTGTTTTTGAAATTATGTCCCATTTCAATTAAGGAATCAAAAAGAATCGATTTAATAAATTATTATTGCAGGAATTATTATTATATAAACAAACTTTTGTCAAAGTTTTATCAATGTATGACACTAATTTCTATATAAACAAATATAAATGTAAAACTTATGTTCAGCTTTCCCGGGTGACGAAATCTTGGGTGAAAATCGATGGTGCAGTCTCGCCCCGTTTACACCCTAGGATTGGCTGAGTTTCATTTGTCCTATTCATGATTTAAAAAATGTAAATATTCTAATTTCCATACCCAAGATCAATTAATAATTTTATGGTTAATGGTGAGCATTGATTCCTGCAAACCTGGGAATGGTCGTGCATTTTTTGTGAACGGGAATTGAATATGAATTAATTCTTTAACTGTGGTTTAATGAATTCTAAAATGAATACTTAAAATATACAATAATAAATTTTATTGTTTCAATCCAAAAGCCTTAGTAGATAAACAAATGCAAGCGTCAGATTAAAACTTTAGAAACTATTTCTAATTTTTAAATAATATGTTTAAATTAATAGATTCATAATAAAACGCTGTAATTCAATTTTAAATTTTATTCAAATATTGTTTGAGTCTAAAATATCCAATTCTTATTCCTTCGTACTTATTCCATTCAATTTAAATTATTTTACTTAAAAAAATAATTTTATAATGTTTAACAATATTTGACTGTTTATTAAAATGAACAATTACTAGTCAATCATTTAAAACTAAAATGCTTAAAAATATAAAGCCTTGAATCCTTTAAATTTCAGGGTGCTATCTTTAAAGTTTGAATGTTAAAATTTTAATTGTTTTATGAAAAAAAATTAGTTTCTAAGTGTGAAAGTGTTGAATTTGTATGTAAAAATAAGAATTAAATAATTAATAATTCGAAATTATTGAGGGTTCGAATGCACATTTTTTGAAATTAGCATTTTTTAAGTTTCATTTAAAAACTTTTTTATTTCAAAAGAGTTGCATTTGAGCGCCTTAATTTGCAGTTAAATTTTGATTACATCAAATGAAAAACAATCAGTTTTAAGAGTTCGAATTTTTTTATTTCAATGACCGGGAAAAATATTTGCGAATTTGGAAATGATCGGAAATTTTTCCCTCGTTTAAAAGGACCACCGGTAAATCTGTACAATTTGCTTCTATTGCAGTTTAATTTAGAATCAAACCTATAATTATATATATATATATATACCTATCTCACGACCGTGAGATAGGTGGTTACATTCTGTAAAGGAATCAATACGACGATCCAGTAAAAGCCTCGTGCACCCTAAGAACACGGAGCGACCCAAGGACAACCGCCTTCTGAATTTTTCCCGCAAGTGTTTTAGCGTATTGTTGACACGCAGAGATGCTTTTGAGGCCATTAGCAAGTGAAATCTTGGAACCTTCAAGAGCGCCGATGATAAGGACGATTAGTTTAACAGAATATTCCGGGTACAATCGTTGCAACTCCCTTATAAGGTCTCGATACCTCTCTTTCTTTTCATTCTCCTTGGTTATGGTGCTTTTGTCAGCTGATGCCGAAAATTCGATAACGAACATGGTTCGCTTCTCGAAATCAAGAAGAACCATGTCAGGCCTCGAGTGCGCAACAGAAACAATTATCGAGAATATAAAGTTTCAGTATATGCGGCACTTCCCATTCTCGATAATTGACTCAATTTCCCTAGGAGCATTTAGAGGAGCGATATTAAGGGGTGTGCACGGCACGCCCTGCAGCTATCATCTGGAATGTCTTGGCTCAAAATGTGGCGACGGTATGTTAAGGTGGAAATGACACCGTCTTGGCATGCAAAAATGAAACCCTCCGTACCAGACTTCAATCCGGGCGATTTAAGGAAAGCAAACGTTAGCTCACAAGACATTGACTGATCTTTCACATTTCTGTGGAAGATACCGTGCATCCTCTTATCGAGGAGCTGTTCACGGAAGTTTTTCTCTTGTGCTTTCTTAATCCGAGCTTTCAGGAGTGAGTACTCGAGATAGATAAGATTTGATGCATTTTACTCACCCCTAATACTGAAGTGATGTCCGAGTGTTTCGGCAGCCTCTTCTGCTACTTTGTATAGAAACGCTCCTTTGCCCACTTCTTCGTGATTTCTGACCATTGTAAGAAAAGGGTCTCTTCCATTTGCAACTCTATGTGCTGTACCCAGAATAATCCTGTTGTGAAGACATTCCAGACTCAATATTCCGCGACCCCCTTGACAACGTGAGATGTACAGTCGCGGAACGGAAGACTTAAGATGCAGGCTTTTGTTCATGTGCATAACCTTTCTTGTCCCGATATCAAGGGATCTGAGCTCGTTCTTCGTCCATGGAACTACTCCAAATGAATAGAGTAGTACCGGGACGGCAAGCATGTTCGTTGCAGATACCTTGGCGCGTTTGTCTAACCCAAATTCCATTCCAATTTCCTTAGTATATCGTTCGACAATCCCCGGAGCTAGATGCAGTTGCTCTCTGTTTTTAGCAAAGATTTTAAGATCGTCCATGTAAAATACATGAGTGACCTTGTACTTTCGATCTGCAGGTTTGCCGCACAAGTACCTGTCGGAATGGCGAAGTGCTAGAGATAGTAGCAATAATGTAAGGCAAAAGAGGAGTGGGCTCACGGTGTCGCCCTGAAAGACACCTCTTTGAAAAGTGACCTTGTTAGTTATCACATGATTTTTACCAGATGAGATAGTAAATCTGGTTTTCCAAAGCGGCATCAATCTCTCTATGCACCTCAACTATTTGCGGATGAACCTTTAAGATTTCCAAAAGACAGATGATAAGTCTATGGGAGGTCGAATCGAAAGCTTTCCGATAATCAATCCAGGCCATCGATAGGTCACGCTGGTAGAATGCTGCATCCTTGCAGACACATCTATCGATGAGCAAGTTCTCCGGACATCCGGCTACGTCTTTCTTTGAGCCTCGTTGTCCATACATTTCTTGCCACACAGGTTCAATTGCCCGAACAATCCTATCATTTAGGATAGCTGTGAATATCTTATAAAGTGTGTTCAGACAAGTTATTGGCCTGTAATTCTTCTGGTCAGCTAAGTTTCCTATTTTCGGCAGCCAAATGCTGATGGGTAAAGAAAACTTCTTCCGCTAGAAGGTTTTGATACAAAATAGTCCCGGTGCGGAATAGTTCTTCATCCCTCCTAATACTTTTTTCACCTCCTCGGTAGTGATGGGTGGGCATTCTTTATCAGGTGTTATGAGGGCAACACCTAACTCCTTGAAGCTATTTATATTTTCTGAGTCTTCGTCCAGTCTATGCTGAACTTCATAGACTTCTCTCCAAAATATTTCGACCTCCTCTGGTTTGGGTGGGTGTTCGACAGTAACTGGAGTGTCTTGGAAGAGTCGAGATGGGTCAGAGAGAAACTGCTGATTTTCTCTGACCCACCTCTCCCTACGCTCTAGATTTCTCTTAGCGTCAGATAGTATCCGTATTCTCTCAACAATATGCTGCCTGATGGTCAGCAGCTTTGACTTGTTAAGTGTGTGATAACGGGTC
>NC_046663.1:87753431-87789929 GCF_010883055.1 Belonocnema kinseyi
CCTCTCGTGAGAGACGGCAAGGCCCCTTGTGACTGTTCACAGAAATAATGTTGGTCCAACCTCAACCCCATTCCAATGACTCATGCAGGTGCGAAAAGGCACCCCTTTGACTGTTAACAGAAATAATTTTAGTTGAACCCCTATCCCTTTCCAAAGTCTCGTGGGGGCGGAAAGATTCTCACGTGACTGTTCACAGAAAGAATTTTGGTCAAACCCCTACTTCTTTTCAATGTCACGTTGGGACGGGAAGGCATCCCTGGGACTGTCCACACAAATAATATTGGTCAAACCTCTACCCCTTTCCAACGTCTCGTGGGGGCAGGGAGGCACCCCTGTGAATATTAACATAAATAATTTTGGTGAAAGCCCAACCCCTTTTCGACGTCTCGTGGGGACGAGAAAGCACCCCCTGTGACGGGTCACAGAAATAATGTTGATCAAATGTTGATCAAATTTATTGGATACTAAAAATAAGCCTTTATTGGAAACAAAGGGTTTTTAATTGAATTTACATCTTATACAGTGAAAAACCACACTTTTTGACAGAAATAATTTTGATTGAAAAAAAAAAAAAATTATTGTTCTCTTCACTGTGATTTTCAAAAGATTATAAACTTAAATGGGCTTATTTTGAAGAAAAAATGAACTCAAAGTAAATTTTTATTGATTTATAAATGAAATATATATATAATATATAAATGAAATATCTTGGCATAATATGGATAAAATTTATCGCTGCATACATTAATGAAAGTTTATTTAAGCTTGCAATACAATGAAACACATGAAATAATGAAATAATAGTATTTCTTTTTAAAACCTATTTCACAAAAATTCGTTTTTTCACTGTATAAGATGGAAATTCTATCTAACACTATTTGTTTTTTATGATTCTTTGTTTTTAGTAATCAATCATTGTTTTATACTGCACAAAACAATCGTAAAAACACTTTTATGCAAAAATTAATATACATGTTTAAAATTATACCTACTCTTTCTAGTTCCAGTTTTCGGCACCAAGTGGTAAGAAATTTAAAAGTCCCTCGTTTTTGTCACGTGGTTTAGAGGTGCACAACTTTAAATTGTGAAAATCGTTTTTAATTTGTTTAAAAACTGTTTAATATTATGTCTCCAACAAAATTGGAATAAATTTTCGCCTGTTATGAAGAATATTAATTTAAACTTTCTCATATTTAAAGTTTTTTTTTGTCGCGATTTCAATTCATCGAATGTTTATCTTATCGGCTGCTGTACATAACATAACCTGAATGTAGTCTTGTCACAAAAAAAATGTATAAAAAAGTTTAAAATTAATTCCTATAATATCACCCAACTTGCAAAATTCAAAAATGAATAATGGGGTGTACAATAATCCAAAGAGTACACAGGCTGTTAAATATTTCCAGTTGCAGGCAAGTCTTTTGTTATCATAGATAAGTGTATTACACCTCTTACCTCATGATTATACGTTCGTCATTTTAAATGCGTAGAAGTAATAATTTATTTTTGTTAGTAGTTGCACATCTTCACTTCAATTTAGGTACCCAATTTTCCGTATTGATTCAAAAAGAATGGCGTCCACTTTATGGGAAACAAAATCCAACTTGAAGGATATTTTTGAGGCTGGAATTAAAGCAGTTTTGCCACATTCCGTGATAAAAAATAAGGTCAAGGTCATAGAAGATACATTTCATGTTGGAAATGACAAATTCAGTTTAAAAGAAAATGTTTATGTGGTCGGTTTTGGAAAAGCTGTTATGGGAATGGCGATTGTTCTAGAGGAAATTCTCGGAGATCGCTTGAAAAAAGGAATCGTTAGTATTCCAAAAGGTTCGAAGGACAGTATCTGGAAAAGTGCGAATTTAGAACATTTTCCAAAATTAAAAGGTGTCATAGAGTATCGAGAAGGTGCGGAAAACAATCAACCAGATGATGATAGTTTGGAAACTACACATGATATTTTGGATTTAGTCGAAGGACTTAAAGAAAATGACACTTTGATTGTCCTCATTTCAGGAGGAGGTACTATTAAAATTAAAATTTTTATAATATTTTATTCATTCTAAGATTAAGAATTATTAACAGAAAATCTTATATGGTTTGAAAACGTATATGATTTACAGAAGTTATTTTTCATAGCGATACATCCTCATAAATTCAATATGAATAACACCATTTCTTCATTTACCTACAACTCTTGAAAAGTAGTAGATTATTTTTCTCATTAACAAAATATGTCTCACCGCGTGTAGAATTATCTGACAGCGTACTTTTAACATTTAAAAACCATCAAAAATACATCTAAGTTATTTCTGGATTAATTTTTTATTAAAGTAGAATTAAATTCTTTTTGAATTTCATTCGAATTTTCTAAAAGATTAAATTATCCAATTTTCTGGACACATTTGTCACATAAATTTATTAAATTATTTTATTTTCATATCAAAATTTCATTCTTAAATTTCAACGACAAGAAAAATGTAACATTTATGTGCATGTTGAAACTGAGACGAGTAGATAACTCCCCCCTACAGTAGGTAATTGTTAATTGAAAGCAGAAATATACATAAAATAATCAATTCTAATTTTAATTTATTAATGCGTATATTGTCCTAGCTAATAATTAAATTAATGATTATCTAATGTAGGATGATCTCCCTTATTTCAATTTATATTTGACCTGAGCAAAAGTAATTTTATTGTTAAATAGTAGTAAGAATGGCATTTTTATCGTAAATGAAAAATACAGGTTTTTTACTTTTTTATTGCATTAGTTACATGTAAATAATAGTTTCGACAATCGAAACTTACCACTGAGTGTTAATTTTTGACAGTTATATTACAAATTTGAACTTCTATTTATAACTTGTTCTTGTAATTTTTAATGTGACAAATTTCACTTCAAAAGTTTACATTAAGGAGTTTTCCATATTTTTTAGGATGAATGCTGCTTAGAAAGAAAAACGGAAAAATCTGGAATTCATAGGCTATTAAAATCAGTTCTTGCTCGAATCATCCTGTCAATTTTACTTTGGTCCCGGGATCTTTCTCCTGATATATTTTCGCTATTCGTGAATAGCAACAGAAAAACTTTTTTTGCTTAAGGTTCAACTATTTAGTTAAAAGTGGAACGACTTGGTTCAAAATTAATTTTTTGGTCTATCATTTATTATTTTAGTTGAAAACCAATATATATAACCAAAATATATATATATATATTCCATGTTTGGTCTAACATTTATTTTCTTTAGTTAAAAATTCAGTTGTTTGTTTAAAAAATTTCTGTTTTTTGCTAAAAATTAATCTTCCTGGTTTAAAATTCATTTCTCTATTTGGAAAATATATTTTTGATTGAAAATAATTTTTTTTAGCTAGAAATTTAACTATATTTCATACTCTGTCGAAAATTTATCTTTTTTGATAGATTCTAATCTTCTTGTTTAAAAATTTAAATATTTTGTTGAAAATTCATCTATTTTGTTACAAATTGTCTTTTTTTTTGTAGAAAATTCATCTTTTAGGTTGAAAATTCAACTAGTGGGTTAAACATTCATTTTGTCGGTTGATTCATTATTTTAGATCAAAGTCAATTTCTCTGCATAATAATTCACTTATTTTATTTAAAAAATGTTATTGTAAATTATTTTTTTAATGAAAATTTAAGTTTTTCAGATTTGGTTTAATATTAACCTTATTCAGTTAAAAATTCAGCTATTTGATTGAAACGTTCTGTATTTTGTTAAAAACTAGTTTTTGTGGTGGAAAATTAATACTTTTTGTTAAAAATTCATTTTCTTATATTGAAAATTAGTTTTTTATTTTAAAAATTATTTTTTAATGAAACTGTTGCGTTTGCAGCCGAATAATTGGACTTAAAATAAAAAATACAATATTTTAACGAAATAGTTTAACTTTTAACCAAATAGTTGAGTTTCCATGCCAAACACGAATTTTTAGCCTTAAAAAAATTAATTTTCAACAAAGTAGTCCAATTTTAACCAAAAAGAATGAAGTTTCAACAAAAGATGGTTGAACTTTTTTATTGTATTCTATTAATTCAGTTGAAATTGAAGCTAAAATATTAGAAAAAGGTGAAAGGGAAGTAGAAAGTTTCTTGAAAACAGGGAAAGAAGAGGAATTAAAAAAAAACAGGAGGAAATGGGAAAGAGGGGAAAGAGTGTAATTTAAGATGAAACTAATCGATTTAAAACCTTTTCGACTTCAAAATGCCCAACTGTTATGACTTACAATTTGAACAAATTAAAAATTTGAATACGGATTCACTGAATAAGAAATTTGAAACACTATTAATTACAAATTTTTAAACTATAAAGCTTTAATGAGAAAATATTAAATTTTAAATGTCCTCAATTAAAATGGTACAGTTTTTCCAAGTTTTAAATTTCAATTTTAAAAGTTTCATTGTGATTAAAATTGAATTTAAGTATAATGAACTGCCGAGAAAAACGGAAAGAAGTCGGTTAATCGCATTTTTTTCAACAATTCAATAAAAGACGACAAACTCGTACGATCTGAGCCCTGAATGTATTATTAAAAAAGGCTCATGGTAAAACTGAATTCTCTGATAGTACTGATCAGAAAGACTAAAATGAGAATCTCAGATAAACATTAGAAAATCACAATTTCAATTTAATCTATATTCAATTCCTTACAGGTTCAGCTCTTCTCTATATGCCGCGACCTCTCATCAGTTCAGATATCAAGCAATCATTCTGCAAAAATCTCCAAAATGCAGGAGCCGATATAACTGAATTAAACACAGTTCGCAAAAAACTATCTATGGTAAAAGGTGGAGGTTTAGCAAAAGTGGCTTATCCTGCTTCAGTAATAAGCCTGATAATATCTGATATAATAGGAGATCCCGTCAATTTAATAGCCAGTGGTCCAACCGTATATAGTTCAAAATCCCCCGAAGAAGTCTCCTCAATTCTAACAAAATACAACTTCCAGAAAACTCTCGAAAGTGATTTAAAAACCCTGATAACTTCACGGGAACCCAGGGAAAACAAAGACCTTCTTGACAAACGAAAACAATTCAAACACGTAACCAACATCATCATCGCGAATAATACTCTCGCCATGGAAGCAGCAAAACTGGAGAGTCTAAAAAAAGAATTTACTCCCGTAATTTTACGAAACGACATAAAAGGTGAAGTTCATAACGTGAGTCTTGCTTATGTCCGAGCAAGTTTTTATGTCTGTCTTGCTTTAGAAAAGTGCATCGAGAGAAAAGATTTTTTTGAGAAAATGGAAAAAGATCCTTTCCTTCCTCTCGATTCTAAAAAAGTTGATGAGATTTTTGACATCATTGAAGAAACTTCAACTCGAGGAATTCTTTTAATCGGAGGAGGAGAACCAACTGTTAAAGTCACAGGTTCCGGAAAAGGCGGAAGAAACCAAGAGCTCGCTTTATATTTTTCTATGGATTGGCTAGCGAAGATTAAATCCCATCCGGATTTGTCAAAATACGAGGTTATTCTTTTAAGCGGAGGCACTGATGGTCAGGATGGTCCTACGGATGCTGCAGGTGCATTTGGATATCCGGCAATCGCTCCGATTATTTATCATCTGAGAGAAAAAGTGAGAAAGTTGCAAAATAAAAAAAAAATCCTCCCTGAAAATTCCAATACAACAGAGGTTCCTGAAAATTTGGATCAGATATCGAACGAAATTGAGAAGTTAATACCTGAAGTTGTTCTAAAGGAAAACAACAGCTACAATTTTTATTCTCGCTTCAAAAAAGGAGAGGATTTAGTCAAAACTGGACTTACAGGAACGAATGTAATGGATCTTCATCTTATTTTAATCAGGAAACGCCAGTGTAGATGTCCAAATAAATTTGAGCGAGATAAAAAATGTGCGGATCCGTTTGACGAACACGATTTGCACAGCAATTTAGTTGGAAGCGAAAGAAAAACCAATGAAGAGATCACTCTGGATAAGCAATTGGAGTTGTTGAATATAAAAATTGTCGATGCCAATTTCGAATTGCCTTGCTGTAAAAAGATAAAATTTTACGGTGATAAAGAAACAGTTTTGTAGATGCCAAAGTGTTTTTAACTTTTCCTTGTTTATTTATTCCGAATATACAATATTCGATTACTTCAATTCTTAAATAGTATTTTGTACACTTTCAAATATTGCACTGATTAAAAAAGAAAATTAAATTAACCGAAACATAGAAGGTTAAAAATGGTATCCATTTCTCTATAAATATTCTCTGTTTAAAAACTTTAAATGCATAATATAAATAATGAAAGGACGGACTTGGATGATTAAAGTTTAATCCCCTCTTTCATAAAAAATCATTTTCCTGAAAAAGGACAGATTCGTAAAATTACGTTTTGGTGCATTCTCAACTTTCTCTGTTTCATTTAAACCGGAAAACCTAAAATTAGAAAGTGACTTATGTATAATAAATAAATTAAAAACATTTTTAAATTCTCTCTAGCAAAGGCCAGTTGACATGATTAGTGATAACTTAAATAAGGATGAGATTTCAGCTTGCAGATTTGCAGGGAAAACTTACTAACGAAAAATCTGTAATACTCTCAAAAATGATAGTAGATCTTTACGAGTAGGAGAGACGTTCCAAATTTTAAGTAACCTCGCGTAGAAAATTCGGCTTCGAGGAAAACTTGACTACGTATTAAAAGTTTTAAGGTATGAAAATTTTTCTGAAATTGTTCCTCTTTAAAGATCCCAACTAAAAAGATGGTGTTTTACGAGCATGTCGCGAACGCCGTCTTTTAAAGGTTGAGATTGTTCCTTTTTGGGGGGCAGTTCCCAGTCGGGATTTAAATTGAAGGCGAATTGACTAAGTATCCTCAATTCGCATTTGACTTGAACCCAGCCCGGACTATTCACAAAACTCCATGGCTGGTACCTAAAAAAAAACAACAGTTTCCAATCAGAATTTCGGACAAGACAATAAACTGGTTAATTAATTAATTAATCATTTTCAAAATCTGCTTACCATTTTTGCACAACATCGACGCAGGAGCACAAAACTTCGAGCCAGAGATGCAAAACTTGCTCGTTGAGTCCAAGGCAGATAAGGGAACGCAATTTTACATCCATTTGTGCATGTGCATTGTCATGACTTAAATTAATTGATTGCACGCAACGGTAGAGCAACTGAAAAACAGAAAGGGTGAACTTGAGAGACTATTGGAAAGTTAAAAAAATGGATGTGTTTTATTAAGAGAGCTTTCAATCAGGAGGACATAATAATACCTCTTCGGGTGTGAGAACTTTGCCGTCTTCGTCTAATCTGTAAGTTTTACAGAGAACAAGCCGACTGTAGACTGAATTGAAATCCTTTTCGACTTCTCTAGTTGAAGCTTCTTCAATAAAAAGCCAGGGATGGCAAGGACCTCCCAAAAAGGATGGCCTTCTCATTCCATGTTCTAAAACTGATTTTACAGCGGGACACAAAGATCCTCTAACTAAATCGGTAACAGCTTCGCTAACTGTATCGTCTCCTGCGCAAGTGTATTGTTTACTTCGTTCGTCCAGTAATTCGACGAATTTTGCCGGAAACCAGCCTGAGAAGGGATGATATTTAGGTAAAATATTTATGAGATTATATATGTTATTTTTATCAGAAGAATTTTCAATCTCGATTGTAGGATTCTTACCACGGAGACCGTTAAGTTCTCCAACCCAGCAGTGCTCGTCTTTTTGACTGATTATTGTTATTATGTCGTTTTTTCGAAAACCTAACTCATCATCGTCGTGTCTTTCAAAATCTGCAAAAAAATAGTTTAATTATAATCGAGGTGTTGATCACTTTTATAATCTGGTGTGTTTATAATCATGGCTTTGCGAAATCTTTAAAGTCTTTGTGAAAAGTTTTTGAAATCTTTGCAAAATATCTGATCTTTGAAATATTTTGAAATATTTCAAATCTTTGCAATATCTTTAAAATATTTTTTAATTTTCTTGAAATCTTTGAAAAATCTTAACGAAATCGTTGTGAAATCTTTGAAATATTTCTGATATATTTGAAATCTCCTGAAATCTTTAAAACCTTTTAAATCTTTTCAAATGTTTGAAACTTTTACGAAAATTTTGAAATTTTTGAAATCTTGTGGAACCTTTAAAATTTGTACAAAAACTTTTGACAGTTTTGAAACCTTTGCGAAAATTTCGAAATATTTCGAAATCTTCAAAACCTTTGAACCATTAAAATCTTTGAAAAATCTTGAACATTTTTGTTAAATCTTTGAAATATTTTTGATATCATTGAAAATTCTTTTGAAAGCTTTTAGATATTTCTGATATATTTAAAACGTTGTGAAATCTTTGTAAAATCTTATTGAAATCTTTTGAAATTTTTGTAAAGATGATGAAATATTTTTAATTTTTGAATTATTTATAAAGACAAGTCTTTGAAATATTTCAAATCTTTGCAAAATATCTGAAATATTTGGAAATGTTCTTAAAAATATTTCCAAAAAACTTAACGAAATCGTTGTGACATCTCTGAAATATTTCTCATATATTTGCAATCTTCTGAAATCTTTAAAACTCTTGAGAAATATTTTTTACACGTTTGCAATCTTCTGAAATTTTTCCGAAATCTTTGTGAAATCTTTAAGATTTCAATATTTTGAGGTTTTCTTGAAATCTTTGCAAAATCTTAACAAAACCGTTGTGAAATCTTTGAAATATTTCTGATATATTTGAAATCTCCTGAAATTTGTCAAATCTTTGAGAAATATTTTTAAAACGTGTGAAATCTTTCTGAAATCTGCAAGATCTTTGTGATATATTTTAAATATCTTTGTGAAATCTTTGTAATATTTGTGAAATCATTAAGTCTTTTATACACTTTATGGAATCTTTGAAATCTTCGTCATGTTTTCAAAACCTTTGAAATATTTGTAAAATATTTTGAAATTTTTTTAACCTTCGCGAAATCTTTATTAAATCTTTGAAATGTTTCTCATATCTTTGAAATCTTTGAAATAATCTTAAATCTTTGAATTATTTTGAAACATTTGAAATCTTGGTAAAATAGTTTGACATTTTTTAAAATATTTTAACTATTCTCTAAAGTCAAATGGACAACGCCTCAATTATTGTAATTAATTTTTTACAAATAAATTAATCGCACTTTAATTCCTACTTGAAGATATAGTGTAATATATTTCGTTTCGGAGAGACAAATTCTTACCTAACAAAGCTTTCGCTCTTCTCTTCCGAATTCGCGATACGTTTACATAGTTGTCATGGTCTTTGGCATGGCTTTCCATACTATAGTCAGCAACCAAAGTGATGCTGCTTAATTTGGGATCCAGATTCATAAAATGTCTCGCTACTTGCAAAATTGACTCTCGGAGGTCCACCAAAATTTCTGCAATGAGCCGTTTTAAACTCTTCGATTGCTTACAATAAATTATGGCGAATTCTATACTGATTAGAATTAAATTTTAAAAAAACCTTACCAGTCTGACGAATATTTTTGCATTTGGAATCGTCTTCCGCATCGTCATTTCCAAACAAAATTGTCTGAAGAACGGATTTGTTTCTCTTCATTTGGCGCCTATTGAGTTGCTGCTTTGGTAAATTTGGAGCAGCGTCTGGATTTCCAACTAAACCACCTTGGTCAACCATTAAATAAGCTAAGTGGCGTCTCCTGTGTGTTTCGACTAAAACGTCGGTGAGAGATCCACTTACTTCCATCGAAACCTGGAATTAAGAATAAAAAATATATTTTCATTAACTTTAATTTGAAATTTAAATGGAAACTTTCTATTATTTAAACAATTTAATTATTAACATAATAACAAATTGTACAGTTTAATCACCTTAAAAAATAATAATAATAATAATTTGAAGGACATGCTTTTATTTTTATGCACATTTTTAAAAATTTTATAACAGAATTATATGGAAAGAGGATTGGAAAATTGGAAAGCTACTTCAAAAATTCTTAATGTGAATTTTTTCGAATTTCAATTTAAAGTTACTATACAGTGGAATAGTTTAATTAGAATTACGTACCAGTATTAAATTAGTAACTTTTAATGTTTCGTTCACTGCAGTATTTTTAATTCTCTTCAAAATATATTTATTCTTGATCATACTTTTGAATTGCTTAGAATGCTTTTAAACTCATTCAAATCCTTTCGGATTATTGAAACTTCCTTACAATCTTTTAAATTCCACCGAACTCTCTGATATATCGGAATTCATATCATTTCTTTAAATGCCTTGAATTCGTCTAAATTCTCTAAATTAGTCGCAAAATTTTAGAATCCTTCCAATTTATCTCAATAATCTCAATTTCTTGAATTCCCGCAATTCCCTGAAATCGTGGAATCTCCTGAATTCCAAGGACTTCAAAATAATGCAAAGAATGCAGAGATTCAAAGATTTCAGAAAATTTAAGGAATTTAGGGAATTTGGCAAATATTAATTTATAAACTTTATTATTTATTATTATTTCGTCAAACTTACTTTAAACAATTGGTCCACATCGTCAATATCTCCAGGAATGTCAGACAGAGCGTTAAAAATCTGTGCGGAATTTTCCACTTGTTTGAGGTCAGCCTCTAAAAAGAACAATTTTTATTCAAGACATTTTCTGAATAAAAAAAGTCTAATTTTAAATTTTACAATATTTTACCTCTGATTTTTATCATTCCAAGTGTTACTTGAAAGAGAACAATCGACCCGTCGAAAAGAAAGAGATCCCAGATTCTCAAAAGTATCTTCATGTGAACGACGGATGCGAATAAAGTTAGGAACCAGTTCAATGATATGAGACTTAGTTCTATGTCGTGTTGGGCCAAAACATGGTCAATATCTGGTAAGTAGTTCGATACAAGCGTTCGAAGCACTCTTTGATCGGCCTGTATTCCTGGATAAATAAATAATTTATTTTTATATTTACAGGGCTCAGATTGACTAGCAGGCCTAAACAAAGTCGCATTATTCGCATAAAATTACAAAGAAAGTCGCATGGAATTTCGAAAAAAGTCACAACAAATTTTTTAAGATAATGAAAAAAGCAGTATAAGGCACTGAATGATTGAAATAATAACTTTATTTGTTTAGGAATATCGATTGAATAATTCAAGTTGACTTTCAAATATGCTTTGCAAAATGGAAATAAGCTTTAAAAGTTAAAACAGTTTTTTAACAATAGTCCTTCAGTTTGAAGGATTATAAATCTCGTGGATAATTTACATTACTTTGAACTTTAGGAACAGTCATTTTGAACTTTTTGAACATTAAATTATTTAAAAATTGAGGCTTTAAATTTGAAACTATATAATTTCAGTATGAAATCATACAATTTTAGGTAATTCAGAATTCACAGCCCAAAATAAGCGAAATAAGGTGATATTTCAGTCTAAAAAGATGAATTCTCGTAAATGGTCGAATTTTCTAACAAGAAAGATTGAATTTCAACCCAATAGTTGGATTTTCAAGCCAAAAAGGCTAATTTATTAAAATACAGTCTTTTTATCAACATGAATTCTAGAATTTTCAATAAAAAAGATTATTTTCAACAAAGAAAGGTGAGTTTTCAACAAAATAGTTGAATCAAAACAATTTTTTTTAATTTTTCGGAAGCTAGTTGAACTTTCAACCAAAAAAAAATTAATTTTAAAACAAAAAAGATGGCGCTTCCACTATGAAAGAAAACAAATCTATAAGGAAAATTTGTTGATCCAAAAGGCTGAATGTTCAATAAAACGGTTGAATTTTCTACCAAAAATATTACTTTTGAATATAATAATTGAATATTTAACCAATTTGTGTATTTTTTAATCAAATAGTTGAATTTTCAAGACAAAACGACGAACTTCATCATTTCAACAAGTAGATCGTTTTCAAACAAGAAAAATGAAATTTTAATCAAACAGTTAAATTTTTTTTTTAAATTTACCCCAACAGTTGCATTTACAACTAAATAGTTACATTTTCAATAAAAAATAGAATAATTTTTAACTAAATTGTTGAACTCTCGTGCAAAACGAGGATTTTTTTAGGAGACAGTTAAAATTTCAACGAAAAAGTTAATTTTGAACCAAAAATGATGATCTTTCTATTATAAGAGAGGAATTTTCAATCCAAAAGTATGGATTTTCTATTCATAAAGGCTTCAAATGGTCGAATTTTGGAATAAAAAAGATTGAACTTAAATCAAATAGTTAAATTTTCAAGCTAAAAAGAAGATTTTTTTAAAAGACAGTTGACTTTATCAACCTTAATAGTTGAATTTTCAATAAAAATATTATTTTTTACAAAGAAGGACGAATTTTGAATCAAATAGTTGGACTTAAAAAAATATATAATTTTCATGCAGACAGATTTTTTGAAAGGCAGTTGAATTTTCAATAAGAAAAGATAAACTTTCTATGCAAAAAGATGAATGTTAACACAGTAGAATTTTTCACTAAAAAGATGACTTTTTAACCAAATTGTTTAATTTTCCACTAAATAGTCTAATTTTCAACCAAAAAGAATAAACGTACATCCAAAAATAGTCGGATTTTCTTATTGGTTTTTATGAAATCAGCTCGAATTAAAGTGAGAAAACAAAAAAACAGAAAAAGAGGGAAAAAGAAAGTTTTCTGAAAACAAGGAAAAAATATAAATTCTTTACAAAGAGGAGAAAATGAGAATGAGTGTAAAGTGTGTAATTGATTTTGCAATTAATTTATTTTTAACGTTTTCGACTTTAAAAAAAGTCCAAATGTTAAGGCTTGCAATTTAAAAAATGCAAACTTTGAATACAAATTCACGAAATTGTTAAATTTTACATGCGATCAATAAAAACTTTTCTAAGTATATGGCTTTATTAAGAAATTATTACATTTTTAATGTGCTCAATTAAAATGGTACATTTTTTCTAGTTTTGAATTTCAACTTATAAGTTTCATTGCAATTAAAACTGAAACCAAATATATCAAACTTCTGACAAAAACGGAAAAAAGTGAATAACAATTTTTTTTAGTCGAAAAAGTCGCATGATTCGAGCCCTGTATTTAAACAAAAAGGGAAAAGAAAATAAGCATCCCGGGCAAAGATATTTAAAGAGTAGTTGAATAAAAAGAAAGAAACCTCTATATTACCTAATAAAGTTGAAGAATAATATGAAGCGGGTAATAAATCTTCCACAATAGTCGCCATCATCCAAAATGCGTCTTCTTCTTCCAACAATAATAATAACGAAGCTGCTATTGTTCCCGTTCCTTGACAATATCTGCAAATAGAAAATTTGTAATTTTAAGTATTTTTAATTTTAGTATTTCATACAAAAAAAAAATACAAAAGTTTTACCCAATGTCAGGATAAAGCCAGGCAAGGCCTCGCATTAATCTTCGTAATCGGGGAATTCCAGTGCTGTGTAAATGACTAAAACACGCGTTCGCAGGCATCGTGCGAAGTAAATCTTTCTCTATTTGTTTACTGGTCATTAAAGCATCATTGCTCGATGCTTTTACTATATCCTTGTAGGACGTTTCCGAGGAGACTTTTTTCTGCAAAGCTCCTAAGAAATATAAATAAAATACTCGATTAAGGGCGTATGCAGAACATTTTTTAATGGGGGCGATTGTGAATTTTCTTTAACGAATGTATGTGAAAGGGGGTGGGGGACTCCATCGATGATTTAAGAGAACTTTTCAAATTGAACATAAACATAAGATGATAAATTCTACTTTGTTTATATTTTTCAATTAAAGTGTTCAGATTCATATTTTTCAAAGCAAATTAAACTATTTCATTTTTGGTTGAAAAGAAATCCTTTTTAGAGAAAAAATTTAACTATTTGGTTGAAAATTGGCACAAGATAATATTCTTAATTGAAAATTCAACTATTTGGTTGCAAATTAATCTGTTTTGTTGAGCATTTAACTTTCTTGTTGAAAATTCGTCTTTTTTGGTTATATGCAAATGTGTTTTATTTGAAATTAAAATCTTTTTTGTTGCAATATCCACTATAATAGTTTTTATTGCAAATTTATATTTTTTGTTTGCAAATTCACCTCCTTAATTAAAAGTTGAAGTACTTTCTAAGAAAATAGATTTTTTAAACTTAAAGTTCAACTATTTAATTGAAAATGAACAATTTTAATGACATTTTATATTTTTGCATTCAAAACTCAACAGTTTTGTGTATAAAATTCGTCTTTTGTTCTCGGAAATTCCACATTTGGTAGAAAATTCATCTATGCGGTGAAAAATTTAACTGTTTGGTACAAGATTCGTTTCATTGTTAAATAATTATTTTTTCGTAATAAAAATTAAATTATTCAATTTTTTGTCAAAAACGGTCCTTGTTAGTTTAGAAATTTAACAAAATTGTTAAAAATGGTTGTAGTTGTGGAAAATTGGTACTTTTTGGAAGAAAATTAATATTCTTGGTTTAAAATTCTCAACCATTTGGTTAAAAAATTATTTTTCTGGATTAAAAACTAATTTGTAACTTAAAATTGAAATATTTAATTGAAAGTTGACTTTTTGTTTGAAACTCAATATTTTTTGGTTTATAATTCAACATTTTTGCAAAAGAATCTGTTTTTTTTTTTAAATAAAAATTAATTTTTTCCAAAATTTATATTTTTGGGTTAAAAGTTGAAATTTCTACTACTTTCTAAAAAAAAGGAATTTTTTAAACTGAAAGTTCAGTTATTAGATTGAAAATGAACATTTTCGTTGAAATTTCATATTTTTCATTCAAAATTCAACTGTTTTATATTTTAAATTCGTCTTTTGGTGTTAGAAATTCAACATTTGGTAGAAGATTTACCTATGCGGTGAAAAATTTAACTGTTTTGTAAAAGATTCGTTTCATTATTTGACAATTATTTTTTTGCCTATGAGAAATTTAATTATTCAATTTTTGGTGAAAAACAGTCCTTGTTAGTTTAGATATTGAACTGTTTTGTAAAAAATATATGCAGCTTGTGGAAAATTCTTATTTTTTGAAGAAAATTAATCTTCTTGGTTGAAAATTCAAGCATTTGGTTAAAAAATCATTTTTCTGGATTAAAAACTAATTTGTAACTTAAAATTGATCTATTCAATTGAAAGTTAACTTTTTTATAGAAACTTCATATTTTCGCGTTTAAAATTCAACCGTTTTGTAGAAGAATCGTTTTTTGTAAATTAAAAATAAATTTTTCCAAGTTAAAATTTGATTATTACGTTTTAGGTATAAAAATATCTTTTTTGGTTTAGACATTTAAATATTTGGTTGAAAATTTAACTACTTGGTTAGAAATGCATATACTCTGTTAAACATTCATTTTTTTTATGGAAAAAATCTTCTTAGTTGAAAATGCAAGGATGTAGTTAAAAATGTATGTATTTTGTTGAGAATTCCTCTTTTATAGTAAAAAATTAATCTTCTTGGTTGAAAATTCATATGTTTAACTTGAATCCTCATCAAAGTAAGATTTTTCAGTTAATGACTGAAAAAATTTCTCCGTTGAACATTGAAGTATTCTGTTGAAAATTCGTAAATTTTTGTGTGATTAAATTATTTTTTATTTAAGATGAATGTACTTAGTTCAAATTTTCAGGAAAAAAAATAGAAATGAGGTCTGATAATTATCGGGGGGCCCAAATTGGTCATGGAAATTACCTTAATTAAAGAATTAAAATTATGATGTCTAATTACCAGACATTCGCATCCAAATTTGAGGACGCAAAGAATGAGGAATTCCTTGGTGAACCATTTCTCTTAATTTATCTGTGCGAGGTAATCTTCTATCCACCTGTTGCCACGATAATTCGGATACTTCTTTATTGTGACTGAATTCTAAAAGGGCGACCCATTGTAATCTAAATATAAAAATAAATATATAAATTAGAGTGCACAATAAACATTTGTCTTTTTCAATTTTACAAACGCTAAATTTCCCTAAACCCGGCGAATTTCTTCCTTTTGGTAAACAAAAATACTGCCATAAATTTTATTTTTTTAAATTGTTTAGAGGTTACGCAAGATTTTTTTACGTTTAAAAAAAAATTTCTTAGTTTTCGATTTTTTTTAATTCAAATTTTAGGCTAAAAAATACTTTGACTCGAAACTACATATAAAATATACCTTTTTTATAGTTGAACGATTCCTATATCACTTTAAAATGTATTCTTTAAAATGAAAATATCAATTCGGTGATCTTTAAATTCTACTGAATTCCTTGTAATTCACCCTCATTTTTTGGAATTCCCTTGAAATCGACTGAATACTTTCAAGTTCACCTTGAATTCTTGTGATTTTTATTAGAATTCTGTTCACTCCCATTTAACTAAATTTAACGAATTTTTTGTGGATTAAATTTTTTTTTTGTATTCACTTGAATTATTTTTTATTTGTCTGGAATTTTTGTGAATTGGTCCGGAATTGGGGTAACTTCACCTAGAATTCTTATAAGCTCCATTGATTTTTTTTTAATTCACTTGAATTAAAAACAACATTAGTTATATTATTAATGAATATTAGTAACTTTTAGCACTACAGTTATCTTTGAACAATAAATATGTGTATTTTCTGTTTATTTCGAGATTTTAGATTTTTCTTTTTCAGCCGGCACGAATAATTTCAATTTATCAATAGTAGATTAACATTCTCTTCATAGTTTAGAAGAAATCCTGTATATATTTCTGACAGTATTTTTTCATCAAAAGGAATAAATTTAGGGATTAGCGTTAGCAAATTTTAAAAATTCATTTTTCGATTCGGCACCCGGATTCTTTAGGTAAGATTTGGGGGGAAATCCGACAAGCAGGTATTATTTTAAGTAATTTTCGGCCGATTTTCTATCCCATCGCGGCCCTGTATATTTTATATATATATCAAAATTAATTGTAATTAGACTTGAGAGTTTTTTTAGACCTAGAAAGTTGATAGGTTTACCTGTGCTGAGGATCTTCAACGAAAGGAACTCCTAATAATTTTTTAGAGCTTTGTTCAGGTCCATCTTCTTCATCTACTCGAAATCCAAATTCGTCAAACCTGTGACCAATTAAACGTAAATTAATGTTCGAAAAATTCCTATAATCAGTTTATAGTGAAGCATATGTCTAGAACCATTCACTTTTCAATTAGAAATATATATTATTTTTATAGACACAGTATTGAAAATTTTACTACATTAGCTAAGGATGCTAATTCATTTCTTTAATAGGACAAACAAAAACTAATGTTTTCAAATAGATATTTATAATTTAAAATGTAAAAATGAATATAAAATTTTAAAATATAAAATTAATTATCGTATAATAAAAATAAATTACAGGAAATGTATAAATATAATTTTGATTCGATAGTTATAAACCTAATTATTTGGAATTAAATATACTTCCAACATTATTGATGAATATGAATAAGAGTGAATAAAATTAAAAAAATTAGGAATGACAATAATTCATTGCAATTTCTTTAGTTTAATTTATTCCTATATTTAATTCGCCTAATTTTGCTAATCTTTCCTCACACTTGGTAGTTTGTTTTTGCCTCCTTTCGCTTTGCTTTAAATAAATAAATCGAGAGTTATGAATCGGCAATTTCAAGTTACATACATTTTATTTGAAACATTTTTTTCATAACGGTCGACTGTTATTAAAATAATATTTTTATTATAAGTTTGTAAATATGTATTTGTTGATTGGGTACAATCACAAGAAGCTGAATAAAAGCTATAGTAGGGTATTTATAAACTTTGCCAAAAACTTAATGATTATAACGTATGTTCATAAATTTTATACGCGGACGATTTATTTGTTTGAAGTACTATTCGACAGAGAAGCAAACGCGTACAATAGTTTAGGTTGGTTTCTCCCTTTTATGTCTTAAATTTTAATTTTTAATAGTTTTTAACATGTGCGAGCTTACTTCTCTAAATTAATTATGTAAATATGACCATAACAGCCAAATTAGTGCTGCTTACTTTAATAAATAAACCAGTTAACAAATACCAAACAAAGAAAAACGTTAAATCAGCCAAAGTTTAATTGAATAAAATCTGTAAAAACTTTTTTGGTCGAGTCTACCGTTTTTGTTTGTTTGGCATTTTTTAAACAATTAATTAGTTGAAGTACGCAGTACGGTCGAAATGTTACAATCCAGGGACATAATTTTAAAGCCTTTAACTTTGTTTCTATTAAACAAAATACACATTTTCTTAAATAAACATAATTCAGGTGCAGTTAAATTGAATATCATTCTATATTTTATAAAATTATCTTTTATGGCTATGGAGTTTAAGTATAAAAATCAGGAAGTAAATGTGGATTAGGACAAGCTGACTTTACTAACAATCGAATGTTAAAACTTCAAGTACTTTCAATCTAGAGTATGAACCTATATCAAACCATTTCGACAGTATACTTCAAACTATAATACATATCTGGAAATAAAAGTTCCTTTCTTATTTACTAAAATTGCTTAGTTATCTATGAGGCACATAAAAGTGAAAGGTTTTAGACCTTCTATGCATATACCCAGTACTATAATTATGTTTTAACTTTAAATATGTACCTGTATTCGGGTTGAGAATTTGGATCATCTGGTTGGTTTAGTTTGGCTAAAATATCCTGGGGCCACATAGAAGGTGTTAAGGCGGAAAAAGGACCTCCTGGTGCAGGAGACAGTATTTCTCCAGATAAGCCTGCACCATCAAGTTCATATTCGTCATCCGATGCAGCTGTTTCCACTTTTTTCTGTACAAGAAAGAAATTTTGAAACTCCTAAGCTATAGTTATTAAATTTTCGATGGTTGCTCAATGCTTTAATCTAAAAACGAATGTATGTATAAAAAGGCTGATGTTGTACCTATACTAACGTGGACTGATTTTCCAAAACTAAACTTACGCGAAGTTTCAAATTTAGATTATCCAAAATTATTTAAAATCCTTTACAGCTAATAAATTAAAAATATAAATGGATAAAATAATGTTCACAAAATTCAAAATTATTTGTTTCTAATTAAAATAATTCAAAATTGTATAATTTTGAACAGAAGGTCTTTTAATACTTGGCCGACAACAAATTGATAACACTCAAAATCGCAGTTTAAGGTTTCACATTAGAGACACTCTTCTTTGTATAAATTGTTCATAACTAAACAATTTTTAATTTAAAGCATTAATAATTCGTTAAAATTTTATAGTGAAAACATTTCAGGAATAATTTCATTGAAACTTTATAAATTAGAGAATTTCAAATGAACGCATCGTTTAACCCTTAACTGGCACTATGGGTAAAAAATACCCCAACAAATTTTTGAGCTCGAATTAACCGGACTAAATACCAGAAAATGGACCACGTGTCGAATTTTACTAGTAATTGACATCACTAACTAAAGGTAGAGTGGCTTAGTATAGAGCGGCAAAGGTCAGCATATGTTGGATACCCGCTCAAAGTAGACCTTGTAAAACTGTGGGGTCCTTATTACCCGTTATCCCGTCAGTGAGAAAATAAGTAATTTTCAACAAAAATTTGTGGCATTGATATTAGTAGTGATTTTCGTTCAATTTCCAACGTAAGTTTATCATCTAAAGTGAAATAAAAATTTTTTTCATTAATTTGCATGCTTACAATCAAATACATGCACGTATAAAAATGCACGCGTACAACCACGCGTGCAATCGCCCGATGTGCCATGAGCACCGCGCAGGCCTTTGCAGCGATTGTGTAGGTTTGAAAGAGTAATTACAACTTTGAAAAAATGTTTTTTATGTTTCTTTTGTATTTTATTAACTATTTTCGTGCATTAAAATAAAAATAAATTGATTTGAACATGGAAAAATATGGTTTTATTTTAAAATAAAATCGAGTTTTCATTTTGAAAAATAAATACGTATTTGGAAGCATCAATAATGCAGTAATTTTTTTTAAAGAGTAGTATCTCAAGAGTATAACCCTACCTTTTTAGGTAAAATATTGAATTAAATTAATGACTGTAAAGCCGATTCTATTTCAAAAAACATATCTTAAACTACATTGCATCATTTTTTTGTGAAAAAATATTTTATACCGGCTGCGCGGGACATGCTTGAACACGTGGGGTAAAAAACACCCATTGTGTTCAAGCTTATATATTTTAGTTTTTAATTTATAGTAAAAGTGTTTTTTTTAAGTCTTGAAATAATGCGTTTATTTTGGGTTGCTTCTGCTTTGTAATTATACAATTCTGAATGTTGTTCATTTGGAAATTCAGACGCTCTAAGTTCTAAACGAATTTAGAACATAAATGTTTAGTTTTATTTTGCAAAAAATTAAAATTTTTGGAAAACCAAATTAAAATGCTTTAAAATTTAACACCATGAGGTTTAACCAATGAAGTTAAGTAATTTATCGTATGAATAAATTCAGTTGAAAAAATCGTATATTCAAACTACCAAAATGATATGCATGTTGACTGAAAATAACTGTATTATTAAAAAATTTTGAATTTATAATTAAAACGTTCTAGGTTTTATCATTTCAAATTTAAATTGTTCCAAAATGTATAACTTTCTATTGAAATGTTTTATATCTAAATAATTCTAAAACAGAAAAGTCGAAAATGGGAATAGTGTCATGTTAACAAAATTCAAAATTATCTGGTTTTAATACAAATGATCCGAAATTGTATAGTTCAAAAAAGAAAGCCCTTTAATACATGACAGATTACAAATTCAGAACAATAAAAATGACAGTTTAAGATAAAAACATCAGAGATTCTCTCATTTAAAGCAATTGTTTAGAATTAAAAAATGTCAAATTAAAATCCTTAATAATTGAAAACATTTAAAATATAAAACTTAAAGTATAATTGCGATGAAATTTTATAATTTGAAGAATTTTATATTAACGCAGTGTTAAAAAATCAAGAAATTATCAAGTCATTTTCAACTTTAATCACTCACGCTTGAATACTTTTAGTTTTGAATTTGTAGGAAGATGGGTTAAAAAACTAAATATTTTTAGATTCATTGATAATAATACTGCAAATATTTATTTTTTCATTATGAAACAAAATTTTTGTTAATTGAAAATTTTTTACGATTGGACAACTCGATTTAAAACTTTCAATTTTTTTTTCTTGTATATATACAAGAAAAAACTTTTTTTAAATTTATTTTGAGTAAACTTTATGGAAGTAAATAATTTTAGACGGAAAAAACAAGGAAAAATTTTTTGTAGAAATATAATATTTTTTAAATGACGAATAATTCAATTTTGTTCATTTGTAACTAAAGTTATAATATTAATTTTGTATACCATTTTTAAGAAACTAAGGAAACACGTACATATTTTTAAGTTTCAAACAGAATTTTTTGTCTATTATTCACGTATCCTGAAACATCAGGCATTTATTTTGACCCTGTGTAAACGGATTTTTACGGATCTTGTGTAAAAATGGCTGATTTTGCAACATTTTTTTGCAAATTTTGGTAAAAATTAACAAAATTGTATTTTCGTCATTTCTATCATATATATTATTCTTGAAAGAAAATTTTATTTTCTTACATTTTCCGTTTAAGATTTTTTACTTCCATAAACTTTACAACATCAAAAATGTAGAAAAATTAAATTTTGAAAATTTGCAATCGACTTGCCCAATTGTGAGACATTTTTCGATAATTAAAATTTTTTAATTTGTTCGAAATGCCACAAAGAAACTTTTTAGTGCTATTACCCATGCATCTGATAAATTTCAGTTTTTTAGACCAACTCTAATTTGAAGTACTAAAAGTATTTTTTTGAGGTCCTCGAAATAAAGTTTTTAATTTTGATGTTTTCTGCTTTGCAATTATATTATATTTTTATAAAAATGTCCAGTTTTTGGAAAATATAAATTAAAAGGCTTTAAAATTAGAAAACCATTAGACTTAGAGTAAACTGTTAACAATGTGAAGACAACTTTAAAGTTTGCAAGGTTTAAAATTTGTGCTTATAAACCGACAAAGCTTTAAATTTTTAAGCCGATAAATTTTAAATTGAAAAAACTTGTATTACTTTCTTTAAATTTTTCGATTCATCACATTAAAAATTTTAATATATCTAAAGTAATGCTTGAAAATAAGAAAACTGCGTAAGAAGATGGAACATCTAGCTTTAAAAGGCTATATACAAAATGTTAGAAAATTAGAATTTTTATTTTTCTGTTGGTTAAATTTCTAGTAACTGTAAGTTCTTCGTCTTCACGTTACAATATATCTATAGCCACTCCGAAAAAATACTTTTATGATATTCTTATCGAACTGTCAAACTTTCGCTCCAATTTATTTTTCCCCACAATAAATAATTATAAATTCCAAACACAAATATTATTCACGAAATTCCAAAGTCGAAATGAAACGTTAAAGAAATTTAAATAGAGGTTTAAATGTGTAAACAAATATAGATAAAAATGATAAAAACTTACATTATGTTCCTCCTTTCCAACATAACCTTCATGATCACGAACTTGAAAGAGAGACTTGGCTATTTCCATTTTCACATATAGGGGCAGCTCCGCCTATCTTTTGGACAATACTGCTATCCGTAATTCTTCTTATACAACATCTGGATTGTTATTAAAAACCTTCAAAAACAAGTATGAAAGATTTTTATTGACCATTGAAGGCATTTCCACCCCACATGTATCCAAATTCACTTATCACTCATAATCAAATTGACAAAACTGTACACTGTACACAAACACAAATTATACTTTATACTATAGTAGATGCTCCAGATGGATATTTAACAGAGAATATGACGCAGTGTAGACGTGGAGCGTTACTTTAGTGTGAAAAGTGAATCTGAGTGGGTGTGAGTGGCCGTGTCGCATATATCTTTATGACCATTCGCCGACAGCGATATTCACGTAGTAAAAAAGCCTGGGACTTTTTGAAAAACAAATCTGCACCTCGTTTTGTGTCCATAATAATTTAAAAATAAAGCGGCAAATTTAGTTTTTAGTCTCTTATATTATACCAAATTTACTACATTTTTAGTATAGATTTTAAGTGCCTGATATTTCAAGTTATGACATCAGTTGGCAAGATGTCTGCACGCTGAGGGCTAAGCAGTAATACCAATAGCATGGGACGAAACATAGTTTTTGTAACAACTTGAAAAAAATTATGTTATTTTTCGGTTTTTAAAAAGCTGTTAAATTACATAATAAAATAATTACAATAAAAATATCGATTTTATTATTTGAAAAATACACAATAATATTCTCAAATAATAATAAATAATATAATGAACAGTAAAAATATTAATAAAAATACGGCCGCTCGTAATTGTATACCTACAACATCATCTCAGGAGTTTTCAAGCATCGTATTAAATTATTTGAATTAACTTATAACATTCTAATCTCATCAGTCACTTGACTTAGTTCGTGGCTATGATGTATAATCGGGTTCACCCGAGTAAAAGTTTCATAAAACAAATAATAATATAATTCCCAAATGGGAAAATTCTTGAATAATAGCATTTCCAAACAGTTTATAATATTTCCGCATAATAAAATAATAAAATTCGCGGCAGAAAATTGCTGAAACATAAATTTTTCGAACTAGAAAATTCCCAAATTTAAACCATTACAAAATTCTGTTATACATATTATTTATTTATTAAAAAATAAAATATTTTTACTTTATACGTACAATAATTATAAAATTCCCAAATTGGAAAAGTACCGCATAATTAAATTTCTGCATAAATTATAAACTGTCTGGAGTACAAAATTCCCGCATTTAAACAACTCAAAAAAGTATAAATATTATTTATTTTTATTAAAATTACAATAATCAAATATTTTTATTAAAAAAATGTTTTCCTTGTTTGAAGTTTCTATAATTATTGTTTGCATATCAAATAACACTAATTTACACAAAAAAATTTTGCAAGAAATTTTTTTCAATTATTGTTATTGTAAATTCAAACAATAATTTTGGAAACTTTACACGTGCAACAATAATAAAATTCCCGTATTATAAAAATCCCGAATTTCGAAATTCCCGTATATTAAAATTCCCGAAAGTTTATAATATTATTACCAAATTTATCCAGTAAATTCGCTCATTTCAAAATTTCTTTAAATGTGTAAATACTTATTTATTAAAAGTACAATATCAAATATTTTTATAAGAAAAATTGTTTTTCATGTTTAAAGATTCTAAAATTATTGTTTGCATTTAAAAAAAAACAATAATAGAACAAAAATATTTCTGGATTAAATTTTTGTTCAATTATCATTTTTAATGTAAACAATAATTCTATAAACTTTAGACATGAAAAATATATATTTTTTTGTTAATAAAAATATTTGATTATTGTGTTTTGAATAAACAAATAATATGTATCAACCAATTTTAATTGTTTGAATGCGGGAATTTTATAATTTGTGATTTTTCTAGTTCTGATAGTTTATAATTCCGCAATTTTCTGTCGGTAATTTTTAAATTCGGTAATAATATAAGCTGTGGGCAATTTTACTATTTGCTAATTCTCCAATACGGGAATTTTAGTTTTCGGGATTTTTCATTTATCCAATTCAAACACACTTATGGTAAAAAATAATTTTTTTTGTTCAAGTTATTAATAAAATCAAGTATTGTGCCATGCAATATTGGTACCATTGTTTGGCCCTCGGAGTGCAGACATCTTGAATTTTCCCCACCTAACATGAAATACCTAATCGACCAGACCTGACCAGGGACATCTCTACAATTTCGAAGAAAAGGCGTTTTGTATATTTTCAAAGGTTAGACATTTTTTAAATGAAAAATTAGGAAATGAGTCAATTTTCTTTTTGTAAAAAAAGCGAAGCATACAACATATAATAAAATTATAGATTTAAATACTCTCAATTCAATTATTTAAAGTGAGAACGATTAAAATTTAATAATTTTAGATTGAAATATTCGTACTTGAACCATTAAATAATTTAAAACATTCAAAATTGTTTGGTTTCAAATTTAAATTCTTAAAAATTATTTATATATACATTTTTCGGTTTCGATGTTTTTAAAATAAAGTTTGAATTTATAACGTTTTTTATTTTTTTAATAATTGTTATTCTGTAAAAAATGTAATTGACTGCGAGTTCGTGAAAAAAATGCATACGTAACTGTGCTATTTGAAAACCGGCATCCGGTATTGTAAACGCAGATTATATAAGATGTATTACTCATTTTGAGAGATTGAGACATATGTTTTTGAGAATTTTTGAAACTTGGAGAAGTGTTGAGATTATTTTATTTTTAAATATGTAATGTCGAAATAAACAGAAGGCGGTTGACGGACTTGTTTAGACTTGCTCAGTCTGCTTGACTTGCTTGGTTGGTGGAACGTGACAAAAAGAACCAGTCTCACGAATAGTTCGAATTGACGCATCGCAGCGGGGAATCGTTATCTGATGCAACATCCGTGAATTCAATCGATAAAGACGTTTTTGCGTCGTTTTGTGGAAAAATGGACAACATCAGTTCTTATTTAATTTATTATACTCGATTTTAAAATTTCGCGCTAACACGTGGTCAATTTAATATATATGTATATATATACACGTTATATACGTCCCACTTTTGAATGGAGTGGAACAATCCGAGTTTTGAGTGTGCTAATTTGAAAATTACAGCAGGGGTGAATAAAAGTGTTGTGTACCCGGTGGTTTTATTGTATATTTAATAATTGTTTGTTTTTTATTTGATTTATTATTTCACTGTTGTTTATTTTATTTTTTATCTTTTTCTTACATAATTAAATTTATTATAATTAGTGTTTTGACTTTAAGATGTTCGCTGGTATATAATGTATTTTAAAATTATGTTTCCCTTTAATATTAATTAAGAAACAACATTATAATTACATTTTTATTTGAAAAAATATCGATAAAAATAGTAAGAGCATTTGTAAGTGATGGCGTGACTCATAAAAGAAACGTGTCTATACGTTTATATGAAAGTGCTGTTGTTTTTTGTTTGCAGAGCTATTTGGAAAAGTTTGCACATGCTGGCCAAAATTTTTGCATAATTAGACTACTTATGTGTAATTTATTTATCTAGGTCTGATTAATCAATTTCTAGTGATATCAAATGTGTAATGAAATTGAATATTGATAATGAGATAAAAGCACCGGTTTTGAAATCGGGCCAGAGCCACGTATATAATTTATAAAATTGGTTTCCTGAATTTGATATTCTTTTTAATCAATATTATAATTATAATATTGATAAAAAATATTATTAATATTAAAAATACTTCTTGGGCATCATAATTTTTTAATTACAAACTCACAAACAAAATTAAAAATATATAAAAATTTGGAAATTTAAAACATGTAATTTACTGCATTGATACAAGAATGAGAAGTTTTAGTTTTCTTATTAAATCCCGCAGAAGTTCCATTTTGGCAAACTTATTTGTATTTTAATTCCTTAATCTAATGAAATTGATCATAAACAAAATGTTGTCGAGAATTTTCTTTAAATGTATCATTTTTTGAACTAATACAGGTTTTAAACTTTTCGTTCGTTATTCTAATTTGTATTTCTATATTAATATTATTTCTCCAAAATGGGACTATTGAAAATACCAAGAAATAAAATTCTGGACACTGTAAAACTCCCGTATAATAAAACTACAGAATAATACAATTTCCCAATAATAAAATTCCCGAAGAGCTTATAATATTATCGAATTGGAAAATTCACTAGTAATAAAATCCCCAGAAGTTTATAACATTACCGAATTCGAAACTGCGCGAATAAAAAAATTGCAGAATTATAAAATATCCAAACCAGAAAATTCCAGAATTTAAACAATTAAAAACTTTTTTAACAATATTATTTATTTATTAAAAATACAATGATCAAATAGTTTTATAAGTAAAATGATTTGAAATTCTCAAAGTCATTCTTCTTAAAAAGACCTAGAAAATTCTGTTGACGGTTTTCTCTATCTCGCTTATTTAACCAATTTTGTAATGAAGTGTTAATAATGCAGGATAAAAATGTTGTTTTTTTTTAATGATACGATTTTAAGATGTCATACTGCAGTTGATAAGATATTTTTGTGAAAGAATAATGAAAAAACAAACAATTTAAGACAAATTGAGTATAAGTTGAAACATTTGATTATCATCAAAAATAGACTTTCAGGGAAAAAATTAAGTAAACGTTTTCTTACAACAGCGTGGAAATTATTATTCTGAAGAAGTAGTATTTTAAACGGTTTTCTTTATATTATAGTAAATTTGAGAACATAACACGTTAGAAAAAAATGTCAAGAGACTTATTTTTAGCAACCTAAATTACAAATTAAGAATAGAAAAGTGCTAGGGTATTTGAATCAATTGCCTTTCAAAATTTTCAGAAAAATCGCCACCATTTTGATAATTTTGAAGATTTTTCGAAGTATTTTTCGCCCGATTTAAAAAGTAAACTAAAAGTGTTATCACAAACCAGGCGGAAAAGTCCAGGAAATATAGAGCAAAAGGAACCCTTTTTGGCTAAAAATTCAGGTACTTGGTTGAAAGTTGTACACACTTTTTTAAAAATTCATTTTTTTCAGGATTTATCTCTTTCGTTGAAAATTTAACTATTTAGTTGAAAACGCGTTTAAATTTTGGTTCAAAATTAATTATTGTGACTGAAAGTTTATATATTGCATTTCTGGTTAAAAAGTAACTGTTGGTGAATAATTATGAAATCTGAAAAAGAAAAATTCATGTATCAAACAGGAAATTTACTATATTGTGTTGAAAATTCGTTTTTTTTTTTGTAAAAAATTATTGTTTGTCGAAAATTGATCTTTTTGGTAGAGGATTCAAATATTTTATTAAAAATTCGTCCTTTTTGGTTGAATTCAACGGGTTGAAAATAGTTTTTTTTATATTAACTTTTTGCGACTGAAAATGATGTATTTTGTTGAAAATTCGTCTTTTTTATAGCAGTATACAATTAGTTAAAAAATGTAACTCTTTAGTTAAAAAATAATTTCTTGTCTGATGACTCACCTCTCTGGTTGAACATTTAACTACTTCGTTGAAAATTCGTTGTTAAAAATTTTATCAAAAAATTGGTCTAATTTGTTAAGTTAAAAGTTTAATTGTTTTATGGAGTTGATTTATATTATTGAAATTTATCTTTTTGGTAGAAAATTATTCTGTTTTCGTTGAAGATTCTACTATTCTGTTAAAAATGAATAATTTTCGTTAAAAATTCAACTATTTGGTTAAGAAATAAACTTTTTATGTGAAAAAATAACTATTTCGTATAAAACTACCTTTTATGTTTGCCAAACATATGTTGAGGTTGAAAATTCAACTGTTTTGTAGATAATTAGTTTTTTTTTGCCTTTAAAATTCAATATTTATGTTAAAAATCATTTTTTTGCTTTTTTTATCTATTCTATTTTTGATAAAAAAAATTATTCTTTTACGGTTAAAAATTAAACTGTTTTGTACAAAATGAATATATTTGATTGAAAATTCGTCTTTATGGGTAGACGATTAAACCTTTTGGATGGGGATTTAACTATTTTTTTTTAAATTCTTCTTTACTTAAATTCTACTAGTTGAAAATTCGTTTTTTGTTGGAAATTAATTTTTTTTCTCTTAAATTTAAAGATTTAATTTTTAATTGAGGACTTATCTTTTTTAGTTGAAAATTCACTTATTTGGTTGAAATATAAGTTTCTTGTTGACAATGTACAATTATTGGTTGAAAGGTTGAATTTGTTAGAAAAAGTGGATTTTTAACAGGAAATCATGAATTCTCAACAACAAAATTCATGTATTTTGTTGAAAATTCGTCTTTTTGGTTAGAAAAATAATATTTTTTATGAAGGATTTAACTATTTTATTAAAAATTCTTCTTTTTGGTTGAATTCAAGTCGTCAAAAAATCGACTTTTTGCTGAAAATTTGTCTTTTGGTAAAAAATTCATTTTTTGGTTTAAAATGAACTTTTTTGTTAAAAATTCATTTGTCTTCTCAAACATTTTTCTTTTTGTATTGATAATTTTACTATATATTTGAAAGTTCAACAATTTTATTCACAATTTGTCTCTTTTACTTAAACTTCTTGTCTTTTGGTAGAAAATCTGTTTTGGGTGAAAATTCAAATATTTTGTTTGTAATGCAGCCAGGGTTCTTGAACCCAAAAAACACGTCCCTGAAACTCAACACTCGGCGGGAAAATTCACGAGCGTCTCCCTCCCGAACAATGGAGGTTAGTTCCTTGGGTTCCTTGTGAATTCAGCTTAACGATTGGGTAGCGTGGCTCGAAGGACACATCCGGTAGTAGTCCGCCGCCGCCAGCAGCGAAGTTGGCAGCGAAGAATTTATTATTGATAAATGTTTGTTCCTAGCGAGTGTCGCCGAAATTAAAAGACTCCGTTGAGACTCCCGTCCGTGCCCCTCATTCAGTCAATCCCCAAACTCAGTCGACACCATTCAACCGACGCTTTGCTGAAAGTATATAATACATATCGTGCATCGTGCTTTGGGTGTGACGGATTTATCTCGTGCGTTCTGTGCTGTGTTGTTGCGTAGTGTCTTCTCCGTGAGGCTCGTCCGCATTTCCTGTGCGCGAGTGCGTCGTTAAAATTGAAATTGATATTAAAATTGGAAACTAGGAAATAAGGAGTAAGAAAAACCAGCGCCATTGTACACTGCCGCAACTGCTGAAGGGAGCTCGCCATTCTTCCGTAGGTTGCCTCCCTCTCTTTTTTTCTTTTCTCCCCTCTCTCTCTCTCACTCACTTTCTCTCTCTCTCACTCACTCTGAAACGTTCGTTTGTGCCCGCCTCACATTTCCCCGTCGCATTTTTCTGGCCAGGAACTTTTGCTTCCTTTTACAAAGAAAATTTTGCCCCTTTTTACCTACTTTTGCAATGTTGAAGTACTACAGAGACGTGGACGTGGACTCGCGGTTACTATGAATTCTTGCGCGTCATTATGCAACAGCTTTCGAGGGATAAGAGTCCCGGTGTTTTTTGTTTTACCCAACCGAAAACGAGATTTCTTATGCGAGTTCCAAAACCGGGGATCACGTGGGAATGCGTCAGGCTACCTGCGATAAACTCGCCGGATCGACGCCTCCCGAGTTTCATGATAGTGATTGTGCGATTTTTTAACAACTTTTATATCCGCTTTTCAATTTTTTATAATTTTGCTACAGATTTTTTACCTAAATTTTGTACTCGAATTTTAAGAAAACCTTTCACGCCCTTAACTCTCCCCCTCCTAGTTTCACAGAAACGCCACCCGTTTTCTTGTCTCTTTATATTTTCTCCGTCACTTTCTATCTCTCTTATTTTCCCTCTACTACTCTCTTTCCACCGGCTTCACCATTCTAAAGCCGGAACCGATTTTTGCTCTTTCCTTTTTCCCGTTTCATCTTTTCTATTGTAATAATCGCGTTTTTTTCTTGGGTCGATAGAATTCAGTTTCGAAATATTCTCAAGCGGCGCCTCGAGGAGCGAGTACGATACGAACACGAGGCGAGGTGAGTAATCTGAAAAATTCCGGTTTCTGCGATCCATTCGAGTTTCACGAGACGGTAAAAAACCGGTTTTTGGTTTTTTAGACCCGGACCGAAGGCTCCTTTTTCAAGGGGACAAGGGTTTCAGCTTTTTTTGAGAGGTTTCCTGGGGTTGAATTGCAGTTTTCGCGAAAGGTGTGTGCGGGATCGATTGAAGCGACAGGAATAAATTATGCGTTTTGAGGAAATAGGGATTCTTGAATTCCAAAGAAATTTAAAGGGAGAAACTTTTGTCACAAACAAACGAAGGAAATAGTATAAAGAGTGTTTGAGTGTATCAGGTTTTTTTTAAACAGTTGAATTGTTGCTAAAAACTTTTATGTTCTATCTTTTAAAATTCAGTTTTTTTTTCTTTTTTTAATTCAAATCAATATTGGGGCTAAATGGTTAAATACACCGATTTAATAATTTTCATTTTTACCTGTACCAGAAAACTTGATGGACTATTTAAAATTTAAACTTTAGGACTTGATCGATTAAAAATTTTTTTAATTTATGTTCCATTCCAAATGGAAAACGATCATAACAAATATAATTTCTGATAATTTTAAACTATTGAAGTTATTCACGTGGATTGAATAAATTCAGATTGCATCATTCAAAGTTGGCGTTAAATGGTTCCAAATTAAATAATTCCACATAAAACTTTGGCATTTTTTTGAAAAAAAAAACGGAATTTTTCAGATTTGTTTTTACTTCTGTATTAAAGATCTTGTTTATATTAGAAAAATAAGTGTTTAGAATTGTGCTTAGTGTTCGCAGCTATCTCCATTAAAATATCTAAGATTATTTTATATTTTAAACTTCATGTTACGGTCAAAAATGGATGTTGCTTTTATATTATGTATTTAAAAATTCAAAGCTTTTCTTCTTCCGGTCATTTCGGGGATATAAATGTTATAATGTTAACAAATAGAGCACAGTTAAAAGAATGATTTTCTATTTTTAAAAAATCGAAAATGTGTATTTTAGATCCTGGGTCATAAAAACGCAAATATCTCCTAAACTTTAATATTTTAATTTTAAAATTTTTCTTTTGATGCAAAAATCTTTTTATCTTAAAAGTTAATTCTTTTTATATTTTTGTTTAAAATTAATATCTTTTTGTTATAAATTCTACTATATAGTTGAATTTTTGTTTTATTCAATTTTTTTGTTAAAAAGTGATATCTTTTTATTTAAGATTAAACAGAATTGTTGAACGTTCCTATTTTTGGATAGGAGCTTCGTCCTTTTTGATTTGAAATTCATCTTTTTGGTTTGTTTGAAAATTCATCTTTTATGGTTGAAAGTTGATTCTTTTTAATTAAAAAGTTTACTTCTATATTTTTGGTTTAAAATTAACTTCTTTTGTTTAGCCATTATATTATTTTGTTGAATATTCAAGTATTTGGTGTAATTTTTTTTTATTGAAAATCCATCTTTTGGTACAAAATTTATTTTTTTTTGTGTTTGAAAATTTCTCTTTTACGGTTGAAAGTTAATCTCTTTTGTTTAAAAATTGTACTATATGGTAGAATATTTTAATTTTTTTTTGACTTAGTATTTTGTTAAAGTCATATTTTTTGTCAGAAAATTTAACTAATTTATTGAAATGTCGTTGTTTTTTTTTTTTTTTTTTTTTAATAGAAATTCGTCCGTTTGGGTTGAAAATTATGTGCTTTAATTTCCGAACGTTCAAATGAACGAAATTTTTACTGATGACTTTGTAAACTAGAAACAGCACTGAAATATTGATTCTGATAATATTGGAAATAGCAGATTACTAAATAAACTTAAAATGCATTATTTTAATTGTATTTGAAACAATATTTTTGGATAAAATAAATCTGGGAAAAAATGTTTCGTTCATTTCAACGTTTTGAACTTCTGGTGCATTTGAAAATCCATCTTTTTGTTGGAAAAATTAATTTTTTATGGTCGAAAGATAATTCTTTTTAATTGAAATGGCTACTATTGTGACTAACACTGACTAACGTTACGGGTTTTTTTAAATCTGTTTTCCAGTTAGTTCAAGGCAAAAATACGGAAAATTCTGTAAAAATAGATAGTGCCTTAAAAATTCATCTTTTTGGTACAAAATTCGTCCTTTTTGGTTGAAAATTCATCTTTTATTATTGAAAGTTAATCTTTTTTGGTTAACAATTCTACTATAGGGTTGTATATTTATTATTTCAAATCCAACTATTTTGCTAAAATTCATACTTTTGGTTTCAAATTTTGACTGACTTATTAAACTCGTATTTTTTGATAGAAAATTTGGCCTTTTGGATTGAAAATTCGTTTTTTGGTAAGTAATCTTTTTTACTGGAAAATTTTTCTTTCATGGTTGAAAGTCACTTTTTTTGAATTGGAAATTCTACAACTATTGTGTTAACGATTCATCGTTTGGTCAAAAATTAAACTTTTTATGCCAATTCGTTTATTTTAATAGAAAATATCTCCTTCTGGTTTTAAAGTTCATCTTCTAGCGGAATTGTCCTCTTTTTGGTTGAAAAAAATATCGTTCTTGGTTGAAAATTCAACTATCTTCTAAACGATTAGTCTTTTTGGATTGAAAATTAAACTAGTTGGTTGAAAATGTAACTGGTTTGCTTCAGTTTAATCTCTGTTGTTTACTATTTATTAAAGATTCACCAACAAACCATTTTTGACCGATTAAGTTTCATGGTCAGAATAATCGACATAGTGGAAAAGTTAATGTTGGGATGAGAATAATTTTCATTTTTAAGAAAATCTAATAATGTGATTGACTTTCACGGAAAAAATTACATTATAACTTTATGAGTTGTTTATAAAGTTTCAAGTTATGACATTTTTTCGTTAATAATACTTTTCTAATAGTAAGTTACAACGAGTTTGAGACCAAATATATGTATTCAAAAGCTAGCTGATAGTGTTAAATTTGTTTAAATAATTTGATTTTAATAATTAAATACAATTTATAATAGAATATTTGTGATTTCTAAGTCAGGCCTCACTAGTTCTGGGTAACAATTGTTTTATTTAAGATTCATCCAGAGAGCAAAAATCATATCGCTGAAATAATAATTTGTGGCTGTATTGGAAAAAGTATTGTTAAACACAAAATTAAGTAAATATAAAAATTGACGAATTTGTCCGCAAAAATCAATTTCTGGACCACTGAGCGTTGTGCGCACCAAAAGTTATTGCCTCTCACGCGCTCGATCAATGATGTTGGAATACTCCTGTTTTGTTCAGGATTAATTTAACTGAAGTAATATTTTTCAGAAAACTTCATCATTGAATATAGCCTTTTAATTATACTTTAAAATTTCTCACCAAAGAAAATAATTATTTTACAGTAAAAAGTACAAAATTAGGATTTAAATTTTTAAAAAATGGCAAAATGAATACTGAGAAAGTGTTTTTGAAAACATTTTGAAAATATTTGCCTTGAAATTAATATTTGATATTAATTTCTTTCGTTTTAGTTTTCTTTAATAATTAATTAATAACGACATAATTAAGTTATCTAATCTATTATTTATAGATTAGTAGCCATATGTTTTTATTTTGTACGTTTCGACGTTATAAAAATAATATATTTAATTTCCGTTTTGGTATTTTGTCGATTGCTGCCATGAGTAATTAATTATTTCGTAATTGATGATCATACATATTTTATCCGTGAATGATGTACGATCAATATTGTGATTAAAAATGGAAACTGTCATACATTGTATAATTTGCCTTTATCTTGTAAGTTCAACGCATGTCACTGAATTAATCTATATTTGATATTTAGACAAAATGTAACATTCCACTCCAATAAAGACTCTGTTCTCGGATTTTCTTTCATTAATTACTCTTATTTTGCATCAGGCAACTCCAAAGAAGTTCCACCCTAATATCATTATCGGAAAACTGCGTTTCATTCACCCACGCACTCTGAAAGCTATAGGAAAATTTAAAAAAAAATGACAATTTTAATTTAAACGTCCGGTTACAATAAATTTCGGGCAATGCCAGAATGAATCGATTCCCAATAATATTCTTTTTGGAACACTGCCTTTCTATTCGCCTACGCAGTCTGAAAGCTATAGAAAAGTTGTAAAAAATATTTTAATTTAAACGTTCGGATCTCAAATTTTCTTGTATTAATTAATTGTATTCGATCTCCAAAAACACAAAAAGAAGATTTATCCCTATATTTGTATCGGAAAGCTGCATTTTATCCGTAAACGATGAGGATATTGGTATGAAGCTTTTTCTCGTGTGTTTCCGAATTTTTCTGTGTACTTTTCGGAGTGTGTGGGTGGATCAAACAGTCTCTTGAGAAATATATTGCGACGGAACTTTTTCTTATGGCGTTCGCCTTCAATTAAGAGTAATTATTCATATAAAATTTGAGAACCGGACGTTTAGAGGAAAGTTAGAATTTTTTCCGAATATCTAATATAGTTTATTACATTAAAAAAATAATTGACGTAATGTGTTATAGTATTACCTATACTCTATGGTATATCTTCTAAAATAATATTTTGTATTGTATTTATGCTGATTAAACAAAAACAAAGATAATTGCAGTAATTTAATTTAATAGTTTTTTTTCTAAATCTTATATTTTCGTTTTTAACCGTTTCGAGTCCCAGTCACATGCCCATGTCCAAGGCAACTTTTTTTGTTTCTATTTATATAATGATAGTTTGAAAGCGTTGAAGAATCGTTGTATAATTTCGTTTTGTACACAATCAAGAAATATTAAGTAAATAAACATTGCAAATTAGTGGAATATTTATACATAAATATATTTAATTCAATGATTTATTTATTGGTATTAGAAATAAAGTTTATAGATTTCATGTAATATAATTTACATTTTATACAATAGAATCTGATATTTTCCAGTTAAGCTATAAAATTATTTTATAGTATCGTGCTTCGCACATATAATGAGGACAGCTTAGATTCATGAATGTGACTAGTCACGGTCCCAATTTTCGCTTTACTCACACACCCAGAGGCTATCTTTTCATAAAGGAATGGATAGGACTTTTGGTTTCTAAAAACTAAAATACAGAAGGTCGTCTCCAGATTCACCGAAATTCTTTGAGGGTGGCATAATTATTTCTGATAAGCCTAGACTTAGACTGTTCGTATAATAAAGATAAAGTCAACGTATACAATTTGATAGTCGATCGTAAAGATGTTTTATTACAAGCTTTGAGAAAATAATTGTGAAAGGCATCGTGCTGATGGGTTTCCATGTATTGGCACGTGAAAAAAATATTTTTCATTGCTTTTCATTAACTTTTAAAGGAATTAGTCTCAGGTATACCCAATTGCTTTTCAATTTTTGATCATAAACAATCGTTGTTTTGTAATATTTGTCCTGTAGAATAATTTTTCCTAACACTTAGAGAATGAATGCGTTCCTCGTAGAAAATTGAGGTATTTATTATTATATTTTTTTTTTGTTGAAAATTTATCATTTGGATTGAAAATTCATATTTTGGTACAAAATAATCTTTTTTTGGTTGTCAATTAATCATGTATGGCTGAAAGTTAATTCTTTTTAATTGAATAGTCTACTATTATCTTTTCTTGTTCAAACATTCAACTGTTTTGTTGAGCATTCGTCTTTTTAGATAGAAAATTCACCATTTTGGATTGAAAATTCAATTATTTGGTTGAAAATGGAACTATTTTGTTAAAAATACAATGTGTTTAAAGTTTCGAACGTTCAAATGAACGCAAATTTTTACATATGACTTCAAACTAGAAATAGTGCTAAAATAGTTATCCATTTATATCACAAATATTAGATTACAAAAGAAGCTTATATGCATTATTTTAAGTTGTAGCTGGAACAACATTAATAGATCAAATGGATTTAAATTGAAAATTTCGTTTTAGATAGATGAATAAATGAAGGTAAGAAGGTTATTGGTAGAGCAGGTCCCCTTATCAGAAGTAAAAATATATCAAATAAAGCTAAAATGGCAATACATAAT
>NC_046663.1:87790029-87792424 GCF_010883055.1 Belonocnema kinseyi
TGAAAAATCTCTATCCCATCCACACACTACTCCTTTTCCCTGCCGAGTGAGTCACGCCTACCCCGAAAGGGAAATGGCTTAATGGTGTAATAATAATAAAAATAATAAGTTCTTTGTTAAAAACTTATTTCTTTGGGCGTAAAACTCAAATATTTCCTAGAGGATTCGGGTTTTTAGCTGAAATATTCAACTCTGGTTGAAATTTTTTCTTTTTTGGTTGAAAGTTCCACTTGGTTTGGTCCGCTTTTTTTTTGGAAATTCAACTATTTTGTTGAAAATGCAATATATTTTAACTTAAAATCTTAGGAATATGAAAATACATTAGTGTTATTTAATAGAATTTATTTTCCTGTTTTCTTTTAAAGCTCCCAATTTCTCGCGTTTTGAGAGCTTTTTGGACTGCGAAGTCAAAAATCTGTTTTACAATAATTTACATAATATGCTTTACCTTGCAGTTATAAAATGTTAAATTATTTTTCAAATTGATAATATAAGAACAGTTTCGGGGCTTGTCTCGCACTGGCCTTGAGACTAAATCAGTCTGTGGAAACTTAAACAGTCTATTGTAAATTTGTGGCAACCCCTTGTTGACACTGCCACGCGGCGTTGAAACTGCATGGGCTAGCAGTTCTTGGAAGGATTAAATCAGTCGATTCTATATAGGCTTTCTTGTGTAGTAATAAAGAAATTAGTATTGCATAATTATTGTTGCTTAAGTTTAAATGCTGAATATATGCCATACTCAATTCTTAAGCTTTGCTAAATCAATCCCTTTTTTCGCAGATTCATTATTGGATTCCGATCATCAACCCAAGTCGCTATGTATCCATCAACCATTGCCACGTAGCTTTGAAACTATCAGAGGAACATCTTAAGTTTGACATGAATCGTCGATAGCGCAGGAAGACACTGACCAGAGTTCACAATAAAGAATCCTCTGGAGTGAAAAGTTGAGGCGCGATGCACAGAAAGCTAGTAATGGATGAATGGGAGTAAGCACAGCCCCCAAAAGTTTGTGGAGCGGGCGCAGACGAGGACACAAGTCGGAGCCTCTGGATGTCGTGGCGGCACCCTTGGCAGCGTCAGTGGCAGTGATGGCCCCTGCTCTGACGGAAGGCGGTCCTCAAAAGCCTGAAAATTTGCTTCCTTCCTTACCAGTCGGCGGATTCCTCTCCCCCAAGCAGGCCTCGAAAATCTGCCAGAACCGCGAGGTCCTGGCCAAATTTGTCGTTTCCGCCAACGTCCAGCCTTCCAAGATTGACGACCAGTTCCTCCTTGGCATCTCTAAAAATCTGATTCGTGATGTCATCAACTCCAAGTACTCCAGTGGTCTCGATAACTTGTCTGGTATCGATAATTTGTCTGGGTTCGCGAACGGATCTGACCTGATCGCAGACAAGGACTTCGCCTTCGAAAAAGTGTTGGAAGACGAGCGGCCGGTCGTCCCGGACAAAGAGCCGCAGACGACCGACATTATAATGAACGACCCATCTATGGGTGATCAAGCGGATAATATGTGTTTCCTGAAATCAAGCGACGTCCCTTTGACTGACTCTGGAACTGCTAGCGACGAAAAGACCCTCGACGTTGATCAAATCATGGGTTTCAGCGACGAGAAAATCACGGACCCCAATACTCCCGAGGTCGCGGATATTGGACAGAATGTGGAGGACATTTTGCAGGTGATCAAGTCGATGGAAGGTGCGGAGAGTGCGGAAGGCATTGCGCTCAGCAGCGAACCAGCCCAAAGTGTCGCTGACAGTGTCGAGATGTTTTCCGGCTCGGAGATGTTTCCATCTTTTGAGCAGAACTTGCTCAATGATGAGGACTTTGTTGGGCTTTGTACAGAGTATGCGAATCCCACCGAGGATATTGAACAGCTAAAGGTCCAGAATTTAAAATCACACGAGGATCTTGTAGCGCAGAATCAATTTGAGAATGAAAGGCGGTGTGCATTTTTGTTGAGGAGACTCCGAAAGCTTCAGGCTAGACTTGTTGGAAGGCATGTGGCTGAAGAGAATACGGGAGTTCTTGAGGTGGCTCATAATGGCGTGAAGCAGTACTTTTTTCAAGAGTTGGCGGGAATTGGGTCGAAATCGGCGGCGAGGAGCAGTCCGGAAGTGAATAGTAGTATGAACAACTTTTTGGAGAAGATTGAGAAGACTTGTGCGACGCAGAGCAGCAGTGTTAGTAGACAGCGTGCGTGTTGCCGGTATTTTGGTGCCGGGTCGAGGGATAATTCGGGTGCAGGGGCTGGGAGTTCGAGCAGACATCCTGCTTTTACTGCCTCGCAAATTAATATCAAGGGGGAGGAAGTGGAGAAGGTGGCTGGGCCTCTGGCCGCGCATTTGCACCTAGTGGAATCCAAGCTGGATTCGGACTGTACTGCATCGAG
>NC_046663.1:87792524-87842048 GCF_010883055.1 Belonocnema kinseyi
GCTATATTAAGATAAAAAATGCCTTATTTATTGTATGATTTTTTTCATTGTTAATTTCAGATTAAAATTCAAATTTCTTCCCAACAGTTTCAAATTAGAGGCGCTGTCGACGCCAGACAAAGTGCGTATTGCATAGCAGTTTATGATTTTAATACCCTTGATTATTTCTTGACATTAATCATCGATGTAGGGATTGATTTAACTATTTTTTTTATCCGCGACTTGTCTTGTTCTTAGACTCTCAGAGGGATATTTTCTTTGATAAGAGTGTTTATCATTTTTTTACAGAGATATCAGTTTTTTAATTTTTAATCAAGTATAACGAGGAACAGTTATAGATATGAAGGATTGGTTAAGTTTCGCTACATTTGCATAGATTTTTTGAACGTTAATGGCTTACATTTTTTTGCGGGTTTGGTGCATTCGAGGATGTATAGCTTTAGAAGAATTTGTATTTAATCAAATTCTTCAAATTATAAATTTAATTAATACTTTGTTTGCGCAATATTTTACTCTTGAATTGGAATTCATCCAAATTCACTTAATGAAAACTTAAATACATTTTACAGAGTGTCTTTCAAATTAAAATCCTTTTTAATGTCTTATTTCTCAATCGCTTTAAAATTAAACTTAAATTTTAACCCTATTTCGTTAAAGCTCGTAATTTTCAATTTAACAGTAAAGCACCTTTTTATTGTAAAAAAGTGTCCTGCGCAATCGAAAACTTGAGTACAATTATTATTTATTATATCTATATATTTTAATAAATGCTTGAAATATGTTTTATTTTTGAAAGTATGTACTCAATTGGAAATACAAGCTTACAGTCTGCATAGAGGATTGTAAAACGATTTCGAATGTTCTATTATTTAGTTATTTCAAATTTAATAAGATGGGGGTCAAATGTCGAGGTCCCTTACTTCTTTGGTTACACCTCGCACAAAAACATTTCTGAATTTTCTAATAAATAGCATCTGAAAGCTTAAGGTCCTTCGAAATTAACGATATGATCACTCTTATCCAAAAATTTTGTTGTCAATAGTTAAAGGGCAAAGTATCCCAAAAAAAAAAACAAGAGTTTCGGGCTCCTTTTTCAAGCATCTGAAAAAATTACAGATATTCTTTCAACATTCATTAATGCAATACATTTTTCAAAGTTCCGAAATATTCAATAATTAACTGTTTACGGAGATTTATTCACAAATACTTTATCTGCGAAAGAAATATAATATTTAATATTTCTGACTTTAATCAGTGTTGGCGCGTGGTTCGGTACTATTTTCTGCTCACTTAATGCTCTATTGTCAAATTTAATGCTCCGAAATTTTTCGAAAAAACCTGTGGTCATGCTAGCTTAACGTTAACCTAGCAGGGCCACACAGAGAAAAAAACGACTTAGGCATTAATTCTTTCCACAATAATTTAGGGCTCATTTAGGGCTCTGGCAATATGTTAATGAAAAGTTGAAAGAAATTGTTTAAATAATTGTTTTTTAAACAATTCTGGTAAAAGTGAATTCAACAAATTTCTTCTTCTACCTTATGTTAAGGCTCACTTAGGGCTCCGTGAATATGATATTTGGATTGAATAAAAAATTGTTTAAACAAATTTACTACAAAAAATTGCATAATTTCAGGCTTATTTAAGGCTCCTGAAATATCATCCACTGAAAGTCTTGCGATATTTTCTTTGCCGTTTTTTTTATAAAGGGTAATTTTTTTAACTTGAAACTCTCAAATATCTCGAAAAGTAGACACTCTATGAAAAAATGTTATGAATTAAAATTTTATCACTCTGAGGAGTAAATACACTGATGTTAAAATTGGCTCCTCCACACCGCCCCCTGGGGGTCGGGGTGGGGCAAGTTCGCAATCTTAAATGATCTTTGAAAATTTTAAGTTAAAAAAATGACCTTGTATATGGTGTTGTGCTACCTTAACGTTATAAAAAATACGTGAAGAAAACCATAAAACCAATTCTTACTCCCCGCATAATTTAGGGTTCACTGAGGACTAATTTGGACCCGTAGTACTAAATGTTTGGCTCTCTTATTTTTTGTAAAAAATAGTATTTGCAATAGCTTAACAATAAGTTAGTTCAAGATTGCTGTAAAACGTAATAAAATAAATTTTACAAAAAATTCACCTCATAGAATAATTTAGGGCTCTGGGAATATGATAATTACGTATTTTAAAAAATGCTTAAACAATTTTTTATCTATTTTTACAAAAAATACTAGAACTCAACATTTGGGAATACCGGCCCAAATTAGTCCTAAAGGAGCCCTAAATTATGCGAGGAGTAAAAATGTGTTCTATGGTTTTCTTCACGTATTTTTTATAACGTTAAGGTGGCAAAACACCATATATAACCAAAAAAAGGGCTGAGGAAATATCGCAAGACCTTCGGTCGATGATATTTCAGGAGCCTTAAATGAGCCTCAAATTATGCAAAAGAAACGAAAATAAAATAATTATTTGTGGTAAATTTGTTTAAACAATTCTTTGTTAAATTCAAATATTATATTCATGGAGTCCTAAGTGAGCGTTAATATAGGGCAGAGAAAGAAATTTGTTGAATTCATTTTTACTAGAATTGTTTAAACAATTATTTTTTTATTTTTTCATTCTCATATTGCCAGAGCCCTAAATGAGCCCTAAATTATTGTGGAAAGAAATAATGTCTAAGTCGTTTATTTCTCTGTGTGGTCCTGCTAGGTTAACGTTAAGCTAGCATGACCGCAGGTTTTTTTGAAAAATTGCGGAGCATTAAATTGGACAATAGGGCATTAAGTGAACCCTAAATGAGCCCTAAATTATAGAGCAAAGAAATTTTGAAAAATTAGTTTTTTACTATGTGTGGTTCTGCTATCTTAACATTAAGCTATCATGACCACCGGTTTTTTTGTTTAAATAAGGAGCATTAAATTTGTCAATGGGTCATTAAATTAGCCCTAAATGAGCCCTGAATTCCCTAAAGGTTTTCAGTCCATTTTTGCATTGTGGTCCTGCCAGCTTAACGGATCTTACAAAACTGCACCTTTGGAGCCATTACGCAGTTTGCTTCCTAATTTAATTCGTTATCACGAGAAAGTTTTTGTAAATAAATCCACGTAACAGTAAATTATTGAATATTTACAATTTTTGACAAATTTATTACATTAAAGAATGTTAAAAGAATATCTGTGGATTTTTCAGATTTTTGCTATCGTCCTCCTTTTGGGAACCGATAAAAGCAGATGCTTGAAAAAGGAAGCCGAAAACCGTGTTTTTTGGAAAGTTTTGCCCTCTAACTATTTACAAATTTTGTTTAGGACAAAAGGGGTCATATCAATCCGAATTAAGCCGACTTAATAATTTCATTTTCTCTGCTGCACCCTAAATCACGAAATATCATTTTACTTATATGAATTTCATTCTGTGAATAAATATGGCAAGTTATGCATCAAGCATTAAATATAATTATTCCTAAAATAAACTTTAGGCGAAAATACTGTCGTAAGTTCAAATTAACAATTGAAAGATTTAATGTCAAGAAAAAATCCACTAAATTGTCGGACAAAGTTGATTTTTCGTACCTGATATGAAAAGTTGCAAAATGATTAGCCATAATAACAAATTCCGTAATTGCTGTTAATTATGTCGAATTATACGGAGCAACTATTTGAAGCCTTCTTTATCTATCAGAAATTTTGTTAATAACTTATTAAGATTAATATTTTCCGATCTCTGCGCTAGTCTACGTTATCAGTGAATGAGCAGATTGCATGTATATCCAAAGGCAAAAAGTATGATCTAATGACTGATTTAATTAGAAATTTTTTTAATTTCAGTTATAATTTAATGTTATCTAATTCAATAGTGTAATTGCCAGAGTCTTTAAACCGAATATAACTTACTTGGTTCGATTAAAGGCTTCTGTTTATTAATTTATGATTGCAAAAGTAGGATGTAGTATGGCTAAATTATATAATCAATATAGAACATTAGAAAAGATTTCATAGTTATATTAAAAATTGAAGTTAAATAATGTAACTAAAGTTCGCAACACTTATGAATAAAAATATAAAATAATTTTTTTAAATCGCCAAAATAACCTTGTTAGAATTAGAAGAAAGTAATACATTAGTGTAGACGGTAATCGTGTTATGATAACTACGTTTTATCCACCCGAACACTCTAATACTTCAGTTTTGTTTTAAAGCAATGTACCTGAAGTTCTCAACTTGCAAATCAACGAATACAATTTTTCCTAATTCAATTTCATTAAAAAATATTTCTCCAACAACAATTTAAAACAATGCCTTTTAAGTTTCTTTTGTAATGCGGTTTTGCAATAGAAATAGAAACAAAATTTAGCATTGTTTATAGTTTATAAAATCATCGGTTTTCTGATTGTATTTCACAATTTCATCGTAATATTCCTACCAAAATATTGATATTTAAACAAATGAATTAAGTTAAAAAAATTGTTAAAATAAAAAAATATATAATTTAACTTTACGCACTTCGTTCTCAGATTTTATTTTACAAATGGCTTGTATTTGTTGTCAGATAACAGCGACAGGAAGTTCCTTCTCAATATCCCTACCAGAAGACTGTCATCAAACAAAAATTACAATTTTCCTTTAAAGTCTCGGTTCTCGGATTTTATTTCGCACATTCCTTGTATTTAATGTCGGAAGAAAACAACAAACATGTATTCCATTCTACCAACTGAAAAACTGCCGTTAAAAAATTATAACTTTCCTCTAAACCAAGAGATTTCATCGGATTTTATTTCATTAATTATTAAGTATTTTAAGGAATTTGTGAAATAAAATTCGAGAAACGAGCTTTTAAAGAAAAACTATAATTTTGTAATTATATTAAATTAGTTTAAATGGCAGTCTTTCGGTAGGGATAATGAGATAATGTATTGTTTGCTGTTGTCCGATGTCAAATATAAGTAATTTTTGAAATAAAAACCGAGAACCGAAAGTTTAGAGAACAATTATAATATTTGTAATTCAAACTAATTTCTTCGATTAAATCAGTGTTTTAATATGATAGTCTGCCGATAGAGATACTGGGATAAAAATGTTGTTGACTGTTGCACTAATTAAAAAAAAAAGGTATTTGAATTTTCGTTTATAAGTGTTGCGAATTCCAGTTAAGATAAATATCCCAATAATCGTAAAACTTGGTTATAATTTTAATATTTTGCTTAAAAAATATGTTAAAAGTAACATTTAATGATAAAACCCATTTATTTTTAAGGTATGTTAAGCTGGCACAACACTATGAAGGTATAGAGATGTAACCTATTTCATAATTAAGGCTCATTTAGGGCTAATTTGGGCCCGTGGTCCTAAATTTTGGGCTCTTTTTTTTTTAAATAGTGTTTGCGCTAGCTTAACGTTAAGCTGGCCGAACATTGCTGTAAAAGGTGCTAAAAATATGGCTCTGGGAATATGATAATAAAAAATTTTAAAAATGGTTTACACAATTTTTGTTTGAACAATTCTAGTAAAAATGAAGTAAACAATTTTCTTCCTTTACCCTATGTTAAGGCTCACTTGGGGCTCTATAAATATGGTATTTGAATTTTACAATAAATTGATTAAACAATTATTTTTTAAACAAATTTGCAACAAAAAATATTTTCTATTCTCCTGCATGATTTCAGGCTCATTTAAGGGCATGTGATACTTGGAAAATTGTTGATTTTACCAGTTTTAGGTTCTCCTGGCTTTTTTTCTAGAATAATAAATATTTTGTCTTAAAAATTTGGCAAATGATAGCGAACATGCCAGCGGACGTCCCCACACACTTTTTTTGTAGGTTAATTCAAAAAAGTTTTAATTTAGCAAAATGTGATTAATTTGCATAGCGCTTAGGAAATAGTATCGATTTTTTCAGTGTTAGATTCCCCCGGCTTTTTTCCTAGGATAAGAAATATTTTGCCTTCAAAATCTGGGAAATGATAGCGAACATGCTCACGGACGTCCCCACACTCTTTTTTTGTGTGTTTTTTTATCAAAAAAATTTTGAAATTGCTAATAATGCACGTGTATATTTCGAGGTTATGTGTGTTACAATTCACCCGAGCGTTACTTCCAAACTACACAATATTTTTGGCCGAAAACTTTGGACTTGCAAATAAACATAGTAACTAATCTCCCGGAACTAACCTTGTTTGCAGGCAATTAAAAAAGTTTATTTCATGAATAATTTCCAGATTATCGGAAAGGCAGCGATCAAAAACGTGATCTCAAAATAATGCATATGCATAACATTTTTATTTAGCACAATAAATTTTTTTGTTATTATCCCTCAAAAAAGAATCCGGGGACGTCCTTTATGTTATTTTATAGCATCTCCAAATTCAATTTTTAAAAATTTTAATTTTTGTGGAAAAAAAGCCGGGGAAGCTGTAAGTATCACATGTCCTTAGGCTCTTGAAAAATCATCGACCGAAGGTCGCGTGATATTTTTTTTGCCCTTTTTTTGGGTTATATATGGTGTTGTGCCACCTTAACGTTATAAAAAATACATGAAGAAAACAATAAAACCCATTTTTTCTTCTCGCATAATTTAGTGCTCATTGAGGACTAATTTGGGCCCGTAGTCCCAAATTTTGGGCTCTCGTATTTTTTGTAAAAAATAGTGTATGCAATAGCTTAACAATAAGTTGGTTTAAGATTGCTGTAAAACGTTATAAAAATGATTTTACTAAAAATTCACCTTATAGAATAGTTTAGGGCTCATTAAGAGCTCTGGAAATACAATAATTACAAATTTTAAAAAAGGTTTATACAATTTTTGTTTTAAAAAACTTACCAAAACAAAATATTTTCTTTTCTCTTGCATAATTTCAGGCTCATTTAAGGCTACTGAAAAATCATCGACCGAAGGTCGCGTGATATTTCCTTTGTCCTTTTTTTTGTTATATATGGTGTTGTGCCACCTTAACGTTATAAAAAATACATGAAGAAAATAATTAAACCCATTTTTATTCCTCGCATAATTTAGGGCTCATTGAGGACTAATTTGGGACCGTAGTCCTAAATTTTGGGCTCTCGTATTTTTTGTAAAAAATAGTGTTTGCAATAGCTTAACAATAAGTTGGTTCAAGATTGCCAGAGCCCTTAATGAGCCCTAAACTATTCCATAAGGTGAATTTTTAGCAAAATCATTTTTATAACGTTTTACAGCAATCTTGAACCAACTTATTGTGAAGCTATTGCAAAAAATACTTTTTACAAAAAATACGAGAGTCCAAAATTTAGGACTACGGATCCAAATTAGTCCTCAATGAGCCCTAAATGATGCGTAAAAATGGGTTTAATTGTTTTCTTCATGTAGTTTTTGTAACGTTAAGGTGGAACAACACCATGCATAACGAAAAAAAAGGGCAAAGGAAATATCACGCGACCTTCGGTCGATGATTTTTCAGTAGCCTTAAACGAGCCTGAAATTATGCTAGGGAAAAGAAAAGGAAATATTTTGTTTTGGAAAATTTCTTTAAACAAAAGTTGTTTAAACATTTTTTATTAATTTTTAATTATTATATTGCTAGAGCCCTTAATGAGCCCTAAAATATTCTATAAGGTGAATTTTTAGTAAAATCATTTTTGTAACGTTTTACAGCAATCTTGAACCAACTTATTGTTAAGCTATTGCAAACACTATTTTTTACAAACAATACGAGAGCCCAGAATTTAGGACTAGGGGCCCAAATAAGTCCTCAATGAGCCCTAAATTATGTGAGGAGTAAAAATGGGTTTAATTGTTTCTTCATGTATTTTCTATAAAGTTAAGGTGGCACAACATCATGTATAAAAAAAAGGGGGGGGGGCAAAGGAAATATCGCGCGACCTTGAGTCTATGATTTTTCAGGAGCCTGAAATTATGCAAGAGAAAAAAATATTTTTTATTGCAAATCTGTTTTTAAAATAATAGTTTAAACATTTTATTGTGAAATTCAAATACAATAATTATGGAGCCGCAAGTGAGCCTTAACATAGGGTAAAGGAGGAAAATTGTTTAAACAATTAAAAAAATTTTTCATTATCATATTCCCAGAGCCCTAAATGAGACCTAAATTATTGTATGAGGTGAATTTTTCGTGAAATCATTTTTAGTACGTTTTACAGCAATGTTCGGTCAGCTTAACGTTAAGCCAGCGCAAACACTATTTTAAAAAATAAATAAAAAAGCCCAAAATTTAGGACCACGGGCCCAAATTAGCCCTAAATGAGTCCTAAATTATGAAATAGGTTACATTTCTATACCTTCATATTGTTGTGCCAGCTTAACATACCTTTATTTTTAGCATTGTTTAGTAGTAAATGGAGATTAAATGCATTCCAATTAAATAAAAAGCAAGAAAATTGGCGTCACGATTACTAGGACGTTTACCATACATGATACATATGTTCTATCAATAATTGAAGGGTGGCAGTACAGAGTTGGAAAAGCAACAAAGTCGGACTTTTTCGAAAGAGCGAAAAAACCTTCTGTATACTCGAAATAATTATTTAAAGATAAAACAAATGTCCACTCCAGCCGTAAAAAAAGTTACACAATTCTGAGAAAATCGTTCGAGATTTGAGTTTAAAATTTCATGGTGTTTCAAAATTGGCTCTGGGTGGCGATTAAAAAACGAATTTTCCATTTATTTTTTCAAAAATAAATACTTTTGCGAGATATTAAAATGCTAAGTGAGAATAAAAAAGGTTTGATAAGAAAAAAAAGAAGATTGCGATAACAGTATGGCAAACATTTTTTTGCTAAAATCTAAAAAAAATAAGAGAATATATTATTTTTCCTGAATAAATGATAATAATTGCAAAGAATATTAATGCTGCTAGGTTGAAAACAATTATTACTATACTGCCGTGCAAAACTTTTAGGCCACCTCTTTTTTTATGACTAAATAAATTCTCTTAATGTTAATTATACCGGTGCTAAAAAAAATTTTCTTTGAAAGGTTGATTGTTTTCGAAATTCTGTATAAATGAAGCCCAGCGCGAAGCCCATTTGTATAGTTTTGAAGTAGATATTGCAAAAATAGTGTAAATTTCAATGTTTTCTTAAATTTTCAATAACTTCCGAAATAATCAACATTTTTTATTGTTCTTGGGCTCATTTTGAAGCTATTTTTTCACCGTATCCCAGCAGCTTATGAGTATAACTCGTAAAAATGTTCTTTTTGAATTGCAAGAAACTTGAATTTGTAACAAGACAGTTGGAAAAAGTTGCAATATTATTTTTGGTAACAAAAATATTTTTGTAAAATATATGATTTATTTAATTTTTATTCTGATTTGCCTGCAGGTGTTTTCGAAATTTTCCAACTTTTTTATTTCAACTTCAAGTTTTGTGCAATTCGAAAAGAATTTTTTTACAATTTATACTCGAAAACTGTTGTAATGAAAAAATAGCTTCAAAATTAACCCAAGAACAATAAAAAATGTTGATTATTTCGGAAGTTATTGAAAATTTAAGAAAACATTGAAATTTACACTATTTTTGCAATATCTGCTTAAAAACTAGACAGATTGGCTTCAGCTTGGACTTATTTTATACAGAATTTCGAAAACAATCAACCCTTTAAAGAGAAATTTTGTTAGCTCTGGTATAATTAAAAGTAAGAGAATTTATTCAGTTATAAAACGAGGTGACCTAAAACTTTTGCACGGCAGTGTGTGTTAAAATTTTAACAAAATTGTAAATATTGTTTTTTAAGTTATATAAAAAAAATGATTAAAAAATCCCTTTCACCACAATGTGTATTTGATTTTTTAAAGCAATAAACCCATTTTCGATAAAAATGTTGGTTATCTATTTCTATACTGCAACCTTTCTATTCTAGTTAAGGGCTAAATCAAATTATCTTTTCTCATACTAAATTGTGTCAAAAATTACTCAGAAAATTAGATTTATAATCGAATCAGAAAATCCATATGTTTAAAATTAATTTTAAGAAATCTGTAAACTCGTTTTTGTCGAATCAGATTAATTGTAACAGTTTTGATTTTACCTATCCATAGTATTACGAATGATTTAAGGTGGCGAAATGTTGCGATGAGGACAATTTTCGTAAGTAATGTGTAGCTCTAAACAAATGATTTCAGAACAAAAATTGTGAGATATGCGGATATCTACTTCCTTTCCTGACTTGAATAAATGATAAACTTTAATAATTTTGAATAGTTACAAAGTAGTTAACGATCGATAGTTACATTATTCATCATGAAATTGAAATAATGAATTTGATTTTTCAATATCTTTTTAATTTTTTAATGAAATAAATGAGATTCTGTTTAGTGTCCATTGCAATATGGTGATCTAACTGAAGTATGCGAGATCAGTAGGAAGGTTCATTTTTACGTGACGCAATCGGTTTCTTAACCTAAAACCTGAGTCACGAGTTGTTAAATCGTTCAGAAAAAAATGTTTTTGCTGGGGATTATTTCAATTAAGCAGCAAAGAAAATGTACTTAATAAGAATTCTTCACTCATTGGCTTGTCTGTAAATAAAATTATATTAAATTTTTTAAAATTGTTTATCTCTAGTAAACTTTATTTACAATAAATATGAATTGATGAGACAAGCCGAGTTCGCGAAAAACTGATTATTTCTTATTATTTAATTTATTATAAATTGATTCTTGTTTATTCAGTTTATATTGACATTCTTCAAAGTTGCAATGTTAATACTGGCTTTCTACTTGATTTAAGTATCGCAGTGAAAACCTCTGTTTCATCATCCAAGCATTTATTTCTATTTTTATTCCGACTCTTGAAAAATTATTATTAGATCATGAATCTTTAAGCAATTATTAACATTGAGTATTTTAAAAATTGATTTACTATTGAAAATTTAACCATTTTAGATTATTTTCTAAGCTCATTAGGTTAAAGCACTGTTTTTGCTATTTGGAAATGGTGAGGTAACTGCATCTAATCTTTCGATTTTAATGAATCTTTTTTAATTTGTCAAGTCTTCTGTTTTTTTTTTTTAATTTATAATAAGCGTACATGTAATATATTTGTTAGAGTGTTACTTTTGGGTTAGATATTGTTTAACACAATCCAATTTCAAATATCTAAATGATGACATTTTTTACACTGTGTCGCACATACCAGTCATTCCATGAAGAAAATTTCAACCGAATTGTCGAACTACGAAGAAAATTTCATCAGAGTTAGCGAATACTTTCGGGAATAAAAAAGAAGTATGAAATTAGCTAGAATGTAATCAGACAGAAATTAAAAAAAGGTTTTTATACATGTTATAAATAATACACAAATTCCTGTTAGATCATACTTTTTGCCGGTTCCCGCTTAATGTTCAGTAACATTCAATCTGTATTGTAAGATTTTATCACAAAAAATTGCCGAGTTCCTGGTCTTAGATTTATTAAATAACAGAGCTGGACTGTAATTTACAAAAAGGAATTATTTAAAATGGTCTAAAAAAACAATCAAATTGAAGGATTTCGACTATAGAAGAAAAACATGTTCAAAAATTAGATTCCCTAAATATTCGAATTTCCATGAATTGTGAAATTCTCGATTCCTGGAGAGTTCTATACGTAAACTCTGAATATAAAGTTAAACAATAATTCATTTAAAATTTTGGTCTCTTATCGATAGGGTTTAAAAACGATTTCTAATAAAAGTAGTTGATTCTGAAGTTTTCATAAATAGATATGTAAATAATTATGTAGAAATTAGGGTTAGTACAAATAATTTTTAAATCTTGAAGTAATATGAAATATTTTAATTGATTCGACCATATAGCTTTTACAAAATTAGAATATAATAAAAAGTTGAAAAATAAACATTAGCAAATTCAACTACAAATTACCGAATGGCTTGTTGGAAGTATATCGTAATTTGTGTTTAAATATTATCAATCCAGCTCTGGTAAATATCAGGAATCGTTACGAAAATTAAGTATAATTATTTCTTCATTTCGTTAAAAAAAATTAAGAAAATTACAACTAAACCAATGTGTCTTCCTATTTTGTTTTCATTTCAGAAAGATAACAGAAGTCTCTTCCCATTCTGTTTTGTTTTCAGATGCAAAAAAAATAACACAAAATTCGAAATTTGTTTTTAAATTTAAAATTATCATTACTTAAATTTCATTATACAATTTATACATATGCGAGTATAATAAATACAAGATTTCTTTGATAATATTTTTCAAGCTTTGAAATGTTGCAAGTTTGAATTCCAATCTATTAGAGATTTGTACGAGAAACAATGTACACCGTCTTGTACTTTGGAAAATCGAAATTTGTACGCTTTTTCAATTACAAAAATTCAAAATTAAATTTCTCTAAAATGGTCGCGGGATTTTAATTTAAATGAAACGAGAGATCTACAGATAGAATCCGTTAAATCATTGGATCATGAAAAAATCCTCGATATTAAAATAATTGTTTTCCCATTTGTCATTATTTAAAGTTGCCATTTAAAGTTCTTCCAAAATTATAAATTCAAAAATAGCAATTTCTTTTAATGTACTAAATTATTAGTTACATTTATTATTGTTTACAATTTTCAAAAAATATATATGAATGGAAATAAACACAAAAACTGGGCGATTTTTTAAGATTGTTTGCTTTCAAGTTTGGGATAGTGTCGAAGTGAAGCAATTTTAGGTTCATTTTCAATCGGATGGGGCATAATAATACTAATTTTCTAGCCTTTTGACCTTTTTTCAACCCAGTCAATCTAAGTTTTTCCGCTAGTAATTTCCGGGAAAACTGAATACGTACCTTTCTTTCTCCTTTATTTTAAGAATGAAAAGCAAATTTACGAAACTTTTATTTTTTTTTAATCCGAATCAAAGTTTTTATTTCGTTTTCGACAGTGAAACAAAATTTTTTGAATTATTGCAAACTGAAAATTTTATATGTCTGTGATAATAAAAAAAGAAAGGATGTTTGAATGCCATTGGGAAATTGCAAAAGAGTTTTATTTGATGTTTAAAAAGAATTTTTGAGTGAAAACCTGGAGAAAGATTTTTAAAACGAAAAAAAAGCCTGAACAGATATTCAATTTGTTTCTAAATTCGAAAAGAAGTTTTGCTTCTGAAAACGAAGGAGAAAATATGAAGAGACTTGATTTTCTGAAAGTGGAGGGAAAATGGGAGATGTAATGATTCCTGGTAAGAATAAAAAACGCATTCTAGCCTATTACACGTAGAAATGGAACGATCGAGAGTTTTACTTGCAGATCGAAAAGGGCAGGTTGGCGATATGCTCAAGACCGTGCAAGCATAGCATCACGGTGGACCTGGTTACAAGCGCAAATATCGGATCTGGAATATAGAATTCGGCAGCACAATGATCTGCAACGTCATATCAGGGCGACGAAGGGCTTGGTTATGCTCGACAATGCCGAAACGGTAAATGGGTACAGCGGTGTATTGCCAGGATCTACAGGAAGATATAATACTCCGGAGGGTGAACCATCAGCGAGTCGAACAAGGCCGTTCGTCCGGAGCATCTATAAAAAGAGGAAACTGATGCACATCGACAGGCTACATGAAATTTCCAAACGAGCAGCGAAAGCTTCTACCATAAGGTGTGGTTGCGACCATGTGCTGCCCTCATGTGCCCTCTGCACCGGGAGGCTTGACCCAACGCAACCACAGGAACCACTTGAACAGCTTTCTGTCCAAGAGCGGGTGGCCTTAGTCGACCCTGGCTTCCATCCGGTCTTATCCTTCCCGGATGGTAAATATCTTGTCAATTATTTTATCATATTTAGTGCCCTTAGACAATTTTTACACTATTGTACCCTATATTCTGTTAAGGTCTTTAAAGTACCCTCTTTTCAAGATTTAGTTGGTCCATATGGTACCCTATTTTCAGCCCATAATGGAACTTTAAAAAAATGTATGATAAGATTAAAGCTACCAAGAGTCAGGGCTGTTATACTGTCACTATTAGTCACTTTTTTTTAAAGTGAAAGGACCACATTAGTCACTTTTCTAACGATAATTTAAATCATGGGTTAATCACTATTCAATTCAGGTATTTCTTTCTGAATTGTCTTGAATTCTTTTGAAATGTTTTAATTTTAGGATATAAGGTTTTATGATATTTTTAAAAGATTGCACAGGATTAATTTATAAGATTTCCCAGGACTTCAATGATTATAAGAGATTTTAAAGCTTTCAATGTATTTTAAGACATTTACCAAGATTTCAGGTAATATCGTCATATAGTTTCAGGGGATTTGATCATATTTTAGTTGATTTTAAAGAATTTTGTTCACGAGAATTGAGATATTTTGTAGGGTATCAAAGATTCGAAGAGATTTGACATTTTTTTTTGGAATTCGCCCTGAATTTTTATTGATGTATCCTGAATTCTTTTACATTCTTTTAATTTTTAAAAGTTTTTATATAATTGTTCCTGAGGGTCAAGTGATAAAATGATCAAAGGATTTGTAATATATTTTCAGGCATTTTTTCAAAGTTCTTGGAATCTTTAAGAGCTTTAAAAAATATCACGGGATTTTAATTTATTTTAATTTAACGGGATTTATTTTTAAACAGTTTGAAATATTTTAAGGGTATTTGAAAAGATTCCAAGGCATTTTGAACAGATTAAAAGAATTTTAAAGCATTTCAATGAATTTATTCACAATAAGTGAATGATTTCGTAGGGTTTCAAACATTAAACAGATTTTCAAATATTTTTTGCAATTAATTTGGAATTGCGCCTGAGTTCGTTTTAATTTATCCTATGAATTCTTGTAAATTCTTCTAAATTCAATACATTTTACGCAATTGAATGGATTTAAACAAATTTTTGTTTAATTCATCTAACTGAAGTCAATTACTTTTTTTGTATTTTTTTTATTGTTCTGAACTCACTGGGTCGTTTTCTTTAATTCAGTTTGATTTTTTAAATAAATTTCATCGAGTTCTCTTTTTTCTTAAATTCCGTTTAATTCACTCAAATTTTACTGAAAGAGATTGATTTTTTCATTACATTTTTTTCAAATTTTTTTGAATTGTTTTATAGTCATTATTTACTTTTTGGTCAGAAAGTAGTAGGGTTAAGTTTTTGTTAAGTTTTTGTTTTTGTTTAAGTTTTTATTTATGATTTTTTATGAATTTCATCGAATTTTTCTCGTTTACCTAAAATTCCCCTATGTTTATTCCAATTTTACAGAAATTAATAGAATTTTTTTATTAACAATTTTTTCTCCAATTCATATTAATACTTTTGAATTTAACTTAAATTATTTTTAAATCTTATGAACTTATCCTGAAATTTTTACCCTTTGAGCGCAAATAAAGTACCCTACGACCGTGACAAAAAGTACCCTTTGATCCCTATACTTTATTCCATAGGGACTGTGAGGCCTGAATTGGCTTTGACAGACTATTAAGTTATTCACTTTAGTTCATCAGCAAACGCACCAATCTGACTCACTTGGGTGTCTTATTTTGGGCTTGAAATCTGCCTAATTGTTGGGTGGCCGCTGGTCAGGGGAAACCTTGAAATCAGTAACAAGTCAGGGAATTTCTGTAAAAAGCACTTTAAATAACTTTCCAGAATAATCAGGGATGTCAAAGAGACACTTTTCTTTCAATAAATTAACCCATGGGGTAATCACTATTCAATTCATGTCTATACCTATTTCTGAATTATTTTGAAATATTTTACGGTATTTTGAAAGATTCCCAGGATTTTTAAATAGATTTCAATAGTATGAAGGGATTCCGAATAATCTGAAAGATTATAGAGTATTTAAAAAAAGCATTAAAAATATTTTAGGACAGAATTGTTTGTCCCACACAGATCTATAAATTTTTATTAAAAATAGACAATACAATGTTGCGGTTTGAATATGAAAAATAAGAAAAAATGTTTCCATGGAAAAAAATGTTGCCATGAATAATTATTTTACTATACATCTAAATGATTGATATACACTTCAATTGAAAAGGGATTCATATTAACCACTTGTGTTTATCAATTATAAGATAAGTTCACATAACTTTTTAAAATAGTGCCAAGGTTAATATGTCTATTATCTCGATTGCCGCAGGTCTAAAAGATTCCAAGGCATTTTCAAGAGATTTACCATTTTTCAAGGAATTCCTAAGGATTTGAGTGATCAATCAAATTTCATCGGGTTTTACAGAATTGGCTAGCTTTCTCAAGTTTTTAGGAAATATCAGATTTCATGTAATTTCACGGGATTTTAAAATATTTTAGTGGATTTCGAAGCATTTATTTACAAGAATTGAGGGGTTTCGTAGGATTTTAAAAATTTCACGAGATTTTCAAGTATTTCGAGGTGTTTCCAAAGATTTTAGGATATTTCCAAAGATTCTAAAACATTTTAAACTAATTTTAAGGATTTTGAGACGTTAAGGATATTTTTAAATTTTTCAAGAAATTTTCAGGGTTTTTCAAAAGATTTGCAAAATTTTAAAGATTTTTAAATTGATTTCAACAATTCGAATGGATGTCAAAAGGTTTGGAATTTTTTTTTTAAAGAGATTTTAAATGGTTCGAAGATATAATATTTCCGAGGATTTCTATAATTTTAAAGGATTTTAAGAGTCCTCAAAGTATTTTAATAAATAAATATTATGAATTTCTAAGAATTTATTCACAAGAAGTGCGGGATTTTGTAGGTATGTTAAGCTGGCACAACACTATGAAGGTATAGAGATGTAACCTATTTCATAATTTAGGGCTAATTTGGGCCCGTGGTCCTAAATTATGGGCTCTTTTATTATTTTTAAAATAGTGTTTGCGCCAGCTTAACGTTAAGCTGGCCGAACATTGCTGTAAAAGGTGCTAAAATTGATTTCACGGAAAATTCACCTGATACAATAATTTAACAAATTTCTTCCTTTACCCGATGTTAAGGCTCACTTGGGGCTCCATAAATATGGTATTTGAATTTTGTAATCAATTGTTTAAACAATTATTGTTTAAACAAATTTGCAACAAAAAATTTTTTTTCTCCTGCATAATTTCAGGCTCATTTAAAGCTCCCGCAAAATCATCGACCGTAGGTCGCGCGATATTTCCTTTGCCCTTTTTTTTTTATTATATGGTGTTGTGCCACCTTAACGTTATAGAAAATACATGAAGAAAACGATTAAACTCATTTTTACTCCTCGCATAATTTAGGGCTCATTGAGGACTAATTTGGGTCCGTAGTCCTAAATTTTGGACTCTCGTATTTTTTGTAAAAAATATTTTTTGCAACAGCTTCACAATAAGTTGGTTCAAGATTGCTGCAAACGTTATAAAAATGATTTTGATAAAAATTCACCTTATAGAATAGTTTAGGGCTCATTAAGGACTCTGGGAATATTATACTTAAAAATTAAAAAAAAAGGATTAGACAATTTTTGTTTCAACAAATTTTTTAGTTTTCATTAACATATTTCCAGAGCCCTAAATGAGCCCTGAATTATTGTATAAGGTGAATTTTCCGTGAAATCATTTTTAGCACGTTTTACAGCAATGTTCGGCCAGCTTAACGTTAAGCTAGCGCAAACACTATTTTTTTCAAAAAATAAAAGAGCCCAAAATTTAGGAGCACGGGCCCAAATGAGCCCTAAATTATGCTCGAGTGAATTGTAACACACATAACCTCGAAATATACACGCACGTTGTTAGCAATATCAAAAATTTTTTGATAAAAAAAAAACACAAAAAAAGTGTGTGGGGACGTCCGTTAGCATGTTCGCTATCATTTCCCAGATTTTGAAGGCAAAATATTTCTTATCCTAGGAAAAAAGCTGGGGGGATCTAACATTGAAAAAAATCGATACTATTTCCTAAGCACATTTTTATAACGTTTTACAGCAATCTTGAACCAACTTATTGTTAAGCTATTGCAAACACTATTTTTTACAAAAAATACGAGAGCCCAGAATTTAGGACTAGGGGCCCAAATAAGTCCTCAATGAGCCCTAAATTATGCGAGGAGTAAGAATGGGTTTAATTGTTTTCTTCATGTATTTTCTATAAAGTTAAGGTGGCACAACACCATATATAACCAAAAAAAAGGGCAAAGGAAATATCACGCGACTTGCGGTCGATCATTTTTCAGTAGCCTTAAATGGGCCTGAAATTGTTCAAGAGAAAAGAAAAGAAAATATTTTGTTTTGGCAAATTTTTTTAAACAAAAATTGTATAAACCTTTTTTAAAATTTTTAATTATTATATTCCCAGAGCCCTTAATGAGCCCTAAACTATTCTATAAGGTGAATTTTTAGTAAATTCATTTTTATAACGTTTTACAGCAATCTTGAACCAAATTATTGTTAAGCTATTGCAAACACTATTTTTTACAAAAAATACGAGAGCCCAAAATTTGGGACTACGGGCCTAAATTAGTCCTCAATGAGCACTAAATTATGCGAGGAGAAAAAATGGGTTTTATTGTTTTCTTCATATATTTTTTATAACGTTAAGGTGGCACAACACTATATATAACCAAAAAAAAAAAGGGCAAAGGAAATATCACGCGATCTTTGGTCGCTGATTTTTCAAAAGCCTTAAATGAGGCTGAAATTATGCAGGAGAAAAGAAAATATTTTTCGTTGCGAATTTGTTTAAAAGTAATTGTTCAAACAATTTATTGTAAAATTCAAATACCATATTTATGGAGCCCCAAGTGAGCATTAACATAGGGTAAAGGAATAAAATTGTTTACTTCATTTTTACTAGAATTGTTTAAACAAAAATGGTTTAAACCATTTTTAAACATTTTTTATTATATTCCCAGAGCCCTAAATGAGCCCTAAATTATTGTATAAGATGAATTTTTCGTGAAATCATTTTTAGCACCTTTTACAGCAATGTTCGGCCAGCTTAACGTTAAGCTAGCGCAAACACTAATTTAAAAAAATAAAATAAAAGAGCCCAAATTTTAGGACCACGGGCCCAAATTAACCCTAAATGAGCCCTAAATTATGAAATAGGTTACATCTCTTTACCTTCATAGTGTTGTGCCAGCTTAACATACCTGGATTTCGTAGGGTTTCAATTATTTTTTGCAGTTCATTTGAATTAATTTGTAATTCACCCTGAATTCTATTTAAATCTTCTGAATTCTTCGCAATTCTCCTCATTTCTTTGAGTTCACTTGAATTCTTCTAAATTCACTCAATTCAGTGCATTTTTTTTTTTTAGTTTTTGTTTAATTAATCTTGAAATATTTTAAATTCATTTGGAATTCTTAGGCGTTTCATTAACTTGTTCTGAATTCCCTTGAATTTTCTAAACTCATTTCAAACTTACCGAATGCAATAAATTTGTTATTATTTTTTTATTGTTTTGAAGTTACTTGAATTTTTATGAATTTCATTGAATCTCCTCATTTCTCTTAAATTCCTGTAAATTCACTTCAATTTTACGCAGAATATTGGATAAAAAATCCTTATTATTTCAATTTAACTTCAATTGTTTTGAAGTCCTATAAATCGAACTCCTTTGAATTATTTTACATTTCAAAGAACATTAGTCACATTATTCAATTTTATTCACTTTTTTTAGTAGAAATTAGTCAATTTTCGTCACATTTTCGGTTTAAATAAGTCACGTTATTTTAGTAAATTAGGCTGTGGCAGCCTAAAACATCCAAATGTTTTAATTTATTTTGTGTGAGAAGATTTGTGTTGAATCGTCTCTTTATATAGATTTCGTGAAAATGTAAACAGGAAATAATTTGGAATTGTAGATTCTAACGGCTTCAGTACGTCTGGAGATGCCACCTTCGAATAGTTCGGTTTGCGTAAACCTAATCTAATTTGCGGTCATAAAAATATCTGCAGTTCTTTGGCATTACTTTTACCTTCTATTAATTTTTAAAGATATTCGAAGTCTATGTCTTATCGCATGCAAGATTGTATATTTTTTCTATTATACCATAGACTTACATAATTAAAATTGTAAAATAATTAAACAAACTTTTTTAAAACCTGGAGCTGAATTATATTATAAAACAATTAAGTTAATAATATTTTTAATCAATTACATTTTACAAGTTATTCCTATTGGAATATTTATTTATCCAATTTGTATAATATTGCAAATTCCGTATTAAAGAAAATATTCTAATAAATTACAGATCTCGGACTCGCCACACTATTGACACTATGTTAAACTTTTTTAGAGCTATTTGAAATAAAAAAGACGGAAACGTGAGCTTTTAAGAAAACAGTTATATATTCACCAAGTAGTGGAATGTTCGCCGAATAATTTAATTTTCAAAAAAAAAAAAGGGTAAAATCTCAACAAAATACAGAATTTTTTTATCATATAGTTAAATTTTAAAAGATTAATTTTCTATCCGAAAAAAAGAATTTTCAACAAAATATATACATTTATAACGAAACAGTTGAGTTTTCAACCAAGAAGATAATTTTTTTTTCAGTTTAGATTTTTTCGTTTATGAACTTTTTAACTAAAGAGTTGAACTTTTAAACCAAAAAAGATCCATTTTTAAACAATAATTGTGTAGTTCAATTTTCATTGTCGACAATTAATTTTCAATAAAAAAAAAAAACAACGAATTTTCTACAAAACAGTTTAATTTTTTACGAAATAGTTAAATTTTATACTACATTTTTGAATTTCCAAGCCAAAACTCGAATTTTCTATAAAACAGTGGAATTTTCAACCCAAAAAATATGAATTTTCCGTTAAAAAATGACTAACAAAAAACCAAAAGTTAAACTAAAGTTATGAATCTATGATCAAAAAAATGAATCATTAAAAATGTAATTTAACTTTCAACAAAGCAGTTGCATTTGTAACCTGAAAAGATAAATTTTCAACAAAATACTTGATCTTTTTCCAAAAAATTTTATTTTCTATCAAAAAATACAAATTTTCAACAAAATAGTTGACTTTTTAAGTAAAAAAAAAAACCTTCTTAACCAAAAATGGAGCAAATGAATTTTCATTGAGCATTCATTTTCAATTTAAAAAGAAACGAATTTTAGAACAGGTTGTTAAATCTTCAACCCAAAAAATGAATTTTGTATAAAAAAGTTGAATTTTCAACCCGAGAATATGAATTAAGAACAAGGAAGTTAATTTCCAACCAGTCAGTTAAATTTTCAACAAAACAGTAAAAAAAATTTACAAAACAGTGGAATTTTTAACACGAAATTGTGAGTTTATAAAAAAAAAGTTATTTTTCAACCGAAATAGATTATTTTTTAATCAGGCAGTTCATAAAATTGTTGAGTTTTTAAGTAAAAAAGACGAGTTTTTATTGACAAAACAGTTCAATTTTTAACCAAAAGTATGAGTAACTAAAAAAGATGAATTCTTAACGAAAAATTTAATATTAGACTTCTCAATTGAAAAGATAATGTCTGCAACCAAAATTAGGTTGATTTTCTTATTGGGTTCTATTAATTCAGTTAAAATGTAAGTAACTAAAGAATCATATTTTAAATAAACATTGAATTCATTTTTAATACTTGCAAGACTTTATGTCACTACCTTCCAATATTTTCTCAAATTTGTGACTATTTACACGATTTTAGATCTCTACAGTGAGTCTGGGATATTTGATTTTATTTCGTTTGAAATGAAATAGGCTAGTTTTTTCTGTTTCAATTTTCGTTTAGGAAATTTAGGTATACAGCAAAAAATAAAATATGAAACTACATGAAACGTTCTAACTTTGAAATAAAAAATCTCTTACATTAACACGATGAACGCATCTGAAAGTTAAAAAAAAAATAACATTTTAGTTTACTTTGTAAGATATTTTTAATTTAAGTTTTGAAGTTAGACTATGACTGGCGCCTAATGCTTCTTAAGCTTTTTTGTCTTTAAGGTGATTTTTGAATCACACTGTTTATTAGATTCTTTACCGATATAGATTAGTTTTACCGACTTGTTAAACCTTCCAATGTTCATCTACGTGCTAAATGAATTCTTACGTCCTTGCTTAATTTAGAAAATTCTAATTTCTAGAACGATTTTGAATATCATCATTTTGAAATTTGGGCCTTCATTCAAATTAAAAAATTATTCTTCTATTTTATATTGTCTCGTAAATAATAATGATTAATTACTATAGTTTTTACCGTTTAAAAACTATTTCAGAATGAATATTTTAATTGAAAAATACGAGGTTCGTGTTGTTAATAATAAAATTTTATGGTATTAATCTTTCACCATAATAGTATTCAAAAATTCAAAAAAAAATAACTGAATTAGTTTTATTAATCCGGAAACTCAGATGGTTTTTGTTTGATTAAAATTATATAGTAATTACTAATGACTTTGTTATTATTGGATTTGTGTTGACTACTAATTCTAGAAGAGTTTTTTCTTTAGCAAAATCTGGAAATGATTGAATCTTTAATATTTCGAAATAAATGTCTTAAGAATTGCGGGACATATAAAATCCCCGATAACGAATAAATTCAGGAAACAGTACTAAAAAGTGTTCACATTAAACAGTTTTTTTTACGATTTTAGGATTCGGCAATGAATTGGTAATTCGTTTTTGATTCCGTGAGGCTTCTGGATCCAAACGAAGTAAAATATTTTTTATGATCACACTGAAAGATTCTTTGGCCTAAACGTGCCAAATTTATCCCCACAAAAAATTCCTGACCTCTAAAAATGTGTTTTTTTTTATAATCTAGTTTTTGCTAGAATTATTTAAAAATTCTTTCGAAGTGGTAGTTAAAACGAGATTTTTTATTTTAGGTACTGCGAAGTTATTTGGTTAATTTTATTTCATATTTTTAAAATATTTTAAGGGATTTTTAATTTAAGAACTTTATAAGTTGTGTAGAGAATTAAAATTCAAGAGTCAAATTAAAACTTAAAAAATAAAACATGCTTTTAAATTTTAAACGTTTTGTAAACGTGATTTTATTACATATACATACATGCTACTGTCAAAATCTCTGATTGTAGGAGGATTAATTTATTTGTATTCAAGCTTTCCTAAAAAAACAAACTAAACTATTGTAAAGTAAAATTGTTTACAGAGTAAACAATTTGGATTAAATGAGCTAATATTTTGAAGAATGTGATTACGATAATAGTAAGATTATTTTTCTCAATGTTTTTCTTAATAATTTAACTCTGATTTGGATCGTCAACCAAGTTTTGATAGAATTTAATTCTGCATCCTTACATTCAAATTATATAAAGCAGCTTCTTTTAATTGTCTGCTCAAACAATTACGAGAATTTGTTAACCTAATGAAAATGCACTCTTTTGATCTCTTATTTATTGAATTACCAATATTAATTTAATTCAATTTTTTATTTTGTCAGATGTCCTGCAAGGTACACATTTGGAGGCCATCATGAAGTCGGTTGATTGGCAGCAAAAAATGTTAAGAGGAAATGTTCGAATGTCGAGAATGAAGGATAAGGAGACTGGTGAAAAGAGGAGTAAAAAAATGGCCGAACACAGAACAAAATATACATCACGATTGAAGAAATCTTCTTCGAGTATTGTGACCTCAAGTAAGTGTATTATTTTATTTAGTTTCTGTTTTATTACAATTAGGAATTAGGTACAGAGATTCTCAGAATTGATTATAGTTAGAAAATCTTGAAAATTTCAGTTTATTTATTTATTTTTGTATTATTTAGAAAATAATTCTAAGGTAGTATTAGAAGCGATAGAGATTTGAATTCGCATTGTAGACATCGTTTCAGAAATTAAGAAAAAAGTACTGAAAGGAAAGAGAAGTAGACTTATCCACGACAGAGGTGTTCATGGTATTAGAAAGAGAGTTCCAAAGTTGCCGCCGCCAGTGGAAGATGACGAGGAAGTTAGCGCACTATCGAGTTCCAGTAAACATTCATCGCCAGTGCATTCTCCCTTGCAGCACACTGCAGCCTCTTCGGAGCGAATTCCTCCAGTCAAAGAAAAAACATCCACTTCTCACGGGTTAGTCTTTCATTTTAGTTTGCAATTTTTTTTTTTTTTACAATAAAATCGAAAATTCCAATTTGAAATAACATTTTCCTTGATCGGGAATTTCGTTAATGCTTAGTAAAAAAATTCTCAAATCCTTTAAATAGTTTAAATGTTATTTATATTTTGATAATAAACCAGGCTTGCTCTGATTCCAATCATGAATACAAATTCAAAACGGGAATCACATTTTAAGTTTGGGAAAATGTGAATTTTTATAGATTTAAACGGAATAAAAAGATTATCTTAAGATTTCCTGGAGAAATTTTTAATTATTTTTTATTCAAAATATTTCCGAAAATATCATTAAGGGAATCCTTCTTCTAATTAGACAGATTTTTCTAATTTTAGAAAAAATAACATAATTTAGAAAGATATTTAGAAAGTTTATAAATTTATGCGAAAATACAAAAAAAATTGAAAAATTTGGAATCATTTGGAAAGATATTGAGTAGGTGCAGATACATTAAAAAGATGAACAAATAACATTTTTTTAAATAAAGAAAATGTAAGTTGTTGGAGATTTCGAAAAAAAACTGCGATGCTTTTTAAGAATTTTGAAAGGTTTTAAGAGAGAAAAAATTCTTAAGATTCCTGTAAACATTATAATTCTAAGAATTTCGCAAAAAATCTGTAAGTTATTAAAGCCATTTTTTTTTATTTTGAAAGAGTTCAATATTTTTGAAATAATCTGATTCAGTTTAAAAGTTGTTTGAAAATTCTTCTCTTTGTAGAAATGTCAGGCTTCGGTTAAAAATGCAATTGTTTGGTTGAGGATTCAACTGTATTGTTGAAGATTTGTCTTTTTTGGTTGAATTTAACTGTAATTTGTCATAAATACATTTTTTGTTCTCTTTTTGGTAGAAAAATCCATTGCTTGGTCGACGATGATTTTTGTTGTAGTTAAAGAGTTAATTGTTTAGTTACAAATTAAACTATTTCGTTAAAAATTCATCTCTTTGGTTGAAAATTTAATTATTTCTTCCAAAATGGTTGAAAACCCTTTTTTTTTAAGATTCAACTGTTTTTTTTTTAAATTCGCATTTTTCATAAAATAATAATAAATTTGGAAATATTGCAAACAAATTTGAAGAAATTGTGGATTTTCGACGATTTTGAAACAAAATTCACAAGCGATTTAAAATTTTGAGACTTCAAGAGAATATAAAAAAAATTCTTAAGATTCGTGAAAAAAATTCATACGATTATTTAGTTTTTAAAACAAATTCTAAGAGAAGATTGGAAAAGATTTTAAAGGATTTCCTACGATTTCAATAAAAAATTCTAAGTTTTAGAGCAAAAAATTTTCAATTTTGCAAGATCACAAAATTCAGGAAAAAATTGAAGTAAGTTTAAGAAATAGTTAGAAGTTTTTAAAAGATTCAAAAATAATTTATAACTTGTGAAAATTAAAAAAAAAATTAAGCAAAATGTAGATTATAAAATTTCGAACAAAAAATTAAGAAATTTTTAAATTTCTATTGCGATTGATTATTGATTGAAGTTATTATTAGAAAATTATAAATATTAATTTATCACTCTTCAATAATTAATAATTAATTAATCGATATTGCTAAAGACATAAAAAGTTATATCTAACCATTATTTACCAATTGAAATATCAAAAATAGTTAACCAAAAGTATATTTAAAAAAAATGGAAACTGTCATGTTATCAAAATCTGCGTATGTAATTAAGATATCGAAATTTTATTATATTTTTCGTCTTATGTGTAAAAAAAAAGGTCTGAAACAATTGTAATATAATTTTATTGGTTTTTACTTGACACTATAAAATACAAAAACATTGTATTTTGTTCAATATAAAAATTCATTCCAATACATAAAATTAAACATTATATTATATGCTTATGATATCATTCAGTATAGAATGCGTAATTCGAAAATCTTCCACTTCACCAATTTTCCATTTTAGATTTTAATTTATAAGCTTGCATTTTAATCTAAAGAATTTAAAAATGCAGTTTTAACGACTTGAACAATTACAAATTACATCGTTTGAAATCGAAGATTTTGGTTTAAAACATTTTTATTCGATCAACTGTTTAATATAAACTAATTATTAATTTTTTAAATTGAACTCTGCGATTTAGAAAGTGAATAATTGATTTTCCAAGACAATTCGGAATCAGTTAACAATTTTAGAATTTCCTGATTTTAAAGTTAAAAATTGAACTAATTCAATTGAAAAGTCTTATTAGTTAAACAAATAAAACCGCCTAATTGAGACTTTATAACCTATTTTTAATTTTAAAATAACTCCAAAATAATATATTCATAATTAAAGGCTTTTATTCCATTTCAAATATTATTTAAGTCTCAAATATTCCATTTTTAAACCATTAAAATTGGAATTTTTTAATTAAGAAAAAGAAGAATGACTTAATATTTAGAAATATTTGTCTTCATTTAAAATCACGGTGCCAATATTACACGGCCTAATTTGAAATAAAACATAGATTTTGGCAGATTTCGAACAAGAAATTTTGAAGCTTTTTAAGAATTTTGAAAGGTTTCAGAAGAACTAAAAATGTTTCTTAGGAAAATTGAAAATGATTTTTTATTTTGAAAAATTAATTTTAAGAGAAAATGTAAAAGAATTGAGAAAGATTTACAAACTTATACAAAATAAACCAAATAAATTATGAAAAATTCGGGTAATTTTGAAAAATGTTTAGAAGTTCCGAAAAAATTTTTAAATATAATTTAAAATTTGACAAAATGTAAAACAAAACATGTAAGAGTAGACGCTTCAAATTTTTGAAACTATTACAAATAATTAAACTTTTAATTTAGGAAGTGTTCCGTTTATAAAAAAAATGTAATCGTTCAATTTTTAATGTTTCTATCTCAAAATTAATTAAAATAATATAATTTTGAATATTTTGAAATTCATTGATTGATTCTTGAGTTTAGGGCATTGAAAATGATAACGTGGATTTGTATTTTTGGGACTGAATTTGAATCTTTGAACTCTACAATTGATAAAAGTTTTTAAAAAATTGTTTGGTAGTTTAAGTGCATTGCATTTTTTTGAGCATATTATTGAGCTTATTTTAATACAGCAATTTTTTAATTAAAAATACTTTTCAACTTTATTTTTAACAAATTTTTGGATTTAGAGTTCGATTTGTTTAAATTTCATTGACCGTGAAAATTTTCTGCGAACCGGGAAAGGACCGAGAATTTTTTTCTTTGATTAAAACGGCCACTCTCAGTTTGTAACCATCGCAAATTTGAATGTTAAAGTTTAGAATCTTATTAAATATTATTATTTAATTAATAAATATGTTTTTGTTTTGATTTTAGTCGTTTGAGACAGAATTCTTACGACATCGACAATATCGTCATACCTTATAGCGTTGCCGCTTCTACAAGACTGGAAAAGTTACAATACAAAGAGATTTTAACACCAAAGTGAGTTGTTATAATAATCATAAAACTTAAAATTGATCTATTTTCAATTTTATAATTCACCTTTGTTGTCAATTTTTTTAAATGTTACTAAATGATTATTTTTCTTTGCAGATGGAGGCTGTGCGATGACCCTGTGAAAGTTGATAAAGTTGATGTGAAGAATGGTGTCATGCACAGGCCTAGTCAAGATAGCGATGTAAGTAAAATTCTATATTTTATAATTCTCATCGGGAATTCTTCGTTAAACCAACCCCTTTTCAATGCAATGACAGAAAATCATATTAGAAAAAAAATTCTCTCTTTGAGTACCGAAGTATTTTTTGTGGATAATTTTGTAATCCTAGATTGACCTCATTCGATGGCTAACATTTTCTTTCTTAGTTCGAAGACATGTCGGATGAATCGATTGCTTTGAGACATGGAAGAAGCGAGAAAGAAGAATATAAGCGCTTTATGACATTTGCTAACACACCAAATCAGTCTAGAATTCGACACAGTCGACGAACTGATAGCAGAGCAGATAGCGGTGCTAACACACCAGGTATTATTCAAACAAAATATTATGATGAACGTATTTCAAATGTTTTTAATTACATGATTTAAAATTTAGCTTTTGCGTTTTACTTACCAGAGAGTAGGATCAATTTTAATTTTCCTCTTTCAATTGTTTGAAATAAATTTGATAGTCTTTTTGAAATATAAGCATTTCTCTACAGATCCAATGTCTCCTCACGCAAGTGATTTTGGCGGCGATACCACGTCCCCCATTACATCACCACCTGCAACGCCATCGAATGTTCAAGATTTGGAGCATCAGCAAATGGATTCAAGTCGACCTCCTCCTTTGCAACACGTCCTACGGCGACGAACGATTTCGTCACTCAGGTTGCCAAGAGAAGACCGAGAAAAGGAGAAGGATAAAGAGACTATAGCGCCTGTCGTCGAAGAAGAAAAAGAGAAAGAGGTATTTATTTTGTATAATAATATAAGAAATATTCATTTGCAGGGTTCACTATTCCTCTGCGTTTTCCTTTTTTTTTCACATATTTCCGTAAAACTTCCCCTTTGTTTCATTTTATATCTACAAAATTATTCTATTCAAATCTAGAATATGCTTCCGCGAGTAGTGCCTTTTTTTCATAACTTACAGAATTATCTGTTACACTATTTTTTTATTTGACTAATTTCAAACCAAATTATTCAAAATTGACATGAAACTTTAAAGGTAAAATCGTTTTTTCGTTAAATCTATATAAATATGTTTAAATTATCTATAATAAAGTACGATGTTCTCTCTATTTACATTGAGGATTCTTTAGTTTAAATTTGAATAACAGTTATTATGTTATATTTTAAAAAATACAACTGAAATATTTTAATTTTATGATTTTAAATTGTAAACGCGTAATTTTATTATGTGAATAAACATAATATATTCGCCAACATAATTAAAAAATGCTTATATTTTTAAACTCGATGAAAATTACAAAAGTTGTAGGTTTTTCAAAATGTTCAAAAAGCAGCAAAAATAATTTTCTGTAATCGATTAATCAGTTTAATTGAAGTTTTCAGTATGTAGATATTAAATATATATCCGAGAATTAACCCCATGAAACTTTTCGATTGAATAATTTTCAATAACACCTACCAACAACCAGCTTTTAACAGTTCGGCAAATTTGAGGGCAGTTTTTAGTAGTTAAATATTTTTTCTTATACATTCCATATAATATTTAATTAGTGTAAAGATTCATAAAAATGTAAACAAACTTTTTTCCCTTACTTTTTCTTAAATTAAGAACCCTAAACTTTTCTTTAAAACCCAGGTGAAATTAAAAAAAAAATTTTTTGAATGTAAAATTGAAAAATTTAAACAATTTCTCATTTAATATTGTTTTATCCTTTTGGGGTTTTGTTTGAAAAGTTTTGAGAAGCGTGTGAAATTAAACAATTTTTTTTATGAACAAACCTGGATTATTAATGGTAAATTTTACAAATTTGGACAATTTTTAATTCATGATTTAAATATAACTATTTAAAATCTAATAATATATGACTGCAAATATTTTTTGGCAGCAGTATACTCCGGATACGTCAAAAATATTGGCATCCGTGAAAATATTACAATTACGAAAGTAAAAGTTTTTTCAGACATATCTTACCGCACGCATGTATTTTATTTTACGTTTTTTTTAGAGACACACAATTAATAAATTTAATTTATATTTAAGTAATTTCAAAATATTTCTACTTATTTTAACCGTTTTTTAATAGTTAAAAGGATTATTATGGATTTTGTAGTTTTTTATAATAATTATCAATGAAGTCATTTTTAGAAGAAGAATAATTTGTGACTACGAAGGATTTAAAAAATAAAAGTTGTTTATTTAATGAATTTGATGTTTTTTCGGACTTTTTTATATTGCCTTAAATGGGTTTTTTGCAACGTAAGTATATCCAATTAAAAGAAATTTTCTAATTGGCAGAAATATTTAAATTTTACAGTTTCTAATCAGAAAATGGTATCTTTTATAAATGTAAAAAGAAAAATGCTCAATATTTCTCCTGTAATTTAAGATGCAATAGAGCCTGGAAATTTTAGGAAAGATGTGAACTTAGGAAAATAATGTTTAAAAATCTTTGGGGACACGATACTTTTTAAACCATGTTCTGTCTTTCTCCCTCTCGATTCCAGCGAAAACACTGTTTCTCCATATCAATAAATTTACTTAAAGTGTATTTTAAAGTTATAAATTTGAATTTAGATTCCACCATACGATCCGAGAACGTTTCCACTATCAGAGGAGGTTTATGATAAAATGTTGGAAGCCATGCCAGAGGGACACTGGCAAACTCCTTCGGCTTCCGTATGCTCGAGGGAAGAAGATAAAGTGGATGACGTGAGTATCTATTGATTTTCATACTAGAATTATTTACTGATAGTAAAATTTTATTTAATAAATAGTTAAAAATTAATTTTTAAAATCAAGCAAGTAATTATCCGAAATTTAGTAATAGTAAAATAACAAATATTCGAGACTGCTTAATTTTAGGCGCAAAAGAGCAAACGAAATTGGAGATGAAAATGAACATATTGTTATATTAACAAAATGATTCCAACGTAAGAAATATTTGTTGGCCCTGAAAAGGGCCGTTTATTGCAGCTTTAAAATCGGGATTTAACTATTTCGAATACAAAATCTAATCAGAATCACGGAAAACAATAAATTAAAACACAGTTTCTTGAATGAACGAAGTGTATACCAAGATTCACATATGCCGTATTTCAAGCTTCTTTCCTTTCGTGTTCCTGCTGCACAAACCAATTGGTTGAAATGCATTTTGCGTAAAGTTATCAGAGTTTGCTTTCTAACTTCACTCTAGAACGTGTTGTCTGGAGTAAAACTTGCACTCGGAGGTCTTGTTTATGCATTTGTGAGCGAAGCTTTTTCTTGTATCGTAGGCACTTTAACCACATGCCGAATACGCCAACTGGTGAGACAAAGATGTATCAGGCTACTTAATTTCGATTTATTGTTGAAATTCGAGATGCCTCCAAACAGTGCGTTGCAACAACAAGAAATAATGCAAACATAAAAATGTCTTTATATGAACGAAATGATTCCAACGTTAAAAATATCTTTTGGCCCTGAGAAGGGCCATTTGTCATTCACGCTTCTCTCTACGAAGTTCCTAGACTGCTTGCCTTCTGGCAGTCTTCTTCCTCTTCTTTTTTTCCTTCTTCTTGAAAGAAGCCTCTTGATTAAGCTGCATCTTCGCCTTCTTCCAAGATGCGGTCAAGAGTATCTGCATCCGATAATCTTTTTGTGTTTGGACAGATTGTCGCAATTTTTTACCAATCATCTTTAGCCATTTTCCGTGCGCCTCGAGAGAGCTGGACTTCTTCACGTAGAGCGGCGAGAACTCAATCTTCTTATACTGCTTTTTTATTTTTCCGTGCATCTTGAAAGATAAACCGGTTGAGTGAATAGTGATTAATGCTCATTTTTCGAATTGTCCATTCTTTTATAGTTGCGGCATCCCCGCCCTTGTCGATTTTCGAAATCCCCCTCCATGGGAGTCTGGTCCAATCAGAGTTGAGCATTCCCCCACTCGCGAGTTACGTTCCAGTTACGTATGTCAGTGACTGTATTATAGTTTAGAGATTTTCCACCTGACTTTTGTACTTGTAATTTCACAAGTAGGAAATTACATGAAAAACAGGATATAAATAGACAAAAGTTAAACAATATCTTGGAATCTCTTCCACATTTTTTATGATAATTCGAGAACCATTACATGTTTAATTAGGTTATTGGTTTCATTTTAAAAAACAGATTTCAGACTTAAATTTAGCGATGTTTACATTTTTTTAATTCACTTCCCTAAATCATGCAGGCAGTGGAAGTTGAGTATCCAACATTGGTGAAAAACGAAAAATATTTTTCACAGTCGACGCAGAATTTAATAAGTTTCCTAATGTTTAAAATAATCTTAACTAAATTTTTCTCTGTTGATTACATTTTTTAAGAGAAGCCTGTTTTTAATCTGATTTTCGTAAGTGGGTGCATAATTTTGACTGGTAGTATATAAAACCGAAAAAAAACAACAATTTTTCTCTCTTTACTTTTTTTATGTCTAGCTAAGTTTTCAACAACAGCCAGAAATTTACATTTTCAAAACCTGGATTTCTTCTCAAACGGTCCGGTCGAAGTTGATTAAAAAGTAGATTACACAAAAACGTTGGTTTTACGTAATTGACATTGATAAACATTCTGGCTACTTAACTTTTATGAAATGATTTATATTTAAAAGATTTTGATTTTCAAATATAATTATTTACTTAAAACTAAAAATACAAGGAATAATTTCTACGATACTTCAGAATATGTAGCTATCTTTTTTTCACTGCTCACATTTCATTTGTACTGTAAAACTCGTATTTGAATTTTTGATGCTTCCAATTTACAAGTTTCAAATTCAATTTGTATGTAGTTAAGTAATAATTTTATTTGGCTGACATTCCAATTTTTAAGTGGATTACGATTTTTATACAGAAAATATATATAACGGTTAGAAATGACGAAAGTAATTTCATTTGAAACTACCAAAAACAGGGTGTCAGGAATTTTGTGCACCTTAAAGAATATGGGAAAATGTCTAGAATACTTGGGCAGATTTGGGATATATATGGTCATAAAGTTAAATCGACATTTTTTCCGTAAAATTATTATTATTATTCAATTATGCGGTTTAATTTTAAAAGCGTGTGACGAATTTAACGTCGTCGATGTATATATCAGCTAATCAAAATCTGAGAAATCAATATAATTTAATAACCAAAACTTGACAATAACTTTAGTAAAATAATTTGTATTATTTTTTCTTGGAAATTTCCAATCGCATTAAAATCAAAATAAACCTAAACACTTTAAATTAGAAATATTAAATTGTTTTAATGTTAATTTGTTTGAAATCAATGATTGTTCAATTCTTACTTATACATAAAAATTAAAAATTTCACTTGCATATTAAAAATTCAAGAAAATGAAACAAATAAATTTTAAACCTCTACAAAGTTTAAATTTCTCTTTTTTAAATTATTACGATTCAAAGATTTCTATTTAAAAGAATTCAGATTAACATTGTTTTTGGGGTCGCTGGTTTCAGATCTGGATTTGGGAATTATTATTATTTGGAAATCTTAGATTTTTTAAATTAAAAATGGTGAAACCAATATGGCGGGCATGAATTATTAAAATAGTTGGAACTTTGATCAAATTGATGGTACTTAGGATTTTGGGGTCGCTGAATTAAAATCGGATTTTCAGAATTCAAAATGTTCGCCATATTGGATCCGTGATCCAATAACAACTTATTAATAAACTAAAGTTATTTGTTAATTTCTTTCTGATAATAAACTGTTTGAACGATTTCAGACGAAAAACTTTCAACTTTGAAAGTTGAAAGAAGTAGAGTTGTAGAGAATATTTTCTTGCAAAACATCAGTCATAATTTATTATAATTCTAACATTTAAACAAAATTTGATAAGGAGCAATAACAAGAAAAAATTCAATTGAAAAAAATGGTTATAATCAATATTTTTTCTTACCCTTATCACATTTGCATTACAATTTTTTGTTTTTTTATTTGAAATTGCTTCGTTAGTAATATTATTTTTATTAAAAATATCATATAGAAAATATATTTTTTGAAAGATCTGTTTTTTTTGCACGACTACCTTAAGGTATGTACTTAATCGATTGAACATGCAATTAAGTTTAAATTTTATTTTTATGAGAGTAAATATTGTAATTATTAGTTGCATATTTTTAAATATTTTTTTTCCTTGTAAAATTAAAATACAATTAAAAGCTAAATGTTATTACTTAACGAATAAGGTTTTTCATACCCCATATAAATATTTGTTTTCTACGCAATGAACTATATTTTTAGAATTGCACGCAATATTTTAAAAATATATTAATTTTATTATTATTATACAGTGAAGAAGGGTAAAAGGAAAATATTCGAACTAAAGGGGACAAGGAAAAATTTTTTTGGGTTGGTTTCGACAAAAGTGAACACAAAATTTAATCAGTAAAATATAAGGATTTAAAATTTAAAATATTTCTTATTGGTTCAAAAATTATGTTGAATTTTGTTTATTTAAAGCTTTCACTAGTGAACAAAAGCAAAAAGTTACAAAATAAAAAAAAAAATTACAAAATAACAATTGTTTTGAAAATGTACAAAAAGAGGTTTTTTTTGCACTGAGTCATATGCAAACATTTAAAGAGTTGTATATGTCGAACCTGAAATTTATTCAGCTTGAACCAAAGAAACATTTTATAATTTTGCTTTTTCGTCAAAAAAAAACCTTTTTTTGTGATTTAAGATTTTTGAGATTTAATTTTGTTCTGCAATTTTTGAACGTTATAAACACAACACAAAAAACGTTTCCAATTAATAAAAAAGAATAACATGTTTTTCTTCGGTTCAAACTGAAGAAAAAATTTCAGGTTCGAATCAATACAAAAAACATGCTTGTGTATATATACAAAAAATCTTAAAGCAATTTTTATTTTGAATTTAACAATTTTGAAATTGCAATTTAAAAAGAACAGAAGACATTAACCGGCTTTTAAACAAAAATTTTCTACTTGTTTTGGGTGTCGGCCCATAAATTGCTATCTCTAAGCTCAAACGATTTAATTAAGTTAGGCATTTTTACTTTGCTCCACTGAAGAGTGTAGTTTTAAATTTACATTTTAAGTATTAATTATAGTGATCCCTGCATATTATTGTTAATTTTTTTAAATATAAATAATTTACTTTTAACGCTGAATAATATTTTCTACCAATTTTTAAATTGACAAAATTCCTCAAGTGACCAATCATTGTCCCGATCACCCTAATTTGACAATGTTTATAAATGTTGGAATGATCACAAATTCAAAATCATTTAACAAAAAATTCGATTTTTTAATCTTATATGTAGGATGTATCGAAAAAAACAAAAAGTTGTTGCCGCGAAGTTCTAATAGAAATTAAAAGTTTCTTTTGTCAGTCAAAAATACTCCTCTAAAGTTTCATATAAAAAATTCCTTCTGTCTCCGCATCGTAGATATAGCTAAAAATCTCAAAAAACGAAGCACTTCTTCAAATTTGAAAAGGAAAATTTTTTTGTATAGATTTGAATTAATGATAAAAATAGTTTAAAGCAAGCCGATTTATACATGTATAGCGATAATTCCGTTCAAATATTTTTTATCCTCCCTAAATGACTTTAAACTTTTGAAAAATCTAAATAAGTCGACTTTTTCGATATTTGCTTGCGAGTCCCAGTAAATTTCTCGACCATTTGACCATGTAAATATGTGATATATCGTTAATGGGAATGTATTTGCTATATTATTGATTTTAGATTTCTTGACCACGGAAGTTAGTTATTAATTTTATAGGTGTTAATTTTTTTTTAGTCTAATGGTTTGAATCAATATTAATAAAAATATTGATAATCTTAAGATTGTGAAAAAAATTGCTCAATATTTTAATTAATATTGATTCAGACCAGTAGACAAAAAAATTAACACCTATAAAATTAATTTTAATGTAAAATAAAGAGCCAATATATACTTAAAAATATTTTCTTGTAATTCAAAGTTAATAACAATTATTTTAATGTCAACATTCCTTATATATCATTGTTGCAACATATTGCAAATAAATTCACTTTAATGTATATCACACTTTATATGGTCAAATGGTTGAGAAATTTACCGGGACTCTAAAAAATAGCGAAAAAGTCGACTTATTTCAATTTTTTGAAATTTCTAAATCATTTAGGGTGGGTACAAAATGTGTTAACGGAATTATCGCTATAGAGGTATAAATCGTCTTGCTTTGAACTATTTTGATTAATAATTTAAATTTTAAAAAAATGTGCTGTTTAAATTTGAAGTGCTTCGTTTTTTGAGATTTTTAGCTATATCTACGATATGGAGACAGAATGATTTTTTTTGTATGATACTTTAGGGGGGTGTTTTTTACTTTTTTGTAATACGCTCTAGTTTAAGTGATTTTTAGACCCTTAAGATCCTCAGATTTGAATTGTGAAACAAAAATAAGAAGTAAATTACGGATTTAAGAAAATTTCGAAGAAAGTTCCGTAATTAAATAAAAATAGCTCCTGGATGTTAAATATGGTAATAAAAAAAATTAATTTTGTTTCTTTAGGAAATGGAACTTGAATCGCCCGAGTCTGATTCGACGGAATCAGCGTATTGCGAAGTAGAGGGGGAGGATCCAAATGATCCCGAGTGGACGGTAGCAGACGACAGGGACACTGAAAAGGAAAGGATACGTCCTACAGCTAAAAGATAGGAAAAAATCCCTTTCAATTGCAGTATATTCGCAAGATCGTTACTGTACGCGGATGTTACCTGTCAATTGTTAAATATACTTGTCGGTCAACTGACATGCACCTTATGTTAATGGTTGCGAATCTGTAAAGTGTATTATAAATATAAATTTTATATCTTCATTCTGCTTCTTATATTAATGGGAACCTCATTTGCGTGTAACTAATTTGGCCAAAGCATTAAAGGTAGATGAGCGGTACACTTTTACTTACCATTATAGAAAAAAAAAGAAACAGTTCGCTTCTCTCGCCGTTAAGGAGTGTCAAAAAAGCACCTATTCTTCTTCGAGCGCTAGAATCTCACCCCATTTTTTGTACAAAAAAAAAACATGTATTTATATTTTAGACAATTCACTACTTAAAATAAAAGTGCCAATTGAAATTTTTCTGTTACTTTTTTCTCTTCACTTTTTTAAATTGTTTATTCTTTAATTGTACAATGTACATCGCCTTTGGCGCGGTAAGTAATTTTTTTTAAAGAATCAGTAATCAGGAGGGTTAATTGAGATCCTTTGTTTCATTGCGCTTCACATGTACGTACGTAACACTCTAAGTGTAGACTGTAAGTGTAAGTTATCTGATCTACAGATTCTCTTGTTTTATCAATTTTACAAGGTGTCCATGTAAATTTTATGTATTGCGCGATACGCCGTTACTGCGTACTGGCAGTTTTTTTATTATCAATGAAACTACATTGTCAAGCTATTCTCGTTGATAATTTCTTCTAAATATTATATTTTATTAAGTTTTCATTCTCGACAGTATTAACACAAGGTGATTAAAAAATCTAAAAAAAAATGTGTAGTACATAACAAAATTACACGCAAAACATATAATTGTTGAAAATTATTGTACGCGATAAGTCTGTAAAAAAATAGCCCCAAGAGGATTTTTGTAATTGCGAGTTTGATAGTCTGTCGCGAATTCCACTGAATTTGTTGAGGGATGTTATCGTTTGCAACACTATACGAACAAGAGAACGAAATTATTCAAAGTGATTGTAAGAGACGTATCCACACGAGAAATATGTTCGTCGGTTTCATTAATAGTACACGATTTTACCAAAGTTGTAAAATTGTAATGTTTGAAGCATGTTACCTTCAACGTTCTGTGATACTATATTTAACAAAAAAAGTCCTGAATAAAGCAGAAAACGAATTCACCAAGTATAATTTCGTAATTTTTTTATTGTCGATTGTCGATTGTCGATGTGATCTCACTTTTTATATTGATTTTTTTTTTCTCGAAATTCAGAATCTAAAAATGTATTTACTGCTTTGCAAAAGCGTTCAAAGTATTCTAAATATTTATCGATTTCAATCGAACAAAAAAAGCCTTATATTAACATTGATCAAATTTTATTTTAGGAAATAAATGGCAGTTGGTATTCGATAAAAAATATTTAATACACATTAAAAACTATGGATATAAAAATAACTAAAAGTTAACCCGTACCAAATGATACAGTCTGAGTTTCTAAAGTTTTCAAATCCACAAGAACGACCGTTTTCGTCGTGGAGAATCGTGGAACGCAGATCAGTCTTACAACCTGCCCATCGTCTCCTAAAAAGAATGAAATATTAAATAATTATTATAGATACACCGTAGAATATTAGAAATCACTTTTTTAATCAAATTGGAGGCAAACCTTTCCATAATTTAGTCTCGAACTTGTTCATATTTCCAGCGAAATAAATATCTGGACAGTCTTTCATAATAAACAAATCCTTTTCGTGATAAGGATAACAAGGCAAAGTATCTGGAGCAGTTGGACAAAAGTGTCGCCAGTCAAGAGTTTTTTCGAGCCATTCCATTGGGGAATGATTATTTGCCCCGCTGACTTTAATTAAATCGTCGATTGGTTGACCGCTCGTTCCAGAAATGAGGCGATTTCCGAGTCTTCCCATCCAAGGATTTGTCGCTCCTTTTACAGAATTATATCTGAGAAATACAGGGCATAATCAGAATGATATGCATTTTTATCAGGGGGGGTGCTTCCACTGTAATTCCCAATGTAGAAAATTTTTTCATGGGAAAATACATAAAAATTACAAAATTAATATGTAAAACTCTTTAATTATAATAAAAATTATTATTTAATCAAAAATAGGAAAATGCGGCATAATTTACATAATTCAAACAAAAATTGAATGGATATTTAGAAGTTATAAAAAATAAATAACGAATACACAAATGAATGAAAAAAGAAAAAAAATATTACCGAATTATAAAATTTCTCAAATTTCAAATAACGACAAGATTTTTAATTGACAAAAAATAAAATCCTGAATTTAAAAATATCCAAAACAAAGATTCACCAACGTGGAACATAGTTAATTATTAACTTATGAGCAATGTATGACATTATAAATAAGGCAAACAATTTAATTAATCATTCATTAACAATTTATTAATTTTTTTCGGCAATTTTAAATTTTAGTAATAGAAATATTTATGGTAATTAAAAAATTTAATTATTTAAATATTCGATCAAATTATAACTAGTTCACTTATATTTTCGGCATTTTTCGTTGTTGCTAATTTGTTCATTTGTTATTCATTTTTTCGTTATTTTGTATTAGTTCCGGATACTCAAACACTTTTAAATATAATGATGAACTAATTTTTTTATAATGTTTTACAATATAATGCTACTATATAATAAATATAATCATTATATGTATATATTACAAACAAAGAATATGATAAATCATATAATATTGTTTTCTATTACAATTAAATAACGATCTTTTAAATGCAATATTTTAAAAATCAAATAGACATTCTATGCAGCTAAAATATTTTAACATTTGTATAGTCACTCTTAAGAAAGAGGTTTTAGGAATATTTTTTACCTTTGGCAACGCTCAAATTCATCCAAAATTATTTTTCGAAGTTTTATAACAAAATCCATGTTGAAATCAAGTTCTGAGGATTGAGAACAAGTAAATAAGTGTTATAAATTTATTTTCATAGTTATATAAATATAATTTTCATAAGATTTTTGAGAAAATTAAAAAAAATGTATTTGAATATTTCAGACATGTAAAAAAAATCTAGAAGATTTTCAAGGCATTTTTTATGTCATAGTATTTCACCAAATATTATGAAAAATTCGAGTATTTTTTTAAAGATATGTAGGACTTTTAGAAGTTGGGAAGGAATCAAGAAATATTTGATAAATTTTTGAAAATGTTTCCCAGTTTTCAAATATTTCTAATCTATTTAAAACGTCTTGAATTCCTGAAAATATTTTTGACTGACTAGTATTTTTCTCAAAATTAAAAAAAAAAATATCTTGAAATCTTCTAAATTTGTAATTTGTAACATTTTGCTTTTTCTAAACTTTAGGAAATCGTTTGATATGTTTAAAAACCTTTTTTTAATTTTGTCTTAAAGTTTATTTATCAAAATAAAAAATTATTTAAAACTTTCACACGATTATAACGAAAATTCTTTGTTTTTTATTTTGTCAGACCTTTTCTAAGCCTTCTAATCTCTAGAAATTATTTAAAATTTTCCTACATTTTTTATTTATTCTACAAAATTTTAAAAATTGCCTTAAAATCTTTGAGATTTTTCTTTGACAATTTTTGAAATCTTTTTAAATACTCTCTTTAAATTAATTTTTCGAATGAAAAGTTATTTTAATTTTTCCTGGGAATCTGAAAAAATGTCACTCATTTTCGTGAAATCATTTTAGAAAGTAATTCAAAATATTTTGTGACCTTTGTTTATTTTATCTCGAAATTCCTTAAAAAATAATCATTTAAAAGTTTCCTATGAATTTTAAGAAATTTTTTTAATTCTCTTGACACGCTGAGAAAATTCAGCTTATCTAAGAAATTTGCAAATCCTGAAAAATTACAAATATTGTCTGAAAGTGTCTTCTAGATTCTTTTACCCCACATTTTTTAATCATCAAAACTTAAAATTATTAGTGGGACGATGGGTTCGATTCCCGCCTCGCACTCTGGAAAAGTCTCGGTGGCCCATGCGGTGAACACACTAGCCTAGCAAGTTCATCTCCGGAGAGTCGTGGGACCGGTACCTCTAGAGAAAAAGGTTTTCTCTGAGTACTTAAGGCTGTTGCTCTTGGTGGTTCGGAACCCACCTTAAACTGTAGGTCCCCCTTCCACCACCAAGTACGTGTTTGGAGGGTGTGTAAAGAAATAGAGAAAGAAGGTAGGTGTAAGAAAAATGTTAAACCCTTAGGGGACACATTATAGAAGCTTCCATTCCAACTTAAAAATTATTCTTTTAAAATGAAAACTAAACCATTTTTTCTCAAAATTAGAAAAATCCACAGGGTGTCAAATCGGACAGGCTCAAGTTCTATAACAGTCTTGCTACCGCAAGTAATGACCGTTTTTGTTTTTAATTTACTGAATTATCTATTATAATTAATTTAACTTCTTTAAATTTGATTAATTTCAAGCTATATTATTTAAGATTTAAATAAAACTTTAAAGCCAAAACAATTTTTGCTGAATTTAAACAAAGTTAACATTTCAGAAATTAACTATGATAACGTAGGATTGTCTGCATTTAATATCCTTGATTTTAAATTTAAATAACGAGGATGGCCACCGCTATTTTTTAATTTTCTTCTCCCGGATAAGGACATTTTTATGTCTAATAAAGGAAAATAAATAGATATGTTTTATTGCACACTAGCAATCAATGCGCGCGCGGAAATCGGGCGTTTCTCTCTGAATTTTCATTGACTAACATGAAAATTAACAATTACAAATTTATTATTAAACCAATTTTTTAATATAAATTTTTAAATATTTTTGAAGAAATAATAATTTAGAATTGCGAGCGTCTGAAATAAAAAAAAATATGAACGAACGATTTTTGACAATTTACTTATAAAAAGAAGTTGAATTTTATAATTTCTAAGTCGAAGCGATAAAAATTAAACCATTTTAATTTGATTTGGAGGATTAAGAACCCAGCACGATTTTAGATTAAAATATCGAAAACATCACAATATCAAATCGTTAAAAAGGGAATATTTTAATATTCAGATTTTGGAAATTGGGTCATTTACAATTTAGAGGAATTGGAATTGTATTTTTATAATTAAAAGCCTTCAAAACTTAATAATTAACGATTGAAAAATTTTAAATTTGAAAAATTTGAGTACAAAGCGATTAAAATTTGACAATTTAATATGGAAAACTAAATTGAACATTTCAAAGGCAAAGCTTCTAAAATTCTAGAATTTTCAATTGTCATTACATAATAAAATTACATGTTATCATTAAAACTGATTTGAACACTTTTTCTAAAATGAAAAATGAATTATTTAAAAAAAAACCTTTCGAAATAAATAGTAATTTTAAGTTGGAAACGTTACAAATGAAAAAATTTCTACTCCCCAAAATTTCAAACTAAAAAAATATCTAATCACCAAAACTTGTGATAGTAAAACTCTCTCACACTCAAACGTTTTAAAATTTCAATTATTTGAGGTAAATATAAATAGCTTAAAAATTACTAACTCTTAAATTGCTAATAATCATTTCCAAAACTTAACCAATTCAATTTGAGTTGCAAAATTAAAACCTATAAAAGGAAAAAATTTTTAATTTAACATTGTTCATGAAAATTCAGAACTCTGAGGTTGTAACCACTTAAAATTACCGAAATTGTCTATTTACTAAGGTATCAATTTCAGATAGTTTAATTTCCATCGGAATAGTTTCATTTTATGGTAAAAATATTAAATTTCAACTAAAATGATGAAACTTTAATTGCAATAATAGAATTTTCAGCCCCAAATTGAATAGTTAAAGTTTTAGTTAAAAAAAAGTAATGTCGAATCAAAGATTTGTATTTTTTACAAAATGATGAAACATTCAACTGACATACATCAATTTTCAGTTAAAAAAATTAATTTCAAACAAAAAACAAGGCTTTTCAACAAAATAGCTGAATACAGTAACATAAAGCTAATTTTAGAAATTAAGAATCATTTTAATTCAATTTTATATTGTAATTTAAAAAAAAATTATGCACGGATTTTAAAAACTTAACTACTTAAAATTGAACAATATTTAAGTGTGGAAGAAAAGCTAAACGATTCTCAAATCGAAACACTTAAATTTCATGATTTGAAATTGTGGTAAACGTAATTTTAACTAATTTGCAATTATATGAATGAGCATAATATTTTCTGCAAAATTAAAGAAAATAATTTTAAACGTTTTAAATTTACGATCCTAATTTAAACTTTTTTAAATTCTGTGAAAGTTGAAATTATTATAGAATGCTTAAAAAGTAGCAAAAGCCCATGAAATTGTTCGGTAAAATCAAGATAAAAACGAGAATTACCAGTTTTTATCAGTCGAGAAAATTTAATGTCTGTTTTTATCAGGTGTTAATTTTTTTTACGCACACATTTCACATAATATTTAATTAATATAAAGATTTTTCGAAACAAAACTCTTTCTCTTACTTATTCTTAAATGAAGAAACCCAAGCTTTTCTTTGAGACAAAAAATTAGTATCTTTTATTTAAAAATGTAAAAATTAAAAAAATTAAATTGTTTTATCCCTCAGGGTTTTATTTAAAATGTTAATAGTTAAATTTTGTAGCAGGAATTCAAGAGAAATTCAATGAATAATTTAAATTTATATTCATGGAAACTCAAATTATAAATTAAATTTTATTTCAAATGATTTGAAGAACTTTTAGTAATTTTAAGATTCTAATGAATTTCAAGAGATTTGGTTTAGAAAACTTGTAGAACTGTACAATTTCTTAGAAAAAGTTTCTTTCTTATTTTCTAAATATGAAAATAAATATTTTATTTTTCTTGTTTAATTCAAATAATTTTAAAATGTATTTTTGAAAACTTAAACCATTAAAAATTTTAAAGCGTTCAAAATTGTAAATTTGTTGGAAAACAGTTTTTATTTGATCAACTGCAAATATAAATTAATTAATGATTTTTAATAATTTTAGTGTTAATTATTAATTTGAAATTAATTTTAATTGGACTGTAGCTTGAGTATTTTAAATTGAAAAATAATTTATTTTACAAGAAAATTTTGAAAATATAATTACCAAAATATAAAATTACCGGAAAATTAAGATTTCTAAAATTACAAATTTAAAGAAAAAAATGGCCGATAACGTTTATTATCAAAATTTAAATATCCCGAAAGTCGAAATCAAGTTCTCTAGTTTCATGAACTTAACTTCTAAATCTTACTAAACTATTGTTTCAGTCTAAAACATCAGAGTAGTAACCCATTCCATTTGAAAAATTCTAATTAAAAAAAAACATTTTTTAATTTAAAAGATAACAATTTTTTAATATTTAGCTATGTTTAACTGAATTGAATCTCGAATTGCTAGATTTAAACTTTGAACGCTACAATGTTAATTATTTTATTTTTAAATTGTTGTAAGTTTTAAATGAAAGTGTTGAATATTTTTAATGTATAAAAAACAATTGAACAATTACTTATTTGAAAAGACCTGAAATTAAAGAAAAAAATATCTTTTTACTCAAAAAGCGTTCAGTTTCAAACCAAATTTAAAATCATGCAACTTTTTATGTTTCTTACTTGAAACTGCCTTAAATGATATAATTTAGAACACTTATTTCATTTATTGATTCATTCTTCAATTTAGAGAATTAAAAATAATAACGTAAATTTTAATTCTGCAGTTTAACGGTATTTAATTTAGAATTGTTCAATTGAAAGGTGGCAAAACACTTCCAATTATTCCAATTTCAATTAATGAATATTTGAATTAAAAAGTTGTTAAGCTTCAATTTGAAAAGATTAAAATTCAAGAGTTCCCCTTTAAGTGTTTTAATTTGCAGTCCTGTTTTGATTAATTTAAATGAAAAATTTTCAGCTCTAAGTGTTCGAATTTTGTAATTTCATCGACCGTGACAATTTTTGGAAACCAGGAAATAAAAGTTGGTTGGATATAGAAAAAAAAGATTAATTTAAAAAATAAAAGCGAGATTTATACCTTCGTGACTCAGGAAACATGCACGGATGCAAAGGTTTCTGAGGCAGCATGAATGTCGCGATATCGTGTTGGCCAGGCATTACAGTTACACAGCAAACTTGTGCTAAATCTTTAAGCAAATCGTCCATTCTTTTCGTACCAATTGCGATTTCCTTTGCGGCAGCAACATCGAGAGCTTTTCCACCCAGAAGTCCCATATTTGCGTGTGTGTCCGAATTTCCTTTAATACTGTTTCCTGATAAAGCATTACAACAAAAAATTCAAACAAGGTGTCTACTCAAATCCTGAAAAAAAATTCCCTGCCAATTTCAGGTATTTTCCAGGTATCGCAAGTTTTTCCATGTATAATTTTTCACGAGTTTGTTACAAAAAAAGTTCATGAAAATTCAGAGCTTATTTAGGTAAAATAATGTGAGTACTAAATTCAATTTAAACCGCTTCAAATTCCTAACGTATTAAGTCGAAATTTGGATTTTCAAAAAGATAGATGAATTTTTAATCAACTAGATGAATTTGTAATACAAAAATATTAATATTCTACGTACCAAAAATGATTTCAAAAAATTAATTAATTCTCAATCAAACAATTGAGCTTTCAACAGAAAAAGATCAATCTTCAAAGAAACAGATGAATTTTTAAATAAAAAAGATCAGTTTTCAATCAAAAATAGAATAGTTAAGTTTTCAGTTAAACAAATTAATTTTCCACACAAAAAAAAACAGATTTATTTTTAAAATAAACTTAATTTAACTTTTAACCACGTAGTTTTATTTTTAAACAAAAAGATGAATTTTCAACTAAAATTATGCATATTTAAATGAAATACTTAAATTTTCAAGCAAAAAAATGAATTTTTAAATAGGATGATTAATTTATATCAAGACCATTTTTTTAAATATATGAATTTTTAACAAAAAAAATTGAATTTTCAACTAAAAATACTAGTTTTCAACCAAATATATAATTTTCAACCGAACTAATGAATTTCCAACTAAAATTATGAATCTTCATATAGAATAGATGGATTTTAAACAAGACGATTTTGCAACAAAATACATGAATTTTCAACTAAATATTTGCACTATCAAATACAAAAAGACAAAATTTTAACCAAATAATTAAATTTAAAACTAAAAAATATCAAGTTTCAACAAAAAATGGAATGAAAAGTTAAATTTTGAAACCAAAAACATGAATTTTCAACCAAAATGATGAGCCTTTAACTAGAACCATTAAATTTCCAGAAAAAAGATTAATTTTCAGCGCAGAACATTAATGTATAACAAAAAAGTTAAAATTTTCAAAAAAAAGGATATATTTTTGAATCAAATATTTAATAGTTAAAAATATTTCCAGTAAATTTTGTTTTCTACAAAATAATTAAAGTTGCAACTGAAATAGTTCAATTTGCAGTGAAAAAATTAATTTTCAGCCAACAAAAAAAAAAACGAATTTTCAACTAAATATCTCATTTTCCAAATAAGTAGATGAATTTTTAATTAAACTGATGAATCTTTAACAAAAAATTAATTTTTCACAAAAAAGTATCCAAATAATGAAACCTTCATCAAAAAATGATGAATTCTGAAAAAGGTATTAGTTGATATTTCAACCAACAAAGATTAAAATTTTTAATAAAAAACGATGGAATTCAAGAAAAAAGAACATTTTAACAAAATACATGAATTTTCAACTAAAACCGATTAATTTGCAACCAAAACCAGAAAAATAGAATTTTCAGTTTAAAAAATTGATTTCAAACACTAAATACCGGCAATAATAACCCTGACAATGGAAGCATCTTCCTTTTGAGTAGTTTCATCACCAATCATTCCGCAAAGCCATTCTACCAATAAATTAAGTTCCAAATTTTCTGGTACGTTTGCAAGTTCGAGACCGGAGACCAAAACTACCTTTCCTTTTGTTTCTGAATCTCGTTTCTCTTGTGGCAAGCAACCAGGAAAACACCAATCTTCAACCTGAAAGAATGAATTGATTTTCAATTACAATCTAAAAAGCAGATTTTTAGTATCTACAAACGTTTCAGGTTTCTAAAAACTTTGTCAGGATGTCTACTCAAATTCTGGTAAAAAATTCCCTGACAATTCCAGTTTCTTTCCAGGTATAACTATTTAAACTACGGAGCCGTTCAAATATTTTTCATTTTTTAAAACAATCTTTATTATAAATATTTTTTTTTTCAGGTCTCAAGGGATTATATTAATATATTTAATTTAGCTTTTAGAAAGGTTGGAAAAATTTTATTATAAGATTTTCTTAAATATATTAGTACCATTGATTATTAAAAAGTTAAATAATACTAAAAACTTAAATATTTATTTATTGAATTTGTCTCTAAAGTTCATGAATTTGAATAATAACTCAATGAAATTTTTATTTGCTCTTCTTATACTTATAATTCAGTGCATATTTAGGTGAAATTAATGTGGCTACTATATTAAATTCAATTTAAACTGCGTCAAAACCTTAACTTTTTAAGTAAAATTGTTGCGTTTTCAACAAGGTAGATGAATTTTTAAATAAGTAATTCAATTTTCTACCATAGAAGATAATTTCTCAACAAAATACATGAATTCTCAACGAAATAATTAAATTTTCAAACTAAAAAATATCAATTTTCAACCAAATAGTTAAATTTTAATCTAGAAAAGATGAGTTTTCAACAAAAAATGGAATGGTTCAATATTCAGTTAAAAAAATTAATTTTCCACTAAAAAAGCAAAGAAATTTTCACACGAATTGATTATTTTTTAACTAAATTAATCATTCTCAAACTGGGATAGATGAATTTTTAAACTAAAAAGTAGTAAAAAAAGTAAAAGTAGCTTTATTTTCAACCAAAAAGGTGCATTTTCAACCAAAAATATTAATATTTAACTGTTTTACTCTAATTTTCAACCAAAAAGATGAATTTTCAAACAAGAAGATTAGTTTTCTAGCAAAAAGACGATTTTCAACAAAATACATGGATTTTCAATGAAATAGTTGAATTAAAAAAAGTTGAATTTTTAATAAAAAAAATGGAATAGCTAAATTTTCAGTTAAAAAATTAACAAAAAAGTTATATAAGTTAGATAAGTTTTCAGCCAAAAATGGAATAGTTAAATGATCAGTTTAAACAAATTAATTTTCCACCAAAAAAACAAAGAAATTTCTAACCAAAGCAATACATTTTCAACTAAAATGATGAATCTTCAACTGGACTAGATGAATTTTAAACCAAAGTCGACGATTTTTTAAAAAAATATTTCAATTTCCCACCAAATAATTTTATTTTTAACCAAAAAGGTGAATTTTTAATAAAGAAAATTAATTTTGATCAAAAAAGTGATTTTCCAACACAATACATTCTATAATAATGATAATAATAATAATTATTATAATTTAATACATTTAATTAGATAAGAGCAAGTTTTATCCAAAAATGGAACATGCAAAATAAAAAATGTTTAGTAAACAAAATTTGTTTTTAACCAGGCTGATGAATTTTTGACTAAATGATGAATCATCAACTAAAATAGTGATTTATAAACATAAAAGATTGATTTTCAACTAAAATGATGAAAATGTAATTGAAATAATTGAATGTTCGATCAAAAAGGTAAATTTTTAAACATTAAAGATCGATATGCAGAAAAATTTTTTTTAACCAAGCTGATGAATTTACAACTAAAATTATGAATCTTCAACTGGAAGGTAACATTTTCAACCAAAAATATGAATTTTCAGATAAAATAATAAATTTTGAAATAGAATAATTAAATTTTCCATTAAGGGTATGTGATACTTAGAAAATGTTCGAATTTACCAGTTTTAGGTTCCTCCGGCTTTTTTTCTAGAATAATAAATATTTTGTCTTAAAAATTTAGAAATGATAGCGAACCTGCTAATGGACGTCCCCAAACACTTTTTTTATAGGTTAATTCAAAAAAGTTTTAATTTAGCAAAATGTAATTAATTTGCATAGCGCTTAGGAAATAGTATCGATTTTTTCAGTGTTAGATTCCCCCGGTTTTTTTCCTAGAATAAGAAATATTTTTCCTTCAACCTTGTTTGCAGGCAATCAAAAAAGTTTATTTCATAAATAATTTCCAGATTATCGGAAAGGCAGAGATGAAAAACGACGTAACGACGTAACGAAATTTTCAACTAAGAGACAAATTTTTAAGATGAGTTGAATTTTCAACTAATACAGATTTTTCAGACAAGAGAAAGCAAAAAATTGCAAAAAAACTTTTGTATTTTCAAACAAAAATATAAATTTTCGGCCAAGAAGATTAATTTTCTACAACAACAAAAATTAATTTTCAAAAAATAAATGATTTTTCAACTAGATACTTGAATTTTCGACTAAAACCGATCATGTTCAACCAGAAGTAAAATAGTGTTAAATACGAATTATCAACAAAATAGTCATATACAGAGAAAATACTTTTATAAATGCAGAATTATTTTTATTCAACTTTATATTCCAATTTAAAGATATTATATAAATAGTGAAACAATTTTGAAAAAAATAGTGTCAAATTAGTGTGATAAAATTTTTCACGCATTAAATTACATATCAATGAAAATAAAGAATAGAAGAAAGTGTCATGTGAGAATGGTCCATGTTTTTATTAAATAATTTTTTTTTAATTATTGTAAGATTTTCGTTAAATTCTATATCCCCAAAAAATTATATAGCACACTTTATATTAAATGTAATTTATGACTTTAATTCAATTTTATTTTTCTCTGAGTAGCTAGGGAAAATAAAAATGCTGTCAGAAAATTAAAAAGGTGCTACTTCTGTTTTAACACATCTTCGGCTAAAACAATTATGCATTTTGATATAAATTCGTATTTTCTGGTAGAAAATTAACCTTCTTGAATGAAAATTCAACTACTTGCTTAAAGAAATATGCATTTTATTGAAAATTCGTCTCAAACTAAAAAGACATCTGTTGTTCAAACTATTTAGATGAGAATTTATGTCATTTATTGATCATTCGTCTTTCCTTGTATACAATTTACGTTTTTGGATAAAAAGTTAAGTATTTTGTTCAAAATTCAAGTCAAGGCAAAAAAATGCGTTAGTAAATTATTATTTTTTTTAAAATAAAAAATAATTTAAAATTAAATTAGTTTTATTTTATTAATTTTAAATGAATTTACTTAATAATTTAAAAAAAT
>NC_046663.1:87842148-87855300 GCF_010883055.1 Belonocnema kinseyi
TTTAATGATAGTAATTTATATATAATTTACGTAATTTATTATATCATAATAATCCTTTATTCAGGCATATCATTTTCTAATAAAAATATTCAATTAAATTTTATTTATGAAGTTTAAATTCATTACACTATTCTGTCATATTATAAATTTTCATAAAATAATTTATAATTTTAACTTTGAAGGTTAATAGTTTATTAACTTAAAATTATTAAAAATAAGTTACTAAAACTTTTAGATTCATAATCTAATAATAGAAACAAAATTTTCTTTTTTATATTTAATAAAAATATTTTTATTACTTAAAATTTCAAAAATTTTAGTGCTTTAACACTTAAATATAAGAAAATATTTAAAATTCAATAATATGTTATAATTGTTATAAAATTTAAAAATATAAAATTTATTTTAAAAATATATTTTATTGAATTATTTATATTAATTAATAAATTATTATTAAAAAATAATATAGAAGTTAAAAATATTTTTAAATAATAAAAAATATAATTACTGTAATTAATAATAAAAAATAAGATATAAATATTACATTGTATCTAATAAAATAATAAATTGTAAATCTTTTTATAAAAAATGTAATAAAGGGGGGTAATCTTATTAATAATATTATTAAAAAAATATATATTAATTTAAATAAAAAATTATTTAATAAAATTAAATCATTTAAAAAATTAATTTTATAATATATTAATAAATAAATTAAATTTAATAAAACTATAGAATAAATTAAAAAATAATAAATAAAGATTTTTTTATAATTTATTAAAATTAATAATATTCATCTTATATGATTAATAGAAGATATTCCTATAATCAATTTAATTGAATTTCATGAATAAAGTAATCTAATTCTTATGAAAGATCCAATAATGATGAATAAATTAATTATATAATAAATTTTATTTAAATTTAAATATTTATTAAAATTTATTTTATTTATTAAAATTTATTTTATTTATTTATTTATTTTTATTATAAAAAGTTAAGTATTTTGTTCAAAATTCAAGTCTTTCGGTAAAAATTTTATCTTTTTTGATTAAAAATGTAACTGCTTGATACAAAATTAATTTGTTTCACTTGAGGATTCAACTGCTTAGTAGAAAATTCGTCTTTTTGGTATGAAAATTCAACAATCTGCCAAAAAAATTTAACTATTTGGTACAAAATTTAACTCTTTTGTAGAAAATTAGTTTTTTTTTCATTTAAAATTAATTGCCTCAACGAATATTGAAACGAAAAAAATATAAACTATAAATTAATGTAATAAAATTTTGTCTAACAACACATCCATTGTTAAAACTATTTTGATGAAAATCGATGTAATTGATTGAAAATTCGTATTTTTTGGTAGAAAATTCACTTATTTCATTGAAAGTTCAACCATTTGATTAAAAATTTATGTATTTTGTTGAAATTTGGTCTTTTCTGGTATAAAATGAATTTTCTTTGTTTAAAATTCAACTATTTCTTTTACAAAATATGAAGATTTACGGGGAGAAACCTATATTCTTGCATTCAATTTTTTTTTAACAGTACAAAACTGAAACAAAGAAAAATGTTCAATTTATCAATTAATATTAAGGGAAATTGAATGAGCGAGGGTATATACTTTTAAAAATATTTACGATAATGATATATCGGTTCAAAAATAACAATATTTTCGCAGGTGGACTCTTATCCTTTTTCCCCAAACCCCGATATCTTGGACCTTTATTTTTACTGAAACTTTTAGCAAAATTCTCAGTTACAAATTAAGTTTCGAATCTGCCTTTAATGAGCTGTTAGATAAAACTGTTAGATAAAAAATGGTTTTAAATGAAAAACAAATAAAGGTGGCAATAAAGTGGTAATAGCAGAGAATTATGAAAAATAGTGTCTTTAGTATCATTTTTTGGAAACAGAACCAAAATAGTGTCATCGCTCAAAAAAGTGTCAAATATTGTGAAAAATGTGTTGAATCCGCGGCCTGCAAATGATTAAATACGTCAGAAATTTAAGGACACAGAAAAATAAATTTGTGAACCTGAAAAGCGCTGGATGCGTCTTGATGGCCCAAGACTGCGCAAACAACTCCGGTGATCGTTTCCTCTCTTTTTACATTTCTTCCGACTAATTTAATGCGCGACGTATCATCCTCGAGAAAAACCTGATCATCGTCACCACAGTAATCATCTCTCGCTGCTGGCAATGGTAATTGGTCGTCTTCGCACAATTGCTTCAGAATCGAAGGTTTCCATTGCTGATTTTTGAACAGAGTTCCAATTACTATAGAACGTTCTTCCTCGCTGTCAGCGAGCTCAGCTAGCTGCAGAATTTTAACGTCCTCTAAAGAAAAATATATATCCTAATTTGATGAATATTATTTAAATAACTCATTTTAACATGACTATTTTTATTCATAACTTCTATAGGTAAATAGATAACGAGAAATTGACATAAAAATTCGAATATTCCATGGACATAAAAACTGTTTATGGAATGTGGAAATAATTATAGTGGTTATTTCTTTTAAAATAGAAAATTCAACTGCTTTGTAGAAAATACAATAATTTTTGTTCTTTCTTGATTGAAAATTCATCTCATTGGCTAAAAACAAATTTTTTTTAAACTTAAATCTATTTTCAGGGTGGCCGTATTAATCATATACAAAAATTTCTTGACATTTCCTGGTCCTAAAAAATTTGTCGAAGTCATTGACATTAAAAAATTCGAATTCTTAAGCAAAAAATATTTCCATTTGAAGTAAGAAAAAATGAGCTGCATATCACTTTAAGTAATTTTAAACTAGAAATATTAAAAATTGACTTCTTAAATTAAAAGATAAATTATTTTCATTTTAAATAGTATAAAGATCCTTGCTTCAAAATTTTATTTCAAAATCTTGACACATCTATACTTTGTTTTACATCTATTCAAACTTTAAATTATTTTTGAAATTTATTCGGAACATCTAAACATATTTTAAAACCTTCCAGATTCATTTTGGACAATTTTATAACTCTTTTTAAATCTTTCTAAATATTATCTTAAAATTAATTTGTCAATATACAAAGTCATTTTCAATTTTCGTACGAATCTTAAGAAAATATTTTTATTCTTTTTGAAGCATTCATAATTCTTAAAAAGCTTCTAAGTTTTTTTTCGAAATCTTTAAAAATCTATATTTTGTTTTAAATGTGGCGTGTGATATTTACATCGAAATTCGTCACGAATAGCCGGATTTTGTCGGTACTTCGTTTAAATTATTTGAAATAATTTCAAACTTTAAAAAAATGTTTTAAAATTGAAAATAGTTTATAAAGTTTATAAATATTAAAATCTGGAAACTCTCAATTTTGAACTGATTCCAAATCGTCTTCTAAAATCAATTATTATTTACTTGTTAATCCTTAAAGCATAATTCAATTTTAAAAATCATTTTAATGCCTATTCACATTTGATCAACTAATAAAGTTTTTTTAAAATCCAAAATTGTCGATTTCAAACGCTACTAATTTTTTAAGTTTTCAAAACTGCATTTTAAAATTCTTAAAATGAAAAAATGTACGCTTAAAAATTAAAATCCAAAATGGAAAATTTAGAAGTGAAATATTTTTGAATTACGCACTGCAAACTGAATGATATCATAATTGAAAAAGATAAAAGTTCAAATGATTATTTACAAAATGATTGAAATCAAACTTTGACAGATTTTTGTCTAAAAACTTGTATAATTTCCGGTAGAATAATAAATTCACGGTCATTTCCCGGTCACATAGAATTCTCAGTTTCCCAGTCAAGCGGCTGGTTTTCTTGGTAGAAAATCAATTTTCTTGGTTGTAAATTCATCTTTCTTTAAAAATATTAATCATTTCATTGAAAATTTAAGAATTTTGTTAAAAAGGCGTCCTTTTTGGTTAAAAGTCTGATTTTTTGGTTAAAATTTTACTATATTGATAAAAAATTGAACTATTTCGTTGAAAACGAAATAGACAACTGCTTTGTAAAAAAATAAATATTTTTTTCTCTTTTTTGTTTAAAAGTTCAACACTTTTATTGAAAATTCATATCTTTCGGTAGAAATTAAATTATTTCAAAATGCAACTGTTTGTTTCAAACAAATTTTTTTTTGGTTAAGGATTCCAATATTTTGTTGAAAATTTTTCTTTTTTGCTTGGAGATTCATCTACATGCCTGAAAGTCAAAATAATTTGTTGCAAATCCATTTTCTCGGTAGAAGTTACATCATTTCAACTAAAAATCATCGTCGCTGATCATGTATTTTGCTGAAAATTCATCTTTTTACTTAAAATATTAATAATTTTGTTGAAAATTCAACAGATTTGTTAAGAATTTATCTGTTTTGGTCGTTTTAGTTGAGAATTCGTCTTTTTGGGTTAAAAATTTAACTATTTTGTTGAAAATTTATATTTTTTGGTTAAAAAACAAGTATGAAATTGTTTCTTTCGAACTTTCTAACATTTTTAATTTAGATATTTTCGAATAATTGAATCTTCTAAAAATTTGAAGCGTAGTAAATTTTTGGTTTAAGATTTAATTTAAGATTCAAAATCTATTGGTTTACAAATTATAAAGCGTGTAGGTACGAAAAAGCTTCACATTTTAACACTTCCAAATTAACAATTTTACAGTTTACTCTAATGGTTTCAAATTTTGAACCGTTTTAATTTGGTTATTCCAAAAACAGGACATTTTTAGAAAAATAGAAGTAAAAATTTTCTTTAACACTTTTTTGTCACTTGAAATATCTAAACTTTTAAACGAAAAATATTAAAAATGATACAATTACAAAGCAACAGCCACCCAAATTAAACAATTTATTTCGAGGCTCCCAAAAAACACTTTTAGTACTACAAATCCCAAACTAAAAATGTACAAGCTTGAGTCATTACAATGAAAATAATTATGAATTCCTTTAATTTTTAATGCTGCTTTCATTTATAAAGTTTTATTGAAATTATTCTTTAAAAGTTTTTCGTTTAGTATTTCTTTAATTTTATTGTTAATGTTTTCAGCTGCTATTTTAAGTGTTCTGGATTTATAGTCACTCAAGCAATCCAAATAATCTTAAAGTTTGTTGACGTGGAATTATTTCAATATTATCCTTTTCTATTTCAAGATTATTTAGTAATCAATGATTTTATTCAAAATTGTAGAATTATGAACAATTTGCATTTTAAACGACAAAATGTTAAACATTTATATTCTAAATCATAGTTTATACAATTTTGTATGATTTAAATTAAAACCAAATTTTGTTTTAAATTTTTGTAATAAACACATTATACCAATCTTAAAATTTTCTAAGATACAATTATTCAGCAATCAATTATTTCAATTAAAACTTGTATAAATTTGAAAACTTTAGATTTGAAACGATAAAATATTGAAAAATTACATTCTAAATCCAAATTTCTACAATTTAAAATTAGTTAAATTAAAACCAAATAGTTTTGAATTTGCTGACATGAAATTAATTCAACGTTAAGCCTTTATATTTTAATTATTTATCTAAAAAGAAATTTAAATTAATATTTTACAATTTTGAACAATTTAAATTTAAAACGACCAAATATTGAACGTGTATTTTTTAACTCATAATTCATAACATTGTAAATTATTTAAATTAACACCAAGTACATAGTTTTTAATTTTTTTATAATGTCATTACTCCGATTTTAACTAATTTCATTTAGCTACAAAGGATGTTAATTTAAGATTGTACAATATTTAAATTCTAAATAATAATTTATACAATTTTGAATTGTTTAAATTAAGACTGAATAGTATTAAAGTTTGTTAACATGACATTATTCAAAAATTAACTTTTTCTATCATATAATTATTTAGCAATCAATAGTTTTAATGGAAAATTGTATAGTATTGAAAAATTTTAATTTGATAAGATAAAATGTTGAACGTTCAAATTCTAAATCCAAATGTATGCAATTTTAACATGACATTATTCCACGATTAACTTTTTCTATCATGCAATTATTTAGTGACCAATGGTTTTAATTAAAAATAGTTTAATTTTTAAAATAATAAAATATGTTCAACATTACTATATCTAAATTTATAAAATTTTGGAACCAAATAATGTTGCAGCGTGTTAACATGGTATTATCTCAATTTTAACCTTTTACTTTTTATAATTATTTTGCTATAAAGGATTTTAATTTAAAATTGTAAAATATTGTACAATTTAATTTTGAAATGAAAAAATGTTGAAGGTTTATATTCCGAATCATAATTTATACAATTTTTAATTATTTACATGGAAACCAAATAATTTTGCAGTTTGTTAACATGGTATTATTTCAATTTTAACTTTTTACTTTTTACAATTATTTTTCTATAAAGGATTTCAATGTAATATTGTAAAATATTTAAATTCTATGTCATAACTTTTACCATTTTTAATTATTTAAATTAAAACTAAGTTTTAAAGTATGCTCACATGACAATATTCCAATTTTAACCTTTCTACCATGCAATTATGTAGCAATCAATGGTTTTCATTAAAAATGGTTTAATTTTGAAATATTTAGATTTGAAATGATAAAACCTGTCAACATTTCTATATCTAAGTTTATAAAATTTTAAAATCAAATAATTTTGAAGTTTGTTATAACGTGACTTTATTTCAATTTTAACCTTTTCTATTTTAGCATTATTTAGATATAAAGAATTTATTATTAAAATTGTACAATCTTGGAAATTTTAAATTTGATATGAAAAATTGTTGAAGGTTTATATTCCGAATCATAATTCATACAATTTTTTATTATTTACATGGAAGCCAAATAATTTTTAAGTTTTTTAATATATTATTTGAATTTTAACCTTTTATTTTTACAATTATTTAGCTATAAATGACTTTTATTTAAGATTAAATAATATTTAAATTCTAAATCATAATTTATACAAATTTGAATTTTCACAATTAAAACTGAGTAGTTTAAAGTTTGTTAACATGACATTATTCCAAAATTAACTTTTTCTATCATGCAATTATTCAGCAACCAATGGTTTCAATTAAAAATGATTTAACTTTGATATATTTAGATTTGAAACGATAAAATGTGTTAAAAATTTTATTTATCAAAATGAAAAACCCAGCAGTCTTGAATTCTGCTAACATGACATTAATTTAACGTTAAACATTTATATTTAAATTATTTATCGGTAAAGAATTTAATTATAAATTTTACAATTTTGAACAATTAAAAACAATTCTAAATCCAAATTCATGCAATTTTGAATTCTTTAAATGAAAAGCAAATAATTTTGAAGTTTTTTAACGTGAAATTTCAATTTTAATCTTTTCTTTTTTACAATTTCTTTTTCTACCATTTTCTACCATGCAATTATTCAGCAACCAATGGTTTAAAAATAAAAATGGTACAATTTAGAACAATTTAAATTTGAAATGAGAAAATGCTAAAGGTTTAAATTCTGAATCATAATTTATACAATTTCGTATTGTTTAAATTAGAAACAAATGGTTTTTTATTTATATATAATAATATTATTCTAATGTTAATCTTTTTATTATAACATTATTTAGCATTCGATGATTTTAACTGAAAATTGTACAATTTTGAACAATTTAGATTTGAAGCGATTCTAAAATATACAAATTCAATTGCAGTTATTTGCAGTACCTATGATTTGCATATAGTTTTAGTTTTTGTCGATCTTTGATATTAGCTCACGCTGGCATAAAATTCCACTGGGATCAAGGTTGCTCTCGTTCTTCCTAATTTCAATATTCTTATAGAATATTTTTTAAACATAAAGAATCGAATAAAAATAGTCAAGATATATAGACTTTAGAAAATAGAAACTGTAAAATATTCGTTTTAAAAAATTTGAAAATCCTTACTCCACTTTTTTCGACATTTTTCAGCAAGTACTTTCGACAATTCCGAAAGCCTGGCTGTGTAAATTTTTGCAAATTGTTTCGAATAATTTCCAGATTCTGTGATAAATAACTTGGACAGGTCTTCATATTCAACAGATTCTCTTTCAATAACCTCGATTGTGCCAAAGTCATTTTCAAATTCAGAGGTATCCATGGGAGTTTCCTTGTCCTGCATCATTTTTAAAGTTTGAATCTAATCAATAAACTTTCTTCTTGCCTCAGGAGAGTTGTTTTTAAAGATTTGTCACCGTTTTCACTCTTAAAAAGCTTAAAAAGAACACTACAAAAATTTGTTGTTCATACAAAACATAACCAAACTTTCTTAGTTTCTTTCCCGCCATTAAAATTTTGCGATACTTGCACTTCCTGGCGATGAATCGATACACTATATTTAAATTTTTAATTTAAATTTTAATATATTGGATAGAAAATATGATTTTAATCATGTTCAAAAAATACGTAGATCTTATTTAAGTATTGAAGAAAACACTTAAGATAAGGTAATTTTAGGTATAATGTTAAATGATTTTTTAATGATATCTGCCATTAATGAATTTATTTTGAAAAAATGAATATAATTATGTCAAAAATATTTTCTTTTTTAAGTAATACAATCAACAGTAATTAAATCATAATAATAATAACAAGTAGAATAATATCTTTGGTAGAATTTCATATTTCTTTTCCAAGAATTGTTATTTCCTCTCAAAACACTTTTACATTTTCAGTTTTATTTAAATCTTAAATGTTTTAATGTGAAATTGGCCAAACAAACAATTGAAATTTTTCTATTTGGTATTACTAACAAATAAAACTTACGGCTGTAGAACACAGTTGATAAATTTAGAATATTCTATTTTTTTATTATTTAACTTTTTCCATTCCAGTAAAAAAGTTTTCACCTTCTAATACTTCTTATTAAAATTACTATATAGTTTTTTTAAGTTGTACTTAATTTATGTATAAATAATTTATTTAAGTGCTTCTTATTATACATATTAATTTTATTCTTTTTTTATTATTAAATAATCTGTTCACATTTTGAATTTTATTTTTAAAAAAATGTAATTGATTATAATAAATAATTCCGGTTTGAATATAGAAAAATTTTGTAGATGTAAAACAAACAATGGTTATTACAGCTCTTATATGTACATTTAATAATTTCAGAAAATTTCCCGCGTAATTCGAATATTTTATTTTCATACGTAGTATATTGAAAGGGAAAGTGGAAAATTCTTTGGAAATAGGCAAAAGGAAATTAAAAAAAAAAAAAACAGAAACGGTTAGTTAAAATTTCAAACAAGCAGTTGCGAATTTTCAATCAAAAAAGATTAATTGAAAAAATAGGTAATAGATGAGTTTTCAACTGAAAAATAGGTTTATTTAAAATTGCTTATTAAAAATGTTATGTATATGAAATAAATTTTTTTGATTCCACAAAAAATAAACGTTATTTAATGACATTTAGTGGTTCCGCAAGCTTCATAAATCTGTTTTATAAGGTCCCAAAAAAAACCACAAGTGAAAAATGGATTTTGTGAGTTTTTCGCGCTAATTATGATTTTTTATGATAATTAAATGTTTATATACATTTTTAAGCACTTCATTATTGTTTTTAGCAATTTTATCTTAGAATAGAGTTAGAAATTCGCAGTTTTCCCGAATTTTTCAACTTGTTTTCAATTTTTCAGTTAGATCGATGCAATAGTCAATTAACTTTTAAACACATAATTGTTTACACAATTTATTATTGTTTTTAGCAATTTTCTGTTAGAATAGAATTAGAAAGCCGCGGATTTTCTGAGGGTTTCAAATTGTTTTTAACTACTTAGTTCGAGGGAGGTAATAATTAATTCAAGTTGACCAAAATCATTGTTTAAAAAAATTATTAATATTTATTACAATATTCTCTTAGAATAACAATATAGAAAGTTATAGTGTTTTTTATAATGTTCCACTTTATATCTAATTCTCAATTGTGTAAGGCAATAATTAATGCAATTTAACAAAGTTGTTTTCTGCAATTGTTAACCTTCTGACCAGCTTTAAATTAGAGTAAGGTTAATTCAAGTAAAAAATAGTTTAAACAATTTACTATTACTGTTTTTAGTTATATTCCTTTTGAAAAATGCTAGAAAGTTGCGGTTTATTTTGAAATATTCAAACTCAAGGTTGAATGGTTGAGCAGGGTTATAATTTATGCACTTTAACAAACGTAATTGCTCAAACAACTTATAACGATCTTAAACAAAAAAAAAAAAAACAACTTACATCTCAAACAACTTATAACTATAACGATCTTCTTTTATAAGAATACTAGATAGGTGCGATGTTTTTCTGAAATTTTAAACTTTTTGTCAACTTTTCTACTTGGTGAGATAATGTTTAATGCAATTTAAGAAACATAATTACTTAAACAATTTTTTATTTGTTAGTAACTATCTTCTCTTTGAGTAATGCCAGAAAGATGCTGCTTTTTTCTTAAATTTTCATATTTTCTTCGAATTTTAAGTTAGGAAAAAATAATGAATAATAATATTAATGAAAACAAAAAGGCTCGCAAAAACTATTTAAAGGAAATTTTACATTTACTAGGATCCATAGAAAATTAGAATATTTCAAATATCTATTTCATTTCAGTAAAACATATTCACAGAAAAATACGAGATTGTTTAAAAAAAATATCATCTATAATGTTTATTTATTATGTGTTAATAACTAAAAAATATTATTCCTACCGTAATTCTAGATAGTTGCGGTTTTTCCTGAAATTTTTCCGGTTTTATTCATTTTTCACTTCGGGAGGAAACAATTCATGTAAGTTAATAAATATAATTGTTTACACAATTTATTATTGTTTATATTACATATTACAATAATTTCGTATATATCACAATAATGAATTGTTTCAACAATTATGTTTCTTAACTTGTATAAATTATTTACTCACTAAGTGAAAAGTGGACAACGTAACAAATTTCAGAAAAAAACTATAACTACATATGTAGCATTATAAGAGAAAATAGTAATCAGCAATAATAAATTGTTTAAAAAATGATGTTTGTTAAATTGTTAAGCCTCACTTTAAATAAAAAGTTGACAAAAAGATGAAAATTTCAGAAGAAACCGCATCTTTCTAGCACTACTATAGAAGATAGTTATAAAAAATAAAAAATTGTTTAAACAATTGCTTAAGGTCAGTTTTGTTAATCATTATCTTACAAACTAAAAAGTGGACATAAAAGTTAAAATTTTCGGGACAACCGTAACTTTATAACATTATTCAAAGAGAATGTTATTTAAAATAATAATTAATCGTTTAAACAATTAGGTTTGTAAACTTTAATGAATTATAACCTTCCTCTAATTAAAAAGTGGAGACGAGGTAAAATTATTAGATAAAACTGAGACTTTTTAACTCTATTTTACGAGAAAATGGTTAAAAACAAGAAATTGTGTAAACAATTTGTCTGAACATCTAATTATCCACAGAAAGTAGTCCTTTATGTATTAGAAACAATTAGAGTTTCAAAAAAACACAAAACACTCATAGTTAGTGCCAAAAACTAGCAAGCCTCAATTTTTTTCATGGGGGTTTTCGGGACTTATAAAACAGACTTATGGGGGTTGATATTTAAAAAGTAATTATTCTTTTGTATTCTACAGCTAAATGTAAATTTAATTTTTGATTTTTAACTCGATTCACTTATTTCTGAAGATTCTGAATTAAATTCACAAAAACTTTTTTTTTTCACGGAAAATACTATGTTTTTATTTTTTGTAGATTCGAACAACTTTGCATTTTTGGGCCACCACAGTAGACACCATGAATAGCTCAGAATTAATTGTAAATAGAATGCTTTCATTAAAAATAAAATTTACATCTAAAATAAAGTAAAGCTTCTGAAGCAAAACTTGATGAATGAGGAGAATAAAAATAAGGAGACCTACACATACATATATTTTGCACGTTTTTATTATTTCCAAATTTCGCTTAGAACCCGAAGAAATTTTTTTCACAATCTAATAATGGTAATAATAATAATGTAATAATTGTAATAATAATCATAATAATTCATAGTAATTAAGTTTAACATTAACGCCTGACAACGATGAAGTAAAGATTATAGCTATATATATTTTTTTATGTATCATATATATATAAGCTAATCCTTGCCCAGACACACGTATGATATGCATGTTGTTTTTTTTATTATTACAATATACTTACTATTTGACTTACGGGCATATAAATAAAATCTTATTGCTTAATTTTTTCTTTAAATAGTATAATATATAATTACATATGATGATATGTTTTTTGTAGTCCCAATGATTAATATGCACGTCTTTGTGCAATGCCTCGTGCGTGAGACAAGTTATGGACGGATTAATCCAGATACGATTAAAACATTTCCAAAATCGAGCCAATTCTTTTTTCAATGAATAAAAAACTTTAACAATTTCCGAAAACTATTTTATTTTTTAAAACGTTTCTTAATATTAATAAACTATCTATAGCTCTTCAGTGTACAAAGTTTTTATCACTGGCATCAAATTCGGTTTGAGTATCAAAATTCTTTCGAATTTCAGAGTATTAATTGCCATCACAATGCTCCTGTTTCAAAACTTTGTACCAAAGAAAATTCCGATTAATTTCTTGATAATTAATTGGTTTCTTTTCATAAATAAAATCTTGCTCGATTTTCAAAATGCAATATGCATCCAGCTTTAGATTACTCGACGAAGCCTCAGATTGTCGTTACTTCGTTCCTATAAATCGACGGTCCTGTTTCTTTCGTTTTTTCTTTTTTTTTTGTTATTTTTTTACCGCCACTACTGAATTCACTCACTATTATGTATACATTTAATATTAGTTGTGTCCCAATCCAAAAGTTCAATTTACGTAGCGGAAACTCGAAGAATCGCCGAGACAAATTGATTTTCTACTTAGAGGTAAGTAATTAAACAAAATTAAAACAAAATCTACAATCGCCTTTTTAATGTCCCCTTTCTTAAAAGTTACAATAAATAAATTAAGAAAATATATTAATGCACGTCTTGTATGTACATATATACTTAACTCAGTGTAAATAAATTAATACTTATGTATAATACAGAGAATTAACAGACGCAAAAAAGACCAAAATTTGAAATTCAAAAACGAATTCTCGCTATCCTTCGAGTTTTGTTTGGGCCTTTTTTCT
>NC_046663.1:87855400-87878066 GCF_010883055.1 Belonocnema kinseyi
TGATCGCTACTGTAAAGTTATTCTTAAATATCACAATAACCTCACACAAAAAGCTGCAACTAGTTTTACTGGTTTTTTCCCTGCTCTACGGTTTATCCGCGATTACATCGAAATTATTTCAACGAATACTAATTACGCGCGGCAAAGTAGGTCCCCATAAAAAATACACTCTGAATTCAGCTTAAATCATTTGAAATGCATATTTCCAAATTTGATAGTTAATTAACATTATTTATAATAAAATCTGATTTATTTGTAATTCAGAATGTTTTTTATAGGGTAGTGTTCGAGTGTAGGTGTATGTGTGTGTTTAATGAAACGTACGTTGTTCGCTATCGTAAGATTTTTTCCTTCTTTTCACACTGCCTATAATTCAGTTTGAGAAATTAATTTTGAACCTACAATTGACAATACTTGTATTTCTCTTCTACTTCATCTCGCTACGCTTGCTTCCTTAATCCAAATAATAATCCACAAAAGGATTATTATTTTCCATTATATATTATCAATGATCCACATATATTCCAATTTTCTACTAACGTACAACATTCTTCGTAAATTAAGTTAATCGCTAACATTAAGCATTCGGTACTTTCATGCAGAGTAGCTGCTTTCTTAAAGTATTAGTCAAGTAATGATTATTATTAAATAATTATTATTGGTCAGTAAGGTCTTTCTTGTAACAAAAGTGGTCGAGCATTCGACATATCGATTGATCACTGTGAAAACTGATTCCAAATTCATCAGATATTTGAATCTAGATTATAAAATTAGCATAGTCACTATATTTAATTTAAATTATATGCAGATTCTGAAGAAGGATTCAAAATGAAGGAACATTTCAAGATTTAAATTTGAACCTGAAGCATTCCTATATATAAATTTCAATTCGAAAGCCTCAAAAACCAAAAGGAGAACATTGTAAATAAGCTTCTTTTAAATTGCCATCAGTTTTCACTCTAAAGTCTCCATTTCTCTAATACCAGTCCTCCTAATTTTCTAATAACATTCTCATGTATTTCCGGACACCATTTTATTCCTGCAGTCTTCGCTGGAATTTTTCGAAGGATTTCGCGAGTCTAGTAAATGGATTCGCGTGTTACAGGCTACTTGTCCCTGACACATTCTGAGAAATTACTGTCGATATTTTCGATTGCATACAAAACTCACAGAACACGCAGACACGTCGATATAGAAGAATTTTTTTAAAAGTTATAGGCAAATTTAAATGCAAATTTTCGAATTAAAAAAATTCTGAATTTTTAAGCATTTAATTTTAAGAAGGCCTCAGAAGCCAGAAAATTAAGTTTAAAATTAAATTTCCGGAATTTAACTGTAAATTACGTCACTATGGTTGATCACAAGTACTTTAAAGTACCCTCTGTGCAGAAGACTCCACATAATCCAAGGACGAGTAATAACAGTACAGTACAGTCATGGCCAAAAATACCATTTAATTTGTTCACATATTTCGCATTCTGCAGAGTCTAAGGCAATTTGGATTTTTCCAGAAAAGCAAGAATTAAAAATTAATTTAAAACTTTAATAATTTGTATTTAAAAACATTTCAAATTTAATACCTTCCTTTTTAGATTAAAAGAGCTCTCACTTAAATAGAAATGAAACCAAATGATGCGTCACAAATCGAGGATTTCTTCTCACAATCGTTTTTATTCTCACAAAAGTCACTCGTTCTTTCATATTTGGTACGCTCTACTTTACAGATGAATGCCTAAGTACAAATTACAAATTTGTCGGAGTCTCTGGGAAAGGACATTGCAAAACAGGAGCGCAACCAGAGAAAATAATTCTGAATATCTCTCATTTATAATAAATATAACATAGCGGACAAAATTGAACCTTTCTTTTTTGCCCCGGGCAAATGATCTGACAGGCTGGCTTCTAGAATCTAGACGGGAATTTACAATCTAGAATCTAGTTACTCCTTCGAGAAATATTCAGGCGTGTCTGCGTGGGACGGGTGCAGTTAGCATCATAAATGACACTACAATTTCCTCGTTTCGATTTTTTTCCCTCTCTAAACACAGCTTCTCGTTGAAGATTGATTTACATCAAGTACATATCATTTTTCACAATACCTCGATGGTTAATTTGTACTTAAAATCTTTGTCGGGCAGCAAGAAGAAGAATTATCTAGAGAGAAAGTTCAGAACGTGGGAATTTAGAAGACTAAACCCCTTTTTCAATGTGAACGCGATTAGCTCATTAATTCCGCCTTATAAACTAATTTCTCCTATTCTAGAAAAACACAGTACAGTTATATTAATTTTATAATTTATATTAATTCTTCCATCTTTTCGACGAGTAAAACGCGTCAGTACACATTAAAAAACTTGAATTTCTATTTACTTTCTGTTTTGTTTCTTAAAAGTATGATATGTGATGAATTTCTTGCGAAATGTCTTTTCGCTTACAGTCGATTGATAAAGGCGACGAATTGTTCACTTAATTATTTAATTATTTATTACTTTCAAAGTACCCGAGAGCACTCACTCGGACTTACAACACGACCTACGATACCGTCAACGAATGTTTGTAAAATAACGTCTCACAGCTGCTTTCGTATCAATAAAATGTCGTGAGGTGTCTTTGTCTTTGGATCAATATTGACATCTTTGGCGATTCGCTTTATTATTTGCGTTTTCATTCCACCTTCGTTGACAGGCCTCAAGTTTTCCCCCCAGGAAAAATATTCACGTAATCTTTAAAATCATTTGAACTTTAAACTTTTTTAAACTAGCTTTAATGACTTTTAATATTTGTTCTTAAAATTAATTTACAAGGTGTCTACTCAAATCTTGGAAAACAATCCAATCAAATTTTTAATTGATTATTTTAATAAATAAATAATACTAAAGAAAATCATTTCTTCAATTTGTCTTTATAGTCCATGAATTTGAATAATAATTCACACACATTTTTAGTTTACCTTCTTTTATTTAAAACTCAGTGCATATTTAGGTAAAATTAATGCGAGTTTAAAATTAATTTAAACCGCTTCAAATTCCTAACTTTCTAACTAAAAATATTGCATTTTAAACATTACAGATGAATTTTTAACCAAATGCTGAATTTTCATGTAAAAAGATTTATATTTTTACCAAAAAAGATTATAAACAAAATACATGAATTCTCGTCCAAATAGTTGACCCTTGAACTAAAAAATATCAGTTTTCAACCAAAAATGGAATAGCTAAATTTTCAATGAAAAAAAATTAATTTTTCACCAAGGAGAAAAAAAAGAATTTCCAACCAAAGTGATACATTTTCAACTAAAATGATTAATATTCAACTGAAATTGATGAATTTTTAACACAAAATGAATTTGCAACAAAAGAGTTTAACTTTCAATCAAGTCGTTTTATTTTGAAACAAGAAAATCAATTCTCTACGAAAAAAGGAGATGGTTTAAATAATTGAATGTTGAACGAAGTAGTTGAATCTTCTACTAAAAATCTAAAAATTTTCAACAAAATATTTTAAATTTGAACTAAAAAAGATCAGTTTTTAATCAAAAATTGAATTTTCTGTTAATAAAAATTAATTTTCAACTACAATTATGAATCATCAACTGAAATAGTTAAATTTCCCACAATAAAGATGAATATTCAACTAAAATGACAAATCTTAAACTAGAATAGTTGAATTTTCAATCAAAACGATCAGTTTTCTACCAAGAAGATTAATTTCTACCAAAAAAATGAATTCTCAACTAAAAAAGATAATTTTTTAGTTACAAAGTTAATGTTCAATTGAAGAGATGAATTTTCAACTAAAATGATCGGGATTTAAACTGGCATAGTTAATTTTTCAGTTAAAAAACTAATTTTAAACCTAGAAAAAAGAATTTTCAACAAAATATTTAGATCCCTAAAAAATTCCTTGAATTTTCCAGGTTTTCCAGGGTTTCCAGGTAGGTTAGACACCCTGAATTTAGATTTTGAAGCCTTTAAATTTGACAATTTTTTAAATTCTAATTTTGAAGGCAATTGCATCGACCCAAAGAAATGAAAAAGAAAATACTCTTTAAAAGCGAAATATTTTTCCTTTGGAAGTTTTTCTAGCTTGGTCGTACGAGTTTTCTTAAGAAATAACAACAAAGTTCCATCGAAAAGTTTCCCTAAGTCTTAAATTAAGCTCGCCTGACGTTCTCAACGCGCAATTATTATAGTCACGTTCCGAGTTTGTAAGTATAAAGAGTTGTACGCGAGTGTGTGGGTGTATGCGTGTATGGCATGATTCAGCGTATTTAATAATATATTATTTTTATTTATAATGTTATATAAAAGAAACAGAGTCGTTAGAATCATACTCTAGATACGGTACAAAATATCTGATTGACATGTTATCCTCTTATCTTACTCATCTTTTTATTTTTTTCTTGTTGTTACGCGACACAGCTTACACACTTCCTCACGAATCGTGATTATCATATATATATAACCATATTTTTTATTATATATATATATAATATAATCATGTATGTATATAACTCTAATACTTTATGCAAATACCACTCTATGTATATAATAATATGTATAATAGCGTACTATCTACTGATATGAGTTAGTTCACTTTTAAAGCACTTTAAATCCAACCTATTGATTCATCAACCGAATGAATCTCTTTAGTTCCTAGTAATTTTTACCGAATATCGATTTACAAATACTTAGAGAATTTTTATATATAAGCTCTGCTGAAAATCCACGAGAGAACTATTTGTCTTTTATTTCGGGGCACCTTTTGGTGTTCGACAAATTCTTATTTTGTTAGTTCATTAACTAGATTCGAAGTAAATAACAAAATTTATAATTTAACAAATTTCCTAGTTGATATGTTTTTTATCAGTTCCGTCGGAAATTCTTAGCAGAGTCCTTATTTCGGCTTTGCGCAAGATATTCAGGCGCACGTTTTGAGATAAGGTCGAGCTGATTTGGTGGATTTATTGTTATATTCATTTTTCCAAAAGGATTTTTTACTAGGGTTTTAAAAGTAATTACTTGAATCCATTACGTTTTTATTTCAATGTCCAGGATTGTTGTCATTTGAGATGACACCAAATCATGCTGCTTTGCCCTAAATTTTTGTTTTCTCGACCTGCTTGCATTTTTAGGAGCGGTGAAAACTGAAAAGCGATTCGACTTTAAACACTGCACCCCGAGGCGAGAAACTTTTCGCTCGGTATCGATTCTTCGACCCAACGACAATAAAATCCCTAGAATGTCGAATCACGCGATATTAAAGCTGCATTGCGGCTCGCTTCGTAATCATCACGAAGGTCTCCCCCATTTTAAAATATTTTTTTCTTATTTTTCTTTCTATGCTTCAAAGTTACCGCACCAAAGTCCCCGAGATCTTAAAGCCTTTCGGTACACGCGATTTTATGCTAATAAAACGATATTAAAGTATTAAACTGATTTGTGTCACGATATTAAAAATTTATTACGTGGCGGGTTTTGTTTCTGATATTTTCTGAATTTATATTATAATTCTCTATTAAAAAATGTACAATAACTTTCGCTTTTAATTTTAATTTAATTTAAATGTGAAAATGTATTTGGAGGAAATATGTAAACTTATCATGAATTGAAGAAAGAGAAGATGTGACAAGTTTAAATATACTGAAGGATTCCAAGAAATTTTTGAAAATTTTAAATAACGAACTTCTATTACCTTTTTTTTTTTTTAATCTAGTGAACTGAAAACATTGACATTCAGTTTTCTTTGCGAAACACTAGACGAATTTTTCAAAAATTTTACCATATTCGATTTCAGAAAAATTTCTGCTGAATTTTTAAGGAAATTGAAAAAATTCTGCTTGATTTGTTTTGTCTTTACACTTATTTCTTTAAATTTTTTGTAAAAAATAATCTTAATTGCATAAGGAAAATTCCAAATATGTAGAATTTTACAAGAAGGTCACAAATTCTTTAAAAATTCTAAGAAAAATTCGTATTTCTCGATCAAAAAAATATCCCAAGGAATTTCTCTTACAATACTCGATTTTCATGAAATTCTGTTAATTGGATTATTCTTAAATTCTTTTTAAAACTGCCAGTGAAATTTCAGAAAATTTTCAAAAAAATCTTTAGAAAGTAAAATTATAACATTAATGAAAAGAAATTTTACGTTATCAAAATATTTTTCAAAAGCTTTAAAAACCTCAATTTTTATCAGTCTTTTTTTTCAAAATTCTAAACGACAAACCAAAACTAGAATTCCGTGAAAGAATTATCGTAAAATATTAAACTGATCTATTGTAGAAAAATCCTATAAACACGGAATTTGTTATAGTAGCAAAAGAGATACTTGAAGAGGAAATTAATCCGACAATTGTTACGTGTTGCGGCTTGGCGACGGATTAACTTTTCCGCTGTGATTAAAGAGGAAACCGTGTACCACTCACAATGGTCGTAGTTAAGGAACAAAAATATTTGGACCGTAGAATCCAACCTGGCGTGAAATTGAAGCTATGCTTGTTTTACCTCAGATTATTCACACTGCAGAGATACCTATTTTTATTCATTACTACTCTCTCAACGATTAAAAAATAACGAAACATCAAATCATCAAAAAAGATCAGAAATCATCAGAAAAGAACCTCATCCTCAGGGTTATCCGAGGGATATCCCTAGGACAACCTGGGAGATAAATGGGATGTTCCGGTATATCTTATTGCTCTAAGAGTCTAAGGGTTCCTACTTTCACTCATGCTTCAAATTTTTTTACCCTGAAGTTTCTTCTGTCTGTTTTTCACGCTCACCGAATCCCGTGTCAATTAAAATCGAGTCAAACGCAGGATTTGAGAATCAAGGCCGGGTAAAATGTCTAAATTCACCATGGCGAACAGGAAGTATCGATGCGTCCGAGACGGGCAATCCAAAAGAAAGCAGTGCGATGGACCGCGGATAATTACATTTACTCCGTAACGGTTACGCCGAAGTAGGTGTACGTGCCCTTCCTTTCTTTCTTCCTTTCTCGATCACCTCCTCGATATCTCCTAGCTAGCGTGAGATCGTGAGCCACACGAATCAAAAGTGGATTATTCGTGTCGTGCGCAAACATTAGAAAGGAGTTCTACTCGAGCAGAGACTGCACCACCCATTTCAATCCACCATCATTCTTTCTGTTTCCCCGGGGAATGTTTCAACCCTTGAAAACACACCCTGAAATATTTGCTGTCTTTTCTAGATGAATTGGAAAAAAATCCACAGTTTTCCTACTGCTATGATAAGACCGAAATATTAAAATTAGGGTTTCAATAGCAGTGTTAAGCCCTTTTGGGTGTGTTTAGGGATTGAATCCAAATATTCTAATCACAGATCGTTGCTTCACAATATTTAGGAATGCTCAGTTACAAATTATAGTATAGACAATTGAAAATTAGAAAAGGCATCTTCGGTTCGGGAGCCCAACTCTGATCAGAGTTTAATTCAATTGAGACTTTAATTACGCTGGAATGTTTCGCTTTGAGATTCTAGCAAAGTTCACAGATGATTTATCACTCTTAAAACGTGAATATAAAACGAATAAATAAGACTTTCTTAGAAGTCGGAAATGAGATTCGAGTAGACACAATTGAGTGGGGAAAGTCCCCTGAAACTTGAACAGGAAAATCCGAGAATCGTACTCAGGACGGTATTGAAGCCGGAAAGTTGTGCTTTTCCGGTGCTCCTATCTTTGTTCCTCCGATCATGACTGCGGCATGGAGAAACAAGGAGAGGACTGGCCTCGTCGTCTTTAGAGTTATTTTTCTCCCTACAATGTCGGGAGGTTCATGTCGGTGGATTACGATCATCATTATAGTCTTAATTACTCAGCTACCATTACATCGTTACTTTAGCGTTACTTCTCGCCGCTACTAATTGCGGATGCGTGTAATAAATGCCCAGTAATTTATCGCTTCACTCTTCTAAATAGGGAAACAAGGGACAATCAAGAAATCTCCTCCAAAGAATTACCTGAAGAAAAAATTCGTTTGAGAAAAATCCTTTTTGGTACTCCAGGGTGGCCACTAAAACGTAAGGAAAAAATTTCCGGCCATTAGAATAAAATAAATTATCTTAAAATGTACATTTAAATTTGAAATATTTTAGATTGGACAATTACATATTCAGAGACTCAAACAATAAGATTACAAATTAAAGCTTTAAAAATAAATCATTTAACCAAATTTTGAAGCCTTGGAAATAAACACGTTTTAAACTTGTAATTGGATATATAAAACTGATCAATATTTTAAATTTTGTAAATTGAAGATTTCAAAGTCAAAACTTTCAAAATTCGAAAATTGAAATGCAGAATCGTAAAAATGTTGAAGATAATAACAATTATTATTTCATTTTCCTTCTTCAAGAATTTAAGAATTAAAACTTGTAAATCGTGACAAATACATTATTTTAAATTTGAAACGTTTAACATTGAACAACATTGAACAACTTCTTTTAAAACTGATAACTTTTTAAATTAAATTTATGAAATTGAAACTTTCTTTTTAATACCGTAATCCAATGAAGTTGAATTATAGTTTGCATTTAAATCGCACAAAATTAATAAGTGTCATTAAAATGTTCAAATTCAACCTTTAAAATATAAATATTTTAAAAAAAGTGAAACCTAAGAAATAAATCCGTTTTAAACTTACAATTAGGTATTTAAAACTGAACCATTATTAAATGTTATAAATTAAACATTTCAAAGTCAAGAACCCTTTGAACTACAGTTATTATTTGCAATTAAATTTTTCAAAATTAATAAATTGTCAAATTGTGATTTAGATTTCTCAAAAATTAATAATTTCAGTAAAAATGAAATCTCTAAAAATGTGACAATTATAAATTAAGAGACTTAAACAGTAAAATTTTCGAATAAGTGCTTTAAAAAATTAATAAGTTAAAAAAATGAAGCCTTGTACATAAAATCGTTTTAAACTTAAAATTAAGTATTCAAAAAACTGATCAATATTTCAAACTTTAAAAGGTTCATAAATTGAACATTTCAAACTAAAAACTTTCAAAATTGGATAATTTTAATGTAGAATCGTATAAATTGGAAGGCTAATTAAAATGATAATTTCATTGCTATTATAGGAGAATTTAAACTTGTAACCTTTGAAATTACATCATTTTAATTTCAAAACATTAAAAATTGAATGAATCTAAACGTCGTTTAAAACTGAATGATTTTTATATTAAAATTATGAAATCAAAACGGTTTTTTATAGTGGAATCCATTGAAATTTTATTATTTGCATTCCCATCGCAAGAAATGATTAAGTTGTAAAATTGTGAGTTATATACTTAAAATTTAATAATTTCAGTATAAATGAAATCTCTAAAAATGGGACAATTAAACTTTTAGAGACTTAGTAACGAATTCAACTTAAAAAAAATGAATATTTAAAAAAATGTGAAGCCTTGGAAATAAATCCGATTTAAACTTACAATTAGGTGGTTAAAACTGCACAATTTTAAACTTGAACACTTTATAATTTCAAAATTTCTAAGTCGAAACTTTTTAAAATTCTAAAATTTAGAGTAGAATCGTACAAATTTTGAAAATAATAAAAAGTATAATTCCATTTTCACTGTTTTAAGTTGAACATAAAATAAAAATAGTGAAATAAAAACTGCAAAATTAAAACTTTTTTTTGATACTGAAGTTCATTGAAACCTAATTATTATTTGAATTTAAATCCTTTAAAATTAATAAATGGTCAAATTGTGATTTATAGTTTCCAAAATTTAATAAAATGAGTCACAAAAGAAAACTCTAAGAATGGAACAACTACATTTTTAACATTCAAAATTAAAGATTTAAACACTTGGAAGCTTTAACGACTCGCAATAATGAAACAAAACATTGGACTATTGGGGCTTGCAATTTTCAAAAGTTTAATTTGTTCAAAGTTTGCTATTTTCAATGATTGCGGTTAATAGAGTTTCAAATAAAAAATCCTTGAATTTTGAACAGATTTAGAGTAGTTCATTCTTACAGTCTTCTAGATTCAATTTTTATTCAATTTTAAATACAATAGTTGAATTACGAAAATCTTTAATTAATTTATATTTACAATAACTTTTACAATCAAAATTGTTCACCTCCGAACGCTTTTAATTAATTATTGCAAAAGCTCTCAAAACTATTCAAAGGGCTCTAAAAATACCCACTCTAAACTGAATGATTTCACACTTGAAAAAAATGACAAATTAAAGTTTTCGTACTTAAAAGAATTTCAAATGTCATTTAAAAAATTGATAATTTCAAGTGACACTAAGTTAATGAAATTTCAAGCGATTAGAAAGACTGATTCCATTTCGATTTCTCGATCCAGCGGCCACCCGGACAGAAAAATTTGTTTGGAGGAGAATTTTGCTTTGCAGCCGGGGATGGAGTCGAATGTTCCGCTGGATAAAAGATCGGATCGGGTCGGGTTTAAGTCGGATCGACATTGACATTAGGAAGTGACTTACGGTAGAGTTAGCATGACTCGACCAACAGGAAGGCACTTGGGCAAATTACGTGCCGAGTTGGCCGTCGTTCTAGCACACGGGGCACACCTCTCTATATATATCGCATTGTTAAAGAAAGATCGTTACGATATATGTTACTATTTATACTTGTAATTTTCGCTAAGGATCTTAACCCTATGATATGTTCGCATTCGTTATATAATTATTAGTTAATACTCTTTCTTGCTTCGCTTTTTCGCTTTTTCGCTATTTCGCTATTTCGCTATTTCGCTTACTCACACATCCACTTTTTCTCCTAGGACATTAGACTCTCCTTAACAAGATACTTCGCCTTGACGATGCTGATGATAAAACGTAAATACATGTTTTCTTAGGGCACCTTTGGTATTAAGCTTGATGTTCATGTTCGTGATCCATTTTTTTTTCTTCGAACTCACTCCCGCACGCGTATTTTCTAGGCAGACAATCTGCATCACTTTCCTTCGATAATATCACTTCTAAACGTGCATCTCGCACGATATTTATGTACAGAGGGACTCGCCCCTCCCTTCAATTTTCAATTATTTCAATTACTTTTGGGAAATTCAGTCAAGTAAAATATCAAGCGGAAACACAACATGTAAATTCAGTATGAAAAAATTCTCCAGCTGAGAAATGAGACAAGTTAAATTCCACAAGCTGATGAACCCTTCGGGGAAGAATTCGTATCTTTGATCAGAAGCATTTTTCAAATGTTTCCCGTTTTCCCAGGGGATTGTTTCCAGTGTATATCTTTGGTTTAATTAATAAATTTCTTGATGAGATAAGAATTAACGGGAGGTGGCGTGTCCCTGGGAAAAAATCGTAATACGCGTGCTGCTGCGCGATCAGATACTCGATTTACCTACAATTCGATAATAGAGTGTTATACGACGTGGTGCGGGTGTTGTGATTTTAACAGTGCCTTTTTACATACAAACGAATTTCTAACGGCTCTCGAGGCCGTAGGACGACAGTCATAATAATGTGAATCATAGCGTTCTAATGACGGTAATAGCCATGACGAGAATAATGAGAATCGAATTAATAATGTACCTATGCCTATATGCGCACTCGAAAGCTGGGTGCAGGCGAATGGGGTCGATGTCTTCGAAAATTGGGTCGTCCGTCGCTTTACGATTTTTATTTGTCGCTTAAAATAAATAATTGTACGTTGGCTGGCGTTGAGTAGTTCAAAAATATATAGTACCTACAAAACTTATAGGTACCTAGGATTCTCAGCCAGACCCCAGAAATCGTGAACTACGCCGTCGCTCCGAATGCACACAATTTTCCTAGTGACCGAGCCCCTTTGTTTCCAGGACGAAACCCCTTTGTGTGGATTTTCATTTTTTCTTTTTCGAATTTCGAATTCGTCTTGCCTTTCTTTCTATTTCCTGATAATTTTTTTCTTCGTGATCCTCGTCTTAGGGTTTGTTGTTCGTCCTCCTCTGCTTGGATTGGTCTCTTCTGGTCTCAACATCACAAAAAGCAGACTCGCTTTGGAATTCAGAAATTTACATTCCGTTGATGTCGATCTTAAGGTTGCCCGTTTTCTTCTCCCTTTGATCCCTGAAAAAGTAACAATTCTGTTAGAAACAAAGAACTTATTTCTGAAAGATTTGAATGCCATTTTTCTTAACACCAAGACAACACTTAGCCAAATATAATTTTTTTACAGAAGTTATCCTTTTGTTTTTGCTAGAATCTTTTTATTTACAGAAGAAGATTTGAATTGCAACACTATATATAATCTGGGATAACTTCTATAAAATGGAATATAAATATTTCATGGGGAAAATCAATCATCGGTGTTCAAGCAAAAAAAAACTTGAAATACCAAAACCCTCAAACGAATATTTGCATATTAAAACTTTAAAAAATGCAATTGAATTATAATATACAGGGTGACCAAACGTTCTAATTTATCAAGACATATCTGAAATTTTTATCGGTGTCAGGATTTTCTGTTTTTTTTTTTTTGTATTATACGTCCTGATTTGCGTAAGTGAAAATTCGCGATTTTTATTGCGCGGACCTAAATTTTGTTCACAATTTCTGTAGGCACAATCTCAATGTGACAAACTATAAACTTAACTGTTTCAATTTTGACTATCTTTCTTACTTGAAAATTCATGTATTTTGTTGAAAATTCGGTTTTCTTTTGTTAAAAATTAATTTTTATACTAAAAATATAACTATTTCATTTCTTGTTCAAAATTTATATTTTTTAGTTGAAAATTCCTGCTTTCTATCGCATATTCGACTTTTTTGTTAGAAGATTAATTTTTATGGTTGAAAATTCACATTTTTGGTCGAAAATACAACTATTTGGTTCAAAATTCATTTCTGTTGCTGAAGATTCATCATTATTGTTGAAAATTCAGTTTTAATTGATTAAAAATTAACTTTTAAATTACAAATTCAAGCATTTAATTTTATATTGAAATTTCTATTTTTTTAATTGAAAATGCATGTACTTGGTTGAAAATTCAAGTGCTTCGGTAGAAAAATAATCTATATGGTTTAAAATTCACTTTTTTTAATTCAAAATTCATAATTATAGCTGAAAACTAATTCCTTTGGTAAAAATGTAACTATTTAGTAGAACATTCTTCTTCTGTTTTGTTAAAAAAATAATTTTTGTTAGCTGTAAATTCATTTGTTTTTTTGTTGTTAAAGATTGCTAATTTGATTTGAAAAATCTTTTTTTTTTTGTAAAATTCATTTTTTTATAGAAAATTATTCTTATTGTTTGAAAATTGATCTATTTAATTGAACAATAATTTCTTTGGTTAAAAGGGTAACTTTTTGTTGGAAATTTGATTTTTTTATGGCGAAAAATTAATTTTTTAAACTGAAAATATAACTATTCCATTTATGGTTAAAAATTTATCTTTTTAGTTGAAAATGCATGTATTTTGTTGAAAATTAGACTTTTTGAGAGAAAATTAATCCTTATACTTGCAATTTGTTTTTGGTTGAAAATTAATTTCCTTGGTTAAAAATCTAACTATTTTGTTGGAAATTCGTCTTTTTAAATTCTTTAACAAATTTTAAATTCCTCTTTTTGATTGAAATTTAATTTAGATGGTTAACATTTTTTTAACTGTAAATATAACTGTTCCATTTTTGGTTGGAAAATTATATTTTTTAGTTGTAAAATCATTCATCTTTTTTGTTGAAAAAATCGACATTTTTGGTAGAGAATTATAGTAGTTTCATAATTATAGTAGGGAAAATAGAAGTGGAAGGGGATGAGAAGTGGAATAATGTCCTGATTTTCCGATTAATACATCTGGCCACCCTAATAATGCATATTAAATTTACCAATTCTCAATTTTTTGCAATAAATGAATAAACTATTACATTCAATGATAACATTGTGTAATTGATTATAAAATAATGTGAAATTCCAAATTAAAATAACGATGACATAAATAGAATTAGAATTGGAAAATATAAAATTTAATTATTCGCTAATGGATTTTCATTTTACGTGCAAGAAAAGCTTTCAGTAAATGTCGCTGGAAACTGTGAAAATAACTGGACGCAGCAGCAATTTATTTTTAAATATGTATATAATAGAGCTTCAACCATTTATATTTTAGAAGCTAAAAATAAAATTGAACTACTTTTGTGAAAATAACAAATGAATTTACGTTTAAAATAAAAAATATTTATAACAATCAAGTTTTTACAAAATACTAGTTGATAGTTATTTAGTAATAAAGAGAATGCTAATAAATAATAGGAAAATTTGAATTTAAAAAGTGTTATGGAAGCTTTACGTATTCTAGAAACGTTTATTGGAATTGCCTTGGATTTATGATTGCAAAATGGTCGTGGTTCGTTAAACCTAATAATGTTCACATTTCTCGGAAATTTTGTGAAATACTTCCTGCAGCAAAGACACAAGACTTTCAACTTTATAAACGGATAAATGTTAATTCTCATAGTATACAGAAAAAATCTACAATCTGATAAATACTTTCATTCATTCAATGTCGTTTCTGAAAAAAATGGAAATGCTGAGAAGAAGAGATTAGTTACAACTATACAATGCGACTACAATGAAATACAGAATAAGTTGTAAGCAACCTAATACAAAAATACGTGCATAATGATAGCATTCTGAAAGCAAATTAAGCCTAAAGGAAAACTTTGGAAATAAAAGGAAAATGTTATGTGAAAATATTACGTCTTATTTTCTACTACTTTTAATCAATTATAAATTTATCCAATAAAATGAAATAAAATTCTAAAATGGAAATAAATCGAACTAATTTGTATGAAGTAGCAACATTTTCAAGTAGATGCGAACCAAGGAAAGCAAAACGAACCGAATCCTTTTTTTAAATCTACAAAATTTATTATACTGCAAAAAATAACTTTGTTTATAGAAGTAAATGATATACAGATATACGTTGAAAGTTTATTTAAGCCAAGATATTCAGGTTATGAAAAATGAAAAAAGCCTTATTTTCCTCTTAGAAAGCGACGCCAAGACGCGAACGTTGGCTACGTAATTTTTCATCCACAAAGAATATCTTGGGCTAAGAAGCATAAATAAAATATAGGCATTTATAGAGCGAAGTTGAAAAGAGCGAAAGCTCGGCCATTGTCCCAAAATCGTAAACGAACCGGGGTAACATAAACGTCTTTTAAAAATGGACAATGTTTTTTTTAAGACAAAATAATGTTTTATGTGAATGGAAAAAATTTGGTAAGCAAAAAATATTACCTGTAGATTTTAACTTAAAATGGTGAAAAAATGCTTCGAAATTAAGTCTTCAAATAAAAAATTTTTAACTCGTTTTAATTCAAAATCAAAGGCTTCAAATTTTATTCATTTTCGAACTACGATATTTCACTTTTCAATTCTGAGAGAATTCAAATTTAATTTTCAATTTCACAGCTACCAAATTGGCTCTTTTCAATTTTTACAACAGTTAGACTGGAATGAAATTAAATTTTTTCTTCTTTCGAAATTCATAGCTTTCAAATGAAACATTGATTGAAAGATTTGTAAAAAAATACACCTTCCTTCAGAATTTAGATGCGGGTCGAATTTGAATGGTACTAATTTTTGAAAAACTTAGACTTGTGTACCTGCATTTTAGGGTGGGCTATTTTTTCGAATTTTTGAAATGTCGCCTCTCATATTCTTCATTCTCACATATGTTGTAGTACTCGAAGCGCTCGGGGGTGAAAATTGCTCCCCCCCAAATTAGTGTACAAAATACCCATTTAATTGTTTTATGTATCACAATGAAACCAACTGGAAAAAATTCTCACAATGAGAGATCAGAAATGAAATGTCAAGCCAAAAAGTTTAAAATATATATATATTATTCGCGATAATTACATAAAGTTTACGTATTTTTTCTTTTTCACGAAAAATAATTGTCTAGGAGAATAACAACCCTGAATTACATCTTATTATTTTGCACCTAAATAAAATGGATTTTGCACACATAAAAACCAATTATAAAAATTTGCTCATAGTGAGACATGGAAAATGTGATTATTTCAAAGCAAAAAAAATATAAGAGTCAACCATCATCAAATTATTTTTCATTACACAAGAAATTGCCAAACAAGAGTAAATTCAAGCCACGACATTTGGAAAACAAATTTTTTAATAAATATAAATTATTGGATGGAGATGTAACCAAGCAAACCCCACTTTTCGTGAAAATACCAAACAACCTCAACTTGTGATAGTTCACCCCAATACAAATTTTTCGAACATTTTTGTGAAAATCACATTCTTTATCGCTTTTTGTAAGGAAAATTTTCCATTTGGTTTAATTGTGAAATATGCCGCTGTTATATGTGAAACAATGAAATGGGTATTTAGTGCCCCAATTTTAAGGGACGATTTTCACCCCAAAAAAATAGATTTGGGCAAATAGGAAAAAACGCGCGTCGCTTCATTTGTAGTGTACTACAATACGTAGGAACGAAGAAAATCGGAGCCGGACACCTAAATATTTTTCCTTGTGATTCAAACCTTGTGTATGTTATAGTTTTATTACATTTTTTCTAAGTTTTTCAAAATTTGACTTTTTCTATATTTTCCAACTAAACTAAGTCAAACTTTATCCAAATATCAAATTTATAGTTAAGCTATAAAGTTATAAAGATGGTATTGAAAAATTTCAAGATAGCATATTATCAGTTCTTTTAAATAATGCGCACTGTCAAAAAATTTTTATTTTTTTAAATTTCCTATTGCACACACTAGGCTTTTTTTATTTACTTCAAAGTTCGTCTTCTGTTTCAATTTGGTACACACAAGTAATCCATTTAAAAAAATTAAGATGACCGCTATTTTGATTTTTTTAAAATTTGTGACGGCAATTATATTATGATTATATTTGACAAAGTTTTAAGATTTTTAAGATTTGACTTAATTTTCCCACTTTGTGGGCATCTTTTCCTCGTGTAAACTGACAAAATCATTTACATGCAGCTCAAGATTTTTGAACAAAACATTTCCTCCTACAGAATAAGGACCACCCTACTGTATTTTTTACGGGTTATTTTAATGATGAAAAAAGGAAACGCCTTTAACAAAAACAACAAACTTGTTCATAATAAAAAGTTTGTATAAATAATAGATTAACAGAATTTTTTCTAAAATAAAAAAATTCTTTAACAAGGGAAAATTATACACTGTTGATTTATTTTTATTTATAATCCTCCTAGTAATATGCTAAAGTATTAAGATGCGCTTCTTATCCATTCTCGAGAAAAAAGGCTTTAAAACATCCATGCTATTAAATTTATTTAAATTACATCCAAATATTTCTTTTTAACCATTTTCTCATATTAGTAAAATTAGTATTAGTAATATTATAATTACAATAATAGAAAATATATTTTATTTATATTCCATTTTTATATCATTTTATTGCACTATTTTGATGTATTTTATAATAATGAGAATTTTCACTAAAAAAAACCTTTAGTGTACTAGAAGTAGCAAAGATGGAAAAAATGGTTAAAAATTAATATTATGACTTGACAAAAAAATTTAATAGTAAATTGCAATAATTTCAGGCAGCAGGTGTCGAGCCTGGACTTGCCGGTTACAAACTCGGATTACGACCTGACCTAATCGAGAGTTGAAAGATTCGAATCGCACTCCATATAAAATGCGTGGATTTTTTAAAACCCGGTTTTTTCGAGAAAGGGTAAAAACCGCATCTTCTTATTTTAGCATATTGCAAATTTAGGACCGACCTATTGCGGGGAAAAGTATGAATCTAAATCAAATTTCGAAGGGTGCATGTTCCCTTTACAAGTCAAAGTAAGAGAGGCTTTCCAAATAAAGAAGCTTTTTGAAAGAAGAAAAATGTATTTAATATTGAAAAAAATGCAACACTTAAATCTCTTGCGGCTCACGTAGGTATAAGCCTATCGTAGACAGAGTGAAACCTACTTCGATCCAGAGATTTGTAAAGCCCACCTCGGCCATTTTTGACTTTGCATATTCGATTCGTATTGCTCCCCGGTCGGAGGAGACCAGAAGGGATCCTTGTAGCGTGGCCATTGCTTGGGCCGCGTAGCGAACGTCTTGATATTCGACAAAGGCCACTGGCGAGCCTCCCTTCGTGTGCATACGAAGCCGACAGAAACCAGGAAAACTGTGCATAAACAAGAGAAGCGTACAATACGTGCTCTAGTTAGTCTAGTAGTCTAGAAAAAATAATTAGGCTAGGTAGTCTTGTTAGTAGGTAAAAAGTAAAAACGTACACCGTTAAAAATTCCATTCAACTCTAAACACCTCCACTAGGGATTTTATGGGGGTAAAAAAATATAATGAAAAATCTGGTACAATAGACTCTCCTTTTAAAAATGCAGTATCTAGCACTAGGGTGGTCCACAGGACCAGGCACAACATTTAAATGAAATGGATTCTTGCCGATTTTGATCAAGATTGGTAAAAATGTAGTTCTCATCGTCTAGATGGAAAAATTCAATGGGCGTAAAGTCTGACAGTCAATAGTTTTTGAGTTGCAGACGATTAAATTTCAAATCATTTTAACAAACCTAGGTCAATGTCTTTAAAACGAAGATCAGAGAAAGAACTGTTCCCTTTAAAAGTTATTGCGCCCTGAAGGGGAAATGCTAAGGAACTCATGAACTTCAGACACATTTCATTTTTCGAAGTTATTCAGGGTAAAATTCTCATTTGTTGTTGATATTAAGCCAATGAAGCCAATATATAAGCTTGATGTAGTAAAAAATCCAACCAATGAAAACAAGATATGAGAAGTTTGTTGCCAATACATAGTCGGATAGTCGGTTTGGGTTCGTTTTGTTTGTGTGGGTTCGTACGGGATGGTTCGATCGAGTTAGTTAATTTAGGTTGGTTGGCTTGGTTTCGTTCATGTAGGTTCGTTCGTTCTGATTAGTAAGTTTCGGTTTATTTTTTTGGTTTGGCAGGTTCGGGTTAGTTGGTTCGGGTTGGTTTGCATTTGCTTAGTTGGGATTGGTTTAGCTGTTTTGGGTTGGCAGACTTGAGTGGGGTTGGTTTGATTTGGTTCATTTACTATGGGTTGGTTGGTTTCGATTAGTTTGTGTCAGATGGTTTTAGTTGGTTTGTCTGAGTTGGGTGGTTGGTTTGCGTGGGTTGGATGGGTTGGTTCGTTTGTCATGACTCGTTTGGGCATGCTTGCTTGCGTTAATTCCTTTGGGTTGATTGTGTTGAGTTGTCTCGTTCGGGTTGGTTAGTTTATTTCAGTTTGTTTGTGTTCGATCGTTTTGGTTGGTAGTTTGATTTGGTTCGTTTGGGTTCTTTAGGGGTGGTTCGTTTGGATGTTTTATTCGGGTTGGTTCCTTCAGGTTATTTCGTTAGCAACGCACTCCCCATATCTTAGCTCCATTGGCTAGATGTTGAATACATTCTACTCACATTTTGCCTTCATTGGCTGAATATTGTCACATCCTGCCTTCCTTTGCTGGATTTTGATTGCCCGCTCATATCTTGTCTTTATTGAATAAATGTCAACAACAAATGTGAAGTACAATTCGAATGAAATTGAAAAATAATCAGTGTCTTGAGCTCATGAGTTCCTTAAAATTTCCCCCTTAGACCGCAATAACTTTTCTTTATAGAACATTTCTTTCTCTGATCTTCTGTTTTTAAGATACTGGCCTAGGGTTTTTTTTAGATGGTTCGAAGTATAACCCTCTATAACTCAAAAACTGTTTATTTTCGAACTTTATGCCCATTAACTTTTTCAATCTAGTCGATGAGAACTAAAATTTACAAAGTTTGATCAAAATCGAAAGGAATCCATTTCATGTACATTTTGTATAAGGTCCTTTAAATCTGTGAAAATTCGTCTTTCGATTTTTGGTTATCGACCCCCCCCCCCCCAATTTGTTTGTTTACCGGAAAAGAAATTCCCTATTTTTTAAAATCGTTAAACAATAGCCAGTGTTCCCGGGTTTTTTAAATCAGCATGAGGTTTTAAATGGGAAAACCTCGGGTAAAAAAAATGGAAAACAGAAGTATTTAATATCAATTTATGTAAAATTCATGTTACAGACGGTATTTTTGGGAACTTTTTCAACATGAATTATTTTTATTCGATAGGTGACAAGTTTCCAAGTATTTTTAACTAATTTTGAATTGTTTAAATAATTAATATTTGTTTAAACTATTTATCCCCCTGCCAATCGTGCAAAGTTTCTATTTTTCGGAATAATAATTAATATCTGTTTAAACAATTATTTTCCTCTGTAAATCTTGAAGTTACTATTTTCTAGAATTAACCATGCATTTAATGAATGTTAATAGTGATAGTTTTTTACAAAGACGGTTTGAGATGATCTAAAATTCTATTGGTTTAAACGATGTTTCCCCCTGCAAATCTGGAAAATTTACTATTTTACGGAATTAATGGTACAGGTGATGAACGTTAAGATTGATACTTATTGTGAAAGACAGTTTGAAATTATTTAAACATAGTGCAAGAAATTTGAGAAAACTCGAACTTTCTTCGACTTTTCTATGAAAAGTTTTGTCTTTAATTTCAGCAAATGTTAAGTTTTACAGATGTACAAGAAAAAACATTGTTTAAACAAATGAAAATTTAAATAATTGTTAACTGTCTTTCAGAAAATATATCACTCAGCATTCATTTAATGCGTTGTTAATTCTAGAAAGTTGTAACTTTTGAAGATTTTCAAAGGCAAAAACTGTTTAAAGAAATGAAAATCTTTTAAATAATGGCCAAATATCGTTAAAAAATATATTATTCACAATATTTGTTAATTTTGTCATTAATTCAATACAATAATAACTTATTACGATTTGCATAGAAAGAATGGTTTAAGCAAATTATAACTGTTTAAATAATTAACCTACTTTATAAATAAAAAAATGTACTTTTCAAATTCATCAACTGCATCACTTATCCCGAAAAATAATAACTTTTCACGAATGACAAGGGGAAAATGGTTTAACCATATAATAATTTTTTAAACAATTCAAAACTATTTTAAAAATACTTGGAAACTTGTAACTTATACAATAAAAATAATTAATGTTGAAAAAGTTTGCAAAAATACCGTATGTAACATGAATTTGACATAAAACTGCTATTTTTAATTTTTGGGGGCATTTTCCGGGCACAATTAAAGGGGATTAGGTGGGTAGAAATTAAAAGTTATTGGGCGAAAATGATTCCTTGGCTATTCTTTAAGGTGAGACTAAACATCGATTGAGAGAAAGCTCATAACAAATACTTATTTTTCACATTTTTGAAAAAACTGAGCTTTTCCCAATTAAAATCCCCTGGTAATAAAAAAAACCCGAGGGTATGTATTGATGTTGACCAATTTAAAAAAATAGGAAATCATTTTTTTTAGAAAATGAACAAACTGGGAGATAGGAGAGATCGATCACCAAAAATCGTAAGTCAAATTTTTGGACCAGTCTAATCCAGCACACCAATACACGAAAGCAATGCATTATTTTTTCAAAATTTTTAACAACAAAATAACTATTTTTCAATTATTAATTACATTTTAAGAATTTGTCAACCCTTTATAATTGGGGTGGGTCAAACAAAAAATTCTAGATTTCGAAAGCGATACAATGCAAAATAGTGGCATGGTTACCCACGCTCGAAAACCATGTTTACACAATTTATTGTTTGCATAGTTTTTCAATTTCTGTAAATAACAAACCTTTTTTCGGGAAAAATTTAACATTTGTTTAATAGGAGAATTTTTCCGGTTACTTGAAAACTGAGCATGTGCAGGCTTTTAGCATAAAAAGTGACTAGAAAAGATACGATTAAATAACACATTTGGACAATTTTCTGTAATTCCAATTTCGATTCCAGGGTCTTGTTTGATTTTTTATTTCTAATGTATTTCTTTATGTTAAACAAGCAGACACATGCTTAGAAAAATTTTGAACCACAGGTTATAAAGATAATTTTATATTAAACCAAAATCAAAATTTTAAACATTCACTGCATTTCTAATTTCGACTCCTGGTGACTCTTTGCCATTTTTTTTGTCACTGGAAACTTTTCAAGTATCCGAAAAAATTCTTCTACTACGTACACTAATGTTATTAATTGTTTCCGAAAACAGGGTTAACATAAATAGAAATTATCTTGGAGTTGAATAATTTATTTATAGAAAAGATCAAAAACCCCAAATTTCTTTCAAAATATATCATGTTGGTGACTAAATTTTCATTTTCTCAGCTAAGGTTATATCTAAAGTTGTGTTCGGAAAAAAGTATCAGCTGCAAATGCACTTCCTGTATAGTATATACAGTACCTACATTTTTAACGGTGTACTCAGAAAACAGTGCTGCACATTAACCCGAGAAAAATTAATTCATTATATTTTCAAACATACTGGAAATAAATTAATTTGAATGCAAACATTTCTTTACAAATCTCAGAAGAAAATAAAGTACAACACTGTTGCTGAAAATTTTGCAAGGATGGTTTTAGCAATGAACCGTGAGAAAAAATCGAAAATGTGATTTCTGGGCCAGGAGAATAAAATTTAAGTAACGAGATTCACCTCTAAAAAGGTTTTAATCAATTTTCCTCCGAATAGCAGATTTAAATTTCATTCAAGAAAATGAAATTGCCATGATGAAAAAACTC
>NC_046663.1:87878166-87887545 GCF_010883055.1 Belonocnema kinseyi
TTAGAGCCTAATTAAAAAAGTTTGTAATCATGAAAATGTCAAATAAAATTCAATCTTTTTATAATGCAAATGCCACTCATGATAAGACATACAATCGTAAAATTATAAAGTAGGAAAAATCTACTCAGTTCAAAAAATTTCAATTTCCTCTTCAGAGTTCTATTAATTTTTAATTTTTAATTTTCGAATTTAAATTTAAAATTCATATAATTCTTAATCTGAATAATGTTAAAACAGGGCTTTTATAAAATGTTTTGAAGGCAATTTCCTTCATATTTTCCAGAAACAAATTTTGTTTAATAGTATTTTAACTTATCTAAAAAAAATTGGTGGAACAAAATTCTCTTAAATCTCGCCTTTAAGTTAATTGATACTTTAATAATAAAGGTAAAAATTCGGTTCTCAATTTTTGATCAAATGTTTTAAATATGACAAATGAACTCTATTCACAGTGTTGAATTTTTGCGAGAACTTATAAAAAACTGATTGATATAACCTTAAAGTATACTTACAATATATGCTCGTCTTTTTTGAAGAATTAAACTCTTTTTATTTAAAATTAAACTATCTTTTAGTTTTATAATCAATTATTATATTTTTCGTTAGAAATTAATATTTTTGGTTGGAAATTCAACTCCCTAAACCCCCAATTGAAAAAGAAAGATTACATTATTCGTTTAAAATTCGTCTTTCTAGTTGAACTTTAACTTTCTTGTTGAAAATTTACATTTTCGGGTTGAAAATTAAACTGTTTTGTGGAAAATTAGTCTCGTTTGGAAAATATTTAACGTTTTTTGGCTAAAAATACAACTCCTTGAAAAATTAATATTTTTGTTCAGGATTCAAATATTTCGTTGAAAATTTATCTTTTTAAATTGAAATATCAACTATAAAACGTTTCGTTCAGAATCTATACTTATAGTTTGAAAATTCAACTACTTGGTTGTTGATGAAATTTTTGGTTGGAATTTTAATTTATTTCTTTATATATCAAAAATCTTTTTGAATTTTTTCAAGAATATTAGGAAAAATATATTTATCTAAGCTTAAAAACCAATAAACCTAAAAATAAAATTTTAAAAAGGTAAACAAAAATCGTGAGATTTTAAAAGTTCATAATTTTTCAAAATTTTCTAAAAATTTTATATTATATTAGTTCTTTTGGACGGAAATTGGTGCTTTTAATAATTCACAATTTTTGAACAATTTTAGTTTATGTTAACATTATCCCTGGAAAAAGGTGATTCGAAACAATAACTAACAATAACTTTGTTATATTATTTCCAGTGTTTTTCGTCTAAAGCTACTATTGTTAATAAAAAATATAAATCAAGGAATATTTAAAATCTTAGAACAATAATAGGTAATATGTTAGTATTTTTCTTTGGAAATATGCATTTTTTATCAAAAATACAACGGTCTGCTTGTCTGTACATATATTGTGCAAAATAATTTATATATTTTATTTAAAAAAAGTTGAATGAACAACCACCGCAGGGGCCGGTATCTTAAGGATAGGGAGTGACCCTAGGATGACAGCCCCCTGCATGAATTTTGCAAGTTCCTCGGCATGTTTTTGGTATGTTATGTTGCATAATTATTCTAAAGTTAAGATATTCATTTTTATAAATCATTAAAAATATTCTTTTTGCTTATTTTTGATTATATAAAATAATAGATCATGTGAAATATAACAACTTTGTAACAATATTAATTTCGTATTTTGTGTTAGAAATCATGGATTGAAAAATTTGAGCAGAAAGAAACAGAAATAATCTTGAGTGAAATTTAATTGAATGTTGCATGCTGTGAATTGAGAAAAATTCTTGTTAGAGGTTGACTCGTTACAATCACAATAGTGAAGGTATTATCGTTGGTATCGCCATCGACATCGATTGTGGTATGGGTATATGGCTATTGGGTATGGGTAATATATATTCTAGTGTGCTTAACGCATACAAGTACGTAAATGACGATGATTAGCGAATATCGGTGAGTAGTTTGTTTTAGCAGTGCTAAACCAACAAGTAGGCAAAAGGAATTATGGGTCGGTCATCGTTCACGGTAGCCAGTCATATGCATAGCCATATGTAGGTAGATACATTTGGGATTCGTATCGTTCAATCGATTCAAGAAATTCTTAAATCTATACGTTTTGTTACTTCATCAAGTGTTAAAGAAACTATACGAATTTACCTTTTTGAATTCATGCTTTTCTTGAAGAACTAATTTTCGGATAAACACTTCTTTTTAATGCTTTTTGTACAATAATGTTGTACACTTTAACTTTCCTTTGACTTTATTTTTTGAAAAATTCTTTCCTACATACCTTTAATTCTACTACACAAAAAATCAATATTTAATAAAAGGCATTAAACAATTTTTCATTTAAATTTGTTCATTTTCAATTTATTATTCTCAGGGCTGCCACATCCTAATATACTAGAAAAAATTAACCAAAGTTGATTAATTTCTAACTGAAAAAGTGAATGATGTGACTAATGTTGTTTTGAATTCAAAAGAATTCAAACCAATTCGATTTATAACACTTGATAACAATTCAAGTTAAATTTACATGAATCGAAAAAAATGAACTAAATTAAGTAAGTTTAAAATGAGTTGAATAATATAAGGGAATTCAAAAGAATTTGAAGGTCTTCTTGATGAATTAAAGCAAAATTAAACAAAAATCCTTTAATTGAGTCCATTTAGAAAAATTCAAGTGAACTACAAAAATCAAAAGAATTCCGAACAATTCAAAATAATACAGAATTAATAATAATATATAACATTAATAAAGTATGAATTGCAAAAAATATTTGAAAATCTATTCAAATCTTTGAAACTCTACGAAACCTCTCACTTCTTTTACATAAATCCATTAAATATGTATAATAAAATCCCGTGAAATTCTACGAAATCTGATATGTCCTAAGATCCAGGAAAATTTATTTAAAAACCTGGAGAGCTTTTAAAATCTCCTAAAATTGTTGAGATCTTCGAAAATCTTATAAAATCCCTTGTAAACTTTTAAAATACCATAAAATGTCCTGTAAAGTCGTTCTCTATCTTCCGAAATTATAGGACATTCTTTACAATCGCATGATATTTTTTTAAATCCCTTATAATCATTAAAATCCTAGGAAATTCCTTTAAAAAATTTTAATTTCTTGAAAATGTCTTTTTTCAAATAACCTAAAAATATGTATTTCGAAACCCTTGAAATCCCAATAAATTAACCCTCACAGCATGAGAAATCGGCGGAATATCCCATTTATCTACCAGAATATCCTGGGCATATCCCAGGAGATCCTAGAGATATCGCAAATAATATCGTACAGGGCGGAAATATCGATATCCCTGGAATGTCCAAACAATATCCTCAGGATATCCTAATAATGTACCAAATTGATATGCCAAGGATGTTCCCAAGATATCGCAATTTTATAATTTAGTATATTACTGGAAATTCAGATATATTTAATGTCAATTATATTTATATTCAATCGTGCCAATAAAATAAGAAATATTTGAACAATATTGTGTATTTTTCCGGAGATTTCATACAAAGTACAAAATTATAAAATACATAAATGGTAAAGTCCCCTCTAAAGTCACTTTCGGGTAAATTGCATCATGGCTGTCAGTGTGCGAAAACTGTCGCGCAGTAATAAGTGATACTTTAACAAAAGTAAACCATTTCTTGAATATTCGTGACATATTATAATCAATTGTCTTTTATATTATACACACCAACGCGGTACATATTAGTTTGATTTTTTTTTTATCATACAAACTGATTTTGCTGTTGAAAAGTGCAATCTCTAAACTGCACAATTTAGATTTTACAGATACAATAACAGCCAACTTTTAAATTGGTAGAAAGTGAATTGTTTTTCTATTGAAGGTAGGCTCATATTAGTTATGAAAATTATTGACGGTAATAATTTTTTGCTAATTATACTGAGATAGGATTTTGAAAGAAACTGAATATTCGAGATTTGTACAAAGTGGTTTTTTGTGAACAGGATATTTGTGAATCTTGATGTTTTCAGACATTCTGCATTTTTTAATAAATATGCATTTCGGAAATATTGGTTTCCATTTCCAAAATTGTGTATATCCCATACAGGACATTGTTTAGGATATCCCATATCCTGCAAAAATATCCTAGGGATATTCCGCAAGTATATAATTTTTCTGCGAGAGAAAGAAATTAACTGAAAATACCTGTTGGTAATCTTTTGAAATATCCTAAAATATTAAGAAACCTTTGAAAACATTTCAAAAGATTGAAATCAATTAAAAATTGCCTGAACTATTTAAAAATTTCTTAAAATATTTATAATCCTTTAAGATCTTTTGATATACCATGGAACTTTTTAAAGCTCTTGAAAATGCCTTAGAATCATTTAAAACACCATAAAATATTCCAAATCCTTTGTAAACCCACGAAAATATTGAAATTAATAAAAAATTCCTAGGAATCTTTTAAAAATCCTCAAAATATTTCATATCCTTTGAAATCTTTTGAAATATCCTACAATGTTTGAAATTCTATCAAATCTTTGTAAGCAGAGCAAAAACCTTGAAATGTTTGAAAATCTTTCAAATCTTTCAATTCATGAGAATAAATTCTCTGAAATCCATTAAAATATTATAAAATTTCAAGACATTATATGAAATTAAATAATATTTTCTGAAGTACTGGAAAATTTATTACCCCATACAATTTATTTTAAATTACTTAAGATCATTAAAATCCTTAGAAGTTATTTAAAACTTTTTTAATCTCTTGAAAATTCTTTGGAATCTTTTAAAATGCCCTAAAACATTTCAAATCTTTCTCATCTGTTGAAATTCCTTCAAATGATTGAAATTTATTACAAATTTCTTGGAATCATTTAAAACGTCCTAAATACATAAAATGAATTTAGGAAAATTCAGAAATAGGTATAGACCTGAATTCAATAGTTGTTAACCAATGGATTAATTAATTGAAAGAAAATTGACTAAAGTGATATGTTCATTTTAAAAAGTGAGTATAATGACTTTATCTTAAAAAAGTGACTAGAGGGCGGTTTGAGAAAAAAATGGTCTAAATGTGACTATGTGGGAACCCTGATTATTCTTGACAGTTACTTAAGGAACTTCTTACAGAAATTCCCTGACTTTTGCAATTTTCGTTTCAAAATCCCTGACATTCCCTGATTAAGAAAATTCGCAGACTTTTCCCTGATTTCCAGGTTTTCCTTTGGCTGCACAGCAGCCCTATAGACTGCAGTCAAATTATTTTCACTTTGAAACCCCGATTAAGTATTATCCCTAGTATTTCTCTTTTTGTAAAATTCGTTTCTGTAAGTTGAGCATCTGAAGTTATTTCTAAATGCTCCAAACAGTCCAAATAAATGTTTAAAATTTGCATAAAAATGTTGACGCTTTAAATAATTTTATATTGAACATTTGTAATCTATTAGTTATAATTAGTTATATTAGTTATATTAGTTACACATTGAAGCCTTTTAATCTATTATTTAGAATCCAAATGACTTTGGAGAAATTATTATAACAAAAACTGAAAATTCTGAAACCGATTTAAATTCCAGTTTTATTGCTTTAAAATATGGAAAAAAACTTGTTCATAAAAATACAAAATTTAATTCCTTCTATTTTTACTCTAAAATAATTGACTGTCGAAAAGCAATTGTTGTCTGAAAAGAAGAGAAGTATGTATTTGATTAAAAGGAACTTTTAATTCCTAGGTGTTCCCAGAGAGTTGGATAACAGCAGTTAAACTAGTAATTTTGGAAGATGATACTAATTTCATGAAATTACAGTCTGAAGTGGGAATCTTAATTGATACCGCAAAATTGCTGGGACATGTCCATGGACTCGAATAAATATAGTTGGAGGTTTGTGTATGTAAAGATTATAAACTCTCAAATAGATCTAAGCGGTCGTTTCCCCATTGACTATCATGTACGCGTTTTATGCGCGTAACCAGAGTTTGCAGGATATGTCCGCATGCGGTTATGGTTACGCTGGCAGGAATAACGGTATAACGGTGTTCTGAGCAGAACAGCTTGCTGATGTAATTTCACTCTAGAAATCCTCCTGGAGGAAAGAAAACTCTCCTTAGGTTGTGGTCAAAGAATAAAATAGAAAATTCATTTCTAAATACTTTAATCAACATCATCCAACGCTAATAATTAGAGTACCCACAAAAAGGTGTTTTTGTTTTAATTCTTCAAACGCTACCCTCTAAATTTATAGCTTTTGGTAAAAAAATTCTGCCATTTATTTTTGTTGATAAAAAATATTTCAGAGGTTCCGCTAGGCCGTTTTAGGTCTGAAAATAAATTTTCATAGTTTTCAATTTAAGAACAAATACAAAATTCAATTAAAAGGAAAAAGATATTTCACCCCTATGAAGTATTTGCTATTTATTTAAAAACATAATCCCTAAATTTTATGTTACAACCAAATTTTTTGAAGATATCATTGTGCTTAAAATACTAAAATTTGTAATGAAATTACATGCGAGTACTCACTTTAGGGATCAAAAATAGTGTCACAAATGTTTAAAAATAGTTTCAAATTAGTGACATAAAATTTTTCAATTAGGCTTCAAGAGCAAGCTTCAAGTTGTTCCCTTTTTCTCATTGTCACGCTTAAATTCGAACTAAAGTAATAGAACGCAATAAGAAATTTTAACTAGTTTTGGTTGGAGGTTCATTCTTTTCGGTAGAGAAGTTTACTATTAAATTTTTGGTTAAGTACTCATTGGGAGGGGGAGGGGGGTTATTATTTGCTTCGAAGTTGAATTATATTTTTGATAATTTAAAAATTGGATTATTTTTTGTTCAGGGATCATTCACAAATTATGTAACATGTTTTTCTTTTGTTTAAATAAAGATGAGCATATAATTTCTGTGAAGTGAACAGCGACACAGCAATATAGAAAAAAGATAAACGCTTTACGCAATTTGTGAATGATCCCTTACTAGCAAACAATTGTTGATTGAAAATTCAACATTTTTGTTAAACATTCATCTTTTTGGTTTTAAAATCATTTCATTCTGTAGAAATTTCCTATTGCTTTTTATGTTTTGTTAAAAATACAACTATCTGTTTAAAATGATGTTTTTTTGGTTGAAAATGACCTTTTTTGTTGAAAATTCAACATTTTCGTGAAAAATGTAATTATTTGATTAAAAATTCATGTACTTTGTTGGTTAAATATAACTGCTTTTTATTTTTTATATAAATGTTTTATTGTTGAAATATCATCTCATTAGGTTGAAAAATTAACACCTAATTGAAAGTTGAACTACTGTCTTATAGGTTTACTTTTTGGTTAAGATTCATAATTTTAGTAGAAAATTCTTTTTTGTTTTGTTAAAATTAATTGGTTTGTAGAAAGCTCATATTCTCGGGTTAACAATTCAACGGTTTTGTAGAAAATTCGTATTTTCGGGTCGAAATATCGACAATTTCGTAAAATAAACTTAACTATTTGGTTGAAAATTAAACTGATTTGTTGACAATTTTTCCTTGGTTAAGATATCAACTATTACATTTTTTGTGAAGAATTCATATTTTTTTGCTTAAAAACCTACTTAATTGGATCTTGAACTACTTTGTTAATTCATAAGTGATTATTTAGCTTTTTGTATTTTTGTAAATAGAAAATTCAGAAAAATAATTTTCAGACTCATACGGCCTAGAAAAACATCTAAACAATGTCTTCTTTATTCATTATGTGTCCCTTAAGGGTTTACATGACTTCTATTACTTACAATACCTATCGCCTGCATATTTAATAAGATCTTATCCTTACTATTTACAATTATTTAAAACTATAAACAGAAATGGGCCACCTCTAAACAATTTTTTCTTTAAGAAAATTTAAGGTAGTATTTCTTTACCAAAAGGAAGAAATTTAGGGGGTATAAGCGTTTGCAAAATTAAATTAGGAAAATTCTATTCTATGAAAGTTTTTAATTTTCGATTATCTGATTATCAATTTAAATTAATCAATATGGGATAAAAAAATTTTTTTATCTCTTTAAACTCGAAGCTTTCCAAATTAAAAAAAATATATAAGTCGTGAAACACGGACTTTTTAATTATTTGTATTATTATTGTATTATTATTATTTCTTTGATAAAGGTTTTAACAAATGGTGGTTTATTTAAATGTAGGTTTGTTCAATTCAAATAAAATTTGATAGATTTAAAATAAAGTTAGTTTAACTCAAATAAGCATTTGTTTAAATCGAACAGCATGAAAACAAATTTCTTTATAAGAAACAAACCACAAATTTACTCAGTGTATTTTTCGGAAACTTTAAGTTAACAAAAAAAATTGTGAATCCCTTTTAAAATTACGCTTAAAGCACAGTTTTTACAGGAATCTTTATGACCAACAGTTATAAAGTTTCATCCTTCCGAAATTGGAGTTTTTAGTAAAATAGCAAGCCTAAAATCGAGTAAAAAAGTCACGTACGTGCAATCGGGCATGCCAAATGCTCATTGCCATGATTCACGAAAGTGCATAGTTTGTTTGCTTGGATTTATAATCGTGGGAAAGTATTATACTATAGAATGCTCAGATATATTTATTCGAGAATAGAATCGTACACTTCCAACCATTATAAGATTAAAATTCCTCTGCTAGTTTGTTAGTAAATTTCGATTCCACACCTTAAAAGTAATGAATCAGAACTATCAAACCATAATTGAAGTAAATCAAAGAATCGATTAATCGTGAATATAAATTAATCTATTCAAAGATGCAATGAGTTTAATTTCTCTTTATTTGATTTCAATAAATAAACTTATATAAATTTGAGACCGTACTTTGAAAACTTTGTTAATATTTCAAGAACATAAAAAATACATTTTCATTATATTATAATACACTTTTTTAGAATCATTGACAATTATAAATTTAAATAAAAATCGTTTTAATTATCAACAACTTTAGTTAGAAACATTTTAGATTTAGGCGACGAAACTAAATTTTTTATTTTAAGAAAGTACATTAAATAGAAATTAAAATGAAATTTTTTGATTTTAAATAGTTTAATTAACAATGCATTAAACAATTTTTTAAAGCGATTTAAATGTACTTAAAAGAATTGAGATTTTAAAGGGTTTGAACATCAAAAAGTTTCAGTATCACATCTCATGGTAAATACAATTTTTTCGAATTTTAAATTAAGTTCGGATTCCTTTAAGGTGGCTTGGGCGTTTGGTGCCGTACAATGTGGGGAGCACTGTGGGGGCTATCTATCATGCGATCAGTCTTTATTTGAATTTTATTGATATACGCATATTATAATGTCATCTTAATAAAAAAGTAGAAAACGACCAAA
>NC_046663.1:87887645-87890987 GCF_010883055.1 Belonocnema kinseyi
AAATCTGATATCTTATTTTTTTTTACAAAAAATTCTTTTAAATGTCGATCAGGTGGATAAAAGTGGCGCATCCAGCATATTAAAAAATGCTCTTTGAGTGAATACTTCAAATAATCAGTTTCTGACACTTTATAAGTCCAAAGTAACGCGTTAACGTTACTGTTGCTACCTTGAAAATTAGAATGCGTTACCGTTGTATCATTTTTCAAAATTTATAAATACCTTTTTGAAAACTTTGAAAAATATCAATGTACCGACCCAAATTTATATACGGAAGTATACGCCTACAACAATCATCTGAAAAGAGTGTATTCATAGCAAGAGTGTACTTTTTTTAATCTAGCTTGCATACATTTTCAGGAATAAAAATTAGGAAGATTTCCAATATAAAGACTTTCTAGTTGGAAAGAATCCAAATTAGAAAAAGAGGATTCAAAAGTTGGGAGATTTAATAGTTTACAAATTTTAGAAAGCCTCGAAACTTAAGGTATTCAATTTTGTGAGCTATTAAGTTTGAAATAATATTAATATTTATTTAATGCAAGGCTTCCAAATTTTCAAGCTTTTATATTTTAAGATTTAATCAGATAAATTCTACGGCTCTCTAATGTCTACTAGTATTTCGTTTTTAAACTGTGAACTCTATCAAATTTGAAGTTTATCAATTCCGATGCTATACAATTTTTAGGCTTTTAAATGGGCGATTGAAATTCGATGGTTTTAAAATTTGAACGAAATTTGAACGCATCAATGTATAAAAGCCTTCGAATTGAAAATTGCAATTTTTTTCATCCATTGAAAAGTTCATACTTTATTTTTCTAAATTGGATTTTCAAGATATTCGAATTTCTAAGAATCCCTACTTGGAAGTGTTCGAATTCTACAGAGATACGATATTAAAAGCTTTCGAGAGGAAATCTTTTTAAATTTTTATTTCAAAATTTGGAAGCCTTGAAATTCGGAACAACACATTCGCGTGCCAAAGCTTTAAATTCAAAAGCCATCCAAATTTCTAGATCGCTGAATTCGATATTTATAACAATTTTAATCATATTATTTTTTTTCTATAATTTTTTAGTTATATTTTAGAGATATGTATGATGTTTTTAAAATATCTGAATTTGAAATCTTAAAATTAATACTTTTAAAATTTGAAAATTTTTCAATCTAAGAAGATTAAAAGTGGAAAGTCAAATTTTTAAGCTTTGGAACTTAAGAAGTATCGAAGAAAAACTTTTAAATCTCGAAGGTTTAAGGGTAGGCAAATTCGAGAGGATTTAAATTTATGAGGATTAATATCACAACACTTCGAAATTAAAATAGATCATTTTGTGCAGTCCCTCTTATTCTTCATGTACATTACAAAATTCTGATAATAGTTTATTTTTAGAAACTGGAATTGGAATTCGAAAGACAACCAAATTTGAAAGAATTCAAATTGGAAAGCCAACCAGACTTAAAAGGTAACAAAGTTGAAAAGTTTTCGAGTTTTAAAGTTTTTCATATTGGAAAATATAGAAATTTGAAATCCTGGTGGTGGGAAAAATATTGGAAAATGTTCAAGCTTGAAGGCTTTTGAATGTGAAGGATTCCAAATTTAAAAGTCCAAAATTCGAAGGAAAGTGAAAATTACAAGCTTTAAAATTGGATTGATTCCACATTTGAAAACCTTCAAATTAAAAAAATTTCAAATTCGTAGGGCATGCAATTTTTGTACGTTTGAGTTTTGTATCTTTCTAATTTTGAAATGGTTGAATTTAGAAAGACATCTACATATATTAAGTATTTTTTAATCGACTGTCCACTTAGATTCAGGGATGCTTGGCTACTATCTACTTTTGACAATAAATTTCTTCTTTTCCTTGCTATCATAAAATAAAAATGTGATAAGATTTAATTTTAGGAACTGGATTTCCTTAGAAATAAGAATTTAAAAACGTAGAAAAATATAAAACTTCCTTTCGACTATTTTGTAACCTAGTCTCGAATAATTATAGTTTCTATCTAGATAAACTTGATTACATGTGTGCCATAAATAATTCCTCTAGATTTCTCTTTTACAATAATTCTTTTTGTAAGTTTACGACAGTTACTTCAGAAACTGTCAAGCCAGCGAACGAAACTCAATTACAAGTTTCTAATCGTGAAATTGCCAGTGAATATTGATTTACTGACTAGTGGGAAATATTGAAACGAAATCCTTTATTTACAAGTTATTTTAATACCAGAAACTATCCTTCTCTAAAAAAAGAGGAGTGTCACGAATATCTCGAAAGCATTGTTGTCGTTTTTTCACAATGCCGATTGAATAAAAAGAAAGGTTGTCCAATTCACACACCTAATGAAGAATTCAGTTTCAGATGTAGGGTTAAGAAAAACGTGACATTGCATGATAAATCTGACAAAAACGTAAGATTTATTAATTTCAAATTGTATTTAACCAAAGCCAGGTGTATTCAATCGTATTAAAATTTGAATATAGCTGGAGAAAATGTAATTTTATTGTAAAATATCAATCAAAAACTTTATTTTCACAACACGTGAAATTGTTGCATTGTTCAATTTTTTCCATTGCATTACTTAAATTTAAATAATATTTTTTAACCCGAAAACTTATACCCTGGTGTTAATTTTTTTGATAAATCTTTCTTAGGGAGACAATTTTGTAATCTGTTCCTATGTTTTTTTAGTATTCTAAAAGTTCCAAAATAATAATTTTCAAAACTGATAAAAATTTCTATTGGTAGGTTGAAAAATTTTGTGCGATCAGGTTAAAGTTAACTTTTGTTATTTGATATAGCACTAAATTTGAATTTTAAGTATTTGTTTAATTTAATTTTCATCATAACAATGTCTTTAGTTTCAAGTTTACTAATTAAAACGTATAAATTTAATTAATGAGTTCTGTAAATTGACTTACAACAACCAAAAATTTATAAATACTCATTATTCTGGCAGTTATGAGACTTGAAAATGCTAAAATATTTTAATAATTTATTTATGCTATTTTCAACACTTATTGTGCAAAATAAAGTTATCGTATAGTAGCAAAAGATGTAATGTGTTATAGTAATTTTGGAGGTAAATTTATATTCTATTTTTCTTCCTAAGAGGTATTCAATATTAATCTTAAAGAATGTTAATTATAAACGTTTTAAATGGAATTATTCGAAAAAAATATTCAATGGAAGTGGTTTTAAGTACGAAACATTTAAATGGAAAAATTTCTACTACGGAAAATTGGAAATTAAGGTGGCTTGGGCGCTTTTTAAAAAAATCACAGGCAGTTCTGAAAATTTGATATTATCGAAAGAAAATATACTAGATCACTTTGCAAAAAAG
>NC_046663.1:87891087-87892764 GCF_010883055.1 Belonocnema kinseyi
TAATTTCAAAACATTTTTATTCCATGAAACTTTTCTTTAAACTTTCAAAAGGTTTTGAGAAAAACAAAGATGATGGAAAAAACCAATTTTTGGGACATTTTTTCATTTTGTCCGCCATTTTGGAAGAAAAAACATATATATATATTTTCAGTTATATATTTTATAGAATAGAATCAAACCGAAGGGCCTATGACAAAGCCACCGAACGCCTCCTCGGGTTGCGGATAGAGGGTCCCTGTACCAAGGGTTTCTGCTGAATATGGTTACAAAAATAAATAGGCAGTCGCGGACAATTTCCACGGGTGGTCCCGAAGGAATTAACCCCCAAGCGGAGGTGTGAAAACCGTGCCGAAAGCTGAATGACACCTGGGTGAGGTATCTAGAACGGTGACTCTGGGATACCAGGCGACCTCTCAGTGTACGCAGCCTTATCCTTGCATGCGGGGCTCTACAAGGATGGACGAACCCCTTTCCCTAGCTTCTCATGGGAACAACAATGGCAACACCAAACATAGTTGTAGTAAGTGCGGTTCAAAACAACAGAACGCGCAGGGCTCCCGACAATGGGTCGGCCAACAATGCCGACCAATCTAGAGCTGGGGGAGCCAATGAAAATGGATTCAATGCGATGGATCGGCGGGATCTCGCGACCTTTGGGTGGACGGAGCGACTGAATCATGACTTGCTAGAGTGCTACGCTGCGAATGTCTACTCTACCACAGCTAGAACAAGCCGGCAACAGAGAAGGAGAGGCGACACTAAGACCAACCGCGGGCAGGCATCCAATAGATGAAGGGCGATGCTTTACGACCCGGAGAAACATCAACACCAAGGTTTCTCTCAAGCCTAAAGATCTGGCTGAAATGGATGACGAGCTTCGTGGACATTTTACCGCCAAGGTTCGAAAGTTCGCGCGCAAATTCCGGACCCGTTATCACACACTTAACAACTCAAAGCTGCTGACCATCAGGCAGCATATTGTTGAGAGAATACGGATACTATCTGACGCTAAGAGAAATCTAGAGCGTAGGGAAAGGTGGGTCAGGGAAAATCAACAGTTTCTCTCTGACCCATCTCGACTCTTCCAAGACCCTCCAGTTATTGTCGAACACTCACCCAAACCAGAGGAGGTCGAAGTATTTTGGAGAGAAGTCTACGAAGTTCAGCATAGACTGGACGAAGACTCAGAAAATATAAATAGCTTCAAAGAATTATGTGTTGCCCTCCTAACACCTGATAAAGAATGCCCACCCATCACTACCGAGAAGGGGACAAAAGTATTAAGAGGGATGAAGAACTATTCCGCACTGGGACCAGATTATATCAAAACCTTCTGGTGGAAGAAGTTTTCTTCAACCCATCAGCATTTGGCCCGTATTTTCACCTCATATTTGAAGTCGGAAGAGCCGGTTCCAGAGTGGTTGGTGAAAGGGCGCTCAATACTCCGGCCGAAAATAGGCAATTTAACTGACCCGAAGAATTACAGGCCAATAACTTGTCTGAACACAATTTATAAGATATTCACAGCTATCGTAAATGATAGGATTGTTCGGGCAATTGAACCTGTGTGGCAAAAAATGTATGAACAACGAGGCTCAAAGAAAGGCGTAGCCGGATGTCGGGAAAACCTGCTCATCGATAGATGTGTCTGCAAAGATGCAGCATTCTACCAGCGTG
>NC_046663.1:87892864-87894334 GCF_010883055.1 Belonocnema kinseyi
AGCACTTCGCCATTCCGACGAGTACTTGTGCGGCAAACCTGCAGATCGAAAGTACAAGGTCACTCATGTATTTTACATGGACGATCTTAAGATCTATGCTAACAACAGAAAGCAACTGCATCTAGCTCTGGGGATTGTCGAACGATATACTAAGGAAATTGGAATGGAATTTAGGTTAGACAAATGCGCCAAGGTTTATTTGAAGCGAGGAAAACTTCATGGCATCCCTGAAGATCCTGAGCTCGTTGATAGAAGCGCCATACGACACCTTTGCGCTGGAGAGACTTATACATACCTGGGCGTGCCACAGAGCCGCATTCAGGATGTGACATCTATAAAGGATACTCTCCGAAGCAGATACAAACGTCTCATCCGACAGATTTGGTCTTCCGAACTGTCGGCGAGGAACAAAGTATCTGAAACGAACATGCTTGCCGTCCCGGTGCTACTCTATTCATTTGGAGTAGTTTCGTGGACGAAGAACGAGCTCAGATCCCTTGATATCGGGACAAGAAATGTTATGCACATGAACAAAAGCATGTATCTTAAGTCTTCCGTTCCGCGACTGTACATCTCACGCCGTCAAGGGGTCGCGGAATATTGAGTCTTGAATGTCTTCACAACAGGATTATTCTGGGTACAGCACATAGAGTTGCAAATGGAAGAGACCCTTTTCTTAAAATGGTCAGGAATCACGAAGAAGTGGGCAAAAGAGCGTTTCTGTTCAAAGCAGCGGAGGAGGCGGCTGAAACACTCGGAATTGACTTCAGTATTAGGGGTGAGCGAAGTGCATCAAATATTATCTATCTCGAGTACTCACTCCTGAAAGCTTTGATTAAGAAAGCACAAGAGAAAAACTTTCGTGAACAGCTCCTCGATAAGAGAATGCACGATATCTTCCACAGAAATGTGAAGGATCAGTCAATGTCTTGTGAGCTAACGTTTGCTTTCCAATGCGGCACTAAGAGTGCTTTATTACCACCTCTGTCACTCTTACGGCATTAATCTTAATATCGCTCCTCGAAATGCTCCTAGGGAAGTTGAGTCAATTGACGAGAATGGGAAGTGCCGCATATACTGGAACTTTATATTCTCGACGATTGTTTCTGTTGCTCACTCGAGGCCTGACATGGTTCTTCTTGACTTCGAGAAGCGAACCATGTTCGTTGTCGAATTTTCGGCACCAGTTGACAAAAACATCATAACCAAGGAGAATGAAATGAAAGAGAGGTATCGAGACCTTATAAGGGAGTTGCAACGATTGTACCTAGAATATTCTGTTAAACTAATTGTCCTTATCATCGGTGCTCTTGGAGGTGCCAAGCTTTCACTTGCTAATGGCCTAAAAAGCATCCCTGCGTGGCAACTATATGCTAAAACACTTGCGGGAAAAATGCAGAAGGCGGTTGTCCTTGGGTCGCTCCGTGTTCTTAGGGTGCACGAGGCTTTTGCTGGATCGTCGTATTGATT
>NC_046663.1:87894434-87903801 GCF_010883055.1 Belonocnema kinseyi
CAACGGATATTAGACTATCTCTTCTGGAATTCACCCATTTGAAAATTTTGAAAAATATGAATGTACCTAAAGTTTCATTCACGAGTGTAAAATTGAGGTAAGTATGGTAGCATGGTAGGATAACCGCTGTGCCTACACAAATACATTTTCTGTACATAATCAAATGGTATGTATAATATTTTGTCTACACAAAACATATTCTGCCCATAAATAGTCACTATTTTCTTCGGAAAATATTCTCAAAACCTTGTACGCGTAAATATTTTTCATATATAAAATATATTCTACGCTAAATAATAAAAAATGTAAATAAAATATTTTTTATGCAAGTAGATCCTACAACCAATGAAATGATAATCTCTCAATTCATTTAAATATTGTTCCTGCTCCAGGGAAAATATTCTCGGTGAAGATATTCAACATAGAAATATTCTATACCAAAATATTAAGTATAAAATTTTTCCTACATAAAGCAGATTTTACAGAAAATTAAAAAATTTTGTTTAAGTCTACTTTTATATTTTTGGTACAGAATTGATATCTTTTGGTTAAGTATTCAACAGTTTGATTCCAAATTTGATTTTTTTTGTTGAAAATCGAACTATTTTGCTAAAAACTCATATTATTTGGACGAAAAGTCAACTATCGGTTGAAAGTTGAAATACTTTGATAAAAATGTATTCTATTGGTAGAAGGTTCGACTATTTTGTCGAAAATTCGTCTTTTTTTATTGAAAATTAATTTTTGTTACCAAAAATTTAACTATTTCATTTTTGGTTCAAAATGTATTGTTTTTAGACCCAAATTAATTTTTGTAACTGATTTTTATAGAAAATAAAAAAATGTTCTTGAAAATTCTTCTGTTTTTTCCTCTTATTTCACTTTTTTAAAATTAAAATCCCTTTTTAACATTTTAATTAATACATTTTCGTTGCAAATATATTTTTTTAAAAAGAAAATTCAACTACTTGACTGGAAGTTGAAACTCCCTTCCTCCCTTGCTAAACTATTTTGTTAGACAACTCGTTTTTTTGTTGGTTAAAAATTAATTTTTTTACATGAAAATTTAACTATTCCATTTGTTCAATTTCGCTTGTTTGAAAATTAGACCATTTGGTAAAAAAAGTATTCTTTTTTACTTGAAATCCTTAGAGCTTTTATATTGAATCCAATATGGTACGTAAAATAAGAAAGAGTATGAAGTCTGCTTTTATATTTCTCGCGGCGAACAAATTTGTTTAAACTCTGTTTTGTGTAGGAAAAGTTGTGCAAATAATATTTGAGTAAAAAGTATTATATATATACACACATACACAATATTTTGGTGTACAATATTTTTAGAATATTTATTCTTGAAAAAATAATTACTTTTTATTTGTTTTTAGGATATATTCTGTGTAGAAGATATTATGTGTATGAGAAGGATACTCATTATCTTTTGTCTACAATGTATTCTGTGCACAATAGGGTAGTCAAAATTTTCTCTCTCAAAATTTCATGCATATCGCCGCCAAAACTTATGAGAGATTCCGCAAGACCTATGAAGTTCAGGACGTATTTCCCATAAGAAAAAAATACGTATTTGTACATTTTATTCAGAATCGTCAATATTAGGTACATATAGTTGAAACTCAAGGTTTTGATTTTCACAACTAGCCATAGAATAATAATTAAAAATTAATTTGTAATGTCACTACCAAAAGTATGTTTTATAGGGTCCAAAAAAAACCGTAAGTAAGAAATTTGATTTTGCCAGATTTTGGTGCTTATTATGATTTTTATTTTTTTTTAACGCCAATTATTTTTAATGCATAAAATATTACTTTATATTGATAGTTAGATGTTTTAATAATTTTTTAAAACCATTTATTATTGTATATAGCATTTTTATCTCAGAATAGAGTTAGAAAGTTGCAGTTTTTTCCAGAATTTTTCAACTTTTCAGTTACAACGAAGTAATGATCAATTATATTTAATAGAAATAATTGTTTGAACTAGTAATTATTATTTACACCAATGTTCTCTTAGAATAATGCTAGAAAGTTGCCTTTTTTCTGAAATTATTTACTTTTTCACTTAGAACAAGGTCAGGGACGTGTAAACCGTTTCCGGTGGATTTTACTGCATGGTAAAAAATATTTTTTTCTAATACGGAGACAAGGGTCAACTGAATATTTAACGGAGATGAGGAAGAAACTTTATTGCTACACGTTGAATAAATATTTTACCTGCTTACGTACTGTACGCGTTTTAAACAATTATGTTTGTGACTTTTCTATAATTATTACCTCACTCACATAAGTCAAAAGTGGACATAAAGGTAAAAATTTCAGAAAAAAACGCAATTATCGAGCATTAATATATAAGAAAATTACTATAAACAATAATAATTTGCTTAAATAATGATGTTTAATAAATTTCATTAATTATTTCTAGCAATTATCTAACAGCATATAGTTAAAGGGTTGCAACACAGAAAGTGCAATTCTTAGTTTAAATAAAAGATAAAAACATACTAGCGAGATATTGAGTTACTACATTGGGAGAAAATGAGGTTCATTAAAAAAAGTTAACCAATTTCGAAGAGTCATTCAAGAATTTGCTGGTTCAAATTGGATGGGGTTTGAAAATCTTTTTTGGATAGCGATTAAAAATCTATTTTTCAATTTAAAAAAAAAATAAAAACTTGCTCCCGAGATATAGGGAGGCTGGTTAAAGATAACAAGTTTTCATTCAGAAAAATTATTTTTTTCCGGAAAAATAAAGATTTAGTGTGACAGTATCGCATTGCAACATGCGATTTTTCGTTGAAAGGTCTATAAAAAGATGAAAGGTATATGTTTCTTTATAAATGAATGACAATAATTTAAAAAAAATCTTTTCTGATCATCAAGAAAAAAGTTAAATTAAAAAACCTTATAAATGTGGCTTTTGGTAGAAAATGAAGATTTTATGTTGGTTATCTAGTTCTATACTGCAACTATTCAATTATAAACAATAAAAATTTGTTTAAACAATCAGGTTTGTTAAATTGCACTCATTATTTACCTCTCTCTGAGTGAAAAATGGACAAAAAGTCGAATTATCAGAGGAAACCGCAAACTTTCTAGCATTATTCAAGGAGAATCTTATTAAAAGTAATAATAAATTGTTCAAAGAATTATTCTTATCTTGAATTAATTATAATCTCTCTATAATTGAAAAGTTGAAAACAAGCTGGAAAATTTGGGGAAAAAACCGCAACTTTCTCACTATATTGGGAATGGTGGTTGACCATTTCGCAATCTGGTGCCGGAAACCGGAACTATAAAGAGTAGGTCGAATTTTAAAGATGCATTTTAACTTTTGCATAAAAAAGTTTTTATGATTTTTGTTGTGAAGTTTAAAACAATGCTTAAATAATAAAGGTAAATCCTTATCCACAATTAAGCGTTTTAGACAGAATTTCCATCTCATGCAGCGAAAAATCACATTTTTTTCAAAGAAGTTTTTCTAAAAGAAAACAATTGTTTTACTATGTCATGTAAGTTTTAATGTAGTGTAAGCTTAAATGACCTTTAATTAATGTATGTAGCGAAAAATTGTATCCAGATTATGCAAAGAATATTAATAATAGACGATCGGAATTGAAATACGAATTCTAACCTAACTTTTAAATCAGATTCTTTAGGTAGTAAATATTTTATGTATAAATTAATAAAAATTTATTTTGAGTTCATGTTTGCTTCGAATAAGTTTATTTAATTTTATAATGTGTTGCCACGAGATGGCGTATCGCAGTTTAACCATGCCCAATTCTAAAAGAAAATTTGCTAATAAAAATAATGAATATTTGAAAAATGCATGTGAAAATATAACAATCAGTAGAAAGTAGTATTTTATGAATTAAAAATCATTTACATTTTTAAAAATGCAAAAAATCATAATTAGCGCCAAAAAATAGCAAAATGCATTTTTTCACTTTGTGAGTTTTTTTAGAACCCTATATAACAGACTTATGGGGTGATTAAAAAAATTATTCATTTTGTATTTAATAGCTTATTGTGAAGATAAATGATAAGTTTGGACTCGATTAACATAAAATTGTCGATTTTAAATAAAATTTTCAAAAACGTATTTTTTGTTACACATGCACGGAATGGTCGCTTTTCGAGGCATGTAGAGCGTGCAGGAAGTGACAAACTTAAATTGATTAGTTGCCATAAATTACTGATAAATTACCATAAATTACCGAAATTTTCCGAAAACTTTAAATACCAGATATTTTATCAATTTTCGAAAAATTTTCGATTTCGTCCATTGCAAAAGCTTTGAACACCGTCGATTCTTTTTTCAGAAAAATTTCTCGTAACTTTTGATATCCAAAAATTTCCGTTAATTTTTAGTAACTTCACCATAAATTATGAAATTTTTTAGCAAAATTTGTTTCTACTGTTTGTCAAATCGATAATTACCTGAATTTGTTGCAAAAATATCGTGTACAACAGGTGTTATATAACTCGTGTAGAACTGCCTACTTTCCGCATTTGTAACACAATATACTATTGTCTTATGGAAAATAAATGTTAAACTTCATTGGGCTTCCAGAAAGTTTAAATATCATTTTTAAAAAACGCATTTATTTTGGTGTGGATTCGTACAAATTTGGGGAAGATTTGCATGAAAATTCAAGAGCAAAAAAATTAGTATGCATTTATGGACCACTCTAGTCCCAGGTTTAATGGAAGCAAAGGATGCTACTCGGTATGGTAATAGGAACTGGACAAAATTGGCCACCTGACTTGTGACGATCTAAATCTAGTGTACATAAGTGCATCGTTGAGTCTAACCTGTTGAAGATCTCCTTAAGCTCGTGCTCGGAGACGAATTGACCGAGGTTCGCTACGAAGAGGGTGGAGCAGGGAGCATTGCTGACGGCGATGCTTGGTTGAGACGAAGAAGAACCTACAGGCGACGCCAATGCTGGAGACGGTAAAAAGTGCGGTAACGAGGCGTGTATCGACGTCAACGTAGTTGGATGCGGTAGCGACATAGGAGCCTGAAAACAAAAAAAAAACAGAAACCATCTATCATTAATTTTTAATTCAACTAAAAAATAAACTACTGCAACATTTTTTTATTCATTATACTCTCTCATTCGTTTTAACTAGTTTATAAAATTGTTTGCTTCAAAATTCTTTTCGTATTTAAAATTAATTAGCCTTGAAACACTTTACCAATTTTAATTAAATGAGATCCCATTCACTTAACCCATTAACGACCAAAGCTATCAATTTTATAACATGAGTTTGACCGCAAAATTTATGGGTATAACAAAACAATAAATAGATCAAAAGTACTGTTTCTTATGTTTTTGGATGAGCTAAATTCGAATCCGTGGTCAAAATTAGAATATTTTGACTTCAAAATTAAATATGGCGGTTTTTGTATACAAAAATAGTGAAAAATGTTTTATTTTTATAATTTTTTTCAGGCATAAAACGCTTTAATATCTTAAAATTTCTTCAACCATCGGTGCACAAATTTCTTAAACTTAACCAAAAATTTAAAAATGGTGGACAAAATGCAAAAATGTCCCAAAAATTAGTTTTTTCCATCATCTTTGTTTTTCTCAAAAACTTTTGTATGTTTAAAAAAAAGTTCCATGGAATAAAAATGTCTTGAAATTAACCATAGAACACTATGAATTTTTTACATTTTTTCTACAAAATCTGAAAAATTTCATAGTGTTCTATGGTTAATTTCAAGACACTTTTAATCTATGGAACTTTTTTTTAAACTTTGAAGTTTTTGAGAAAAACAACGATGATGGAAAAAACAGTTTTTGGGACATTTTTGCATTTTGTCCGCATTTTTGAAGAAAAAACATATATATATAAATTGTCTGTTAAAGTTTAAGAATTTTGTGCATCGATGGTTGAAGAAATTTTAAGATATTAACGCGTTTTATGTTTGAAAAAAAATTATAAAAATAGAAAATAAAACATTTTTCACTATTTTTTATGCAAAAACCGCCATATTTAATTTTGAAGACAAAATATTTGAATTTTGACGACGGATTCGAATTTAACTCACCCAAAAACACAAGGAACAGTACTCTTGATCTATTTATTGTTTTGTTATACCCATATATTTTGTGGTCAAACTCATGTTATAAAATTGATAGCTTTGGTCGTTAATGGGTTAAACTGTAAACATAATCCCCAGGATAAATCTTGACTGAATAAATATTTTTTTTAATAAGATCAAATTTCGTTTTATGATTATTATTTTAGGAGATTTTGGAATATTTCATATTTAATAATGAATTCTTGAAAGCAGATGAAGGATAAATGCGTAAAAGAGATTTTGTAAAGTTTCCAGTTTTGTCCTGTTACCCTTATCGGAACGTCCCTGATAAGTTTGAATTTGAAAAGAGAATATTATTTCAGTGTTTTCAAAGTCATTCCTTCAAAGGATGAATTTTTCAGAGATATTTATGCAGGGTGTAATCTACATGGGTATATTACAGGCTTTGAAAGAGACTCTACGAAAAAAAAACCCGAAAAAAAGATGATTATCAAACACACAACTTGTTAAATAGGTCTACAGACTTCACACTCTTTCCCCTATTCCCATCTTTTCCCTTTTTTAAAAGAACTTCTGTTTTTTCACCTGTTTTTTTTTCATGGAACTTCTCTTTTTCTCCCTTTTATTATTTTTTGGTAAAATTTCGAGCTGAATTAATAGAACATTATAAGAAAATCCAACTATTTTTGGTACAGAAGTCATCTTTTGTGGTTGAAAATTAAATTAAACCATTCGAATGAAAATTCAACTTTGCAGGTTTAAAATTAAACTATTTCGTTTATTATTACTCTTTTTTTAAAACTTAATTTCTTTTGTTAAAGATTCAACTATTTTAATTTAAAGTAATGTTATTTGGTCGAAAATTCACCTATTTTGTTCAAAATTGGTCTGTTTATATATTTGATATTTAGCTGAAAGTAAACTAATTTGTTTCAAATTATTTTTTTTTTGGTTGAAGATTCATCTCTTTTGTTCAAAAGTTAATTATTTTCTGCAGAAAACTTTTTTTTTTTTGTTGAATGCGTTTTCTTATTTGAGAATTAATTTTTTTAACTGACAATCTTAATTATTTTGTTTCTGGTGGAAAATTGATATTGCTGATTAAAAATGATTCTTTTCTAGTAGAAAACTCAATTATTTGGTTCAAAATTAATTGCTTTGCTGGAAATTCGCCTTTTTGGTGAAAAATTAATCTTTTTTGGTTGAAGATTCAACTATTTTGTTGAAAACTCATCGTTTTTAGTCGAATTCAATTAGTTTTTGTATAAAATTGAAATATTCTTTGGTTTAAATATCAACTGTTATATTTTTCGTTGAGAATTCATTCTTTTTGGTTAAAAATCCAACTAATTGATTGAAAGTTGAACTACTTAGTAAAAAAATCATTACTTTTTTCGTTGAAGATTCATCATCACGAAAATTCATGTCTTCTGTTAAAAAATTGTGTTTTTTACTTAAAATTAACATCTTTTTTGGTTGAGGATTCAATTATTTTGTTGAAAATTCGAATTTTTTAGTCGAATTAAACTGTTTTTCATAATGAATTTAATAATTTTTGGTACACATATCAACTATTATATTTTTCGTTGAAAAATTATTAATTCGGTAGAATTATCTTTCATTGTTGAAAATTAAACTATTTGGTTAAAAATTCATCTTTCTCGGAGAAAAATCAAATTTTTTGTCAAAAATTCTTTATTTTGGGTTGCAAAGTCAACGGTTTACTAACAAATTCAGTATCTTTGTAACTGAAATATAACAAATTTAAAGCGTTTCATATGGAATTTAATATGGTACCTGCATTTATTTCATTCAAAAAAGATTGAATTCACTATTATTTCCACATTCTCCTAAAAAAATCACCCTATTTTCTCAGTTTTGAGATCATTTTTGGCTGTGAAGTCTGTATATATTTAAAATTAAAAAAGCATTCATTTAGAAACATTTCGAAGAAGTCTGATTGATTTTTAATTATGATACCGTTTAATTTTTTTAACAGTTATCAAACATTCCTCCTGGTAAATGAAATTCCTGAAATCCAAGTTAGTAAACATTACTTTTGTATTTAATCGTGTAAAATGTTTTGTTTGAGAATTTCGTTTTGGGTTTTGCGTTACATCAGCGGAATAACTGCTGATATAGCAAGAGTCAGAGGTGATTGAACGTTATTTTTCCAATTCTCTTTGGTGTAAGTATATAGAAAAAAGAAATAAAATTCCGAAGCCTGATGTAGTATGTACGAGTATAACCATCATGTGTCACTAACGTGCATCGGGGCGCTCGTCGGCGGCTCCAGAGCTTTGTCTGCAGATAGTCAAAGATAGGAACGTACGGGGACCTGAGGATGTAATGCGGGATGAACCAGTGTTGCATGTTGAAGGGTCCCTTGTAATTCACCGGCCGTCGAATATGCCAAGGGATGATGCCAGAGCTCTGGACCACTCGGGAAGAATGGGCTTCCTAGGGCTGTAAAATACAAATCAATTATATTACTCTACTTTCTTTAGTACTTCATACACAAATTTACAATTCGTATCAAATTTACAATGATCACTACTTTTCGACTTTCTCAGATAACAGAACTGTTCAATGTCTTTGAAATATCCTCAAAAAGAGAATGAGGTTGTTGCATATTTTAAAATATATATATTTTTTTTATGTCGAAATTAAAAGAGCACTAAAAATTAAATATTGAGGAAATTAAAAAAAAATTTTGAATATTTTTTTAAATGTTTAAAAAGTATGCCTTTTACATTTTTTTCGAAATGATTATCACTCTGATAAGTGCAGTTGATGGGGGAATATGGTGGCTAGAAAATGGTGTAAACATAACGTATTTTTACGTTTATTATTTCTAACGTATTTTAAAATTATGAATCGGGGCCCAAAAAATATACAAAATGCTTAGAATTTAACTAACAGCGGGATATGTAAAGTGTGAAATTGCGAATGTTCAAAAGTCGACGCGCGGATGGTCACAAATTTTTTCGCCAGCTATTAGCTGGATACTTAGTTAATCATTGGAGCTAATGCATACTATTATTCTCATTGGTTTAGCTCTTTGCAGGATGACTTTTCAAGGTGACAGACGTGTATGAATAGGATTTACGTTATTCTTAAAAAAAAAATTTTTCTCAGAAGTGGTGCATTCAACATTTTTTTGATGTACTAAAATATTTACAATTTTATGTAGTATTTAAAAAAATTATTACCTAAAATTCATGTAATAACCTCATTTTATACGATTTAGATTATTGGAGTTGTTTAAAAAGTACGTCACATTGCTGGGGGGGGGGGG